>NC_064243.1:111392916-111697187 GCF_003254725.2 Canis lupus dingo
TACATTGCTATTCTCATACCAATTTTAATTTTCCCAAATTAGAATTAATGTATTTTAATATGCTTGGCTTCTCCATGTACAAATTATTTATTCATTCCCAAATTTTCAACAGAACATGTCAAGAATTCTATCAATTTAACTTTCTGCTTTTTAAAAAAAGATTTTATTTATTTATTCATGAGAGATACAGAGAGAGGCAGAGACATAGGCAAAGGGAGAAGCAGACTCCCTGTGGGGAGCCTGATGCGGGACTCAATCCCAGGACCCTGGGATCACCACCTGAGCCAAAGGAAGATGCTCAACCACTGAGCCACCCAGGCATCCCTAATTTTCTTCTCCAATACATTCCTCTGCCACCAGTTCAACTGCGTAATCTCTAGGCTGGCTGTATAACTGTCAACCTAGGTTTTCTTCCTCTACCATTGAACAGATCTCATTAGCGTTTCTGGTGGGTTGAATCTCCAGTTTCCAGGGGTTCATATTGTCTTCTTTTTCGCTTACTTTAGATATTTTGGCCTTCAGTAATTCCTGGAAAACCATTAATAGAACCTTTTGAGAACTTGGCTTCCTGAAAATCTTTCTATTCTAAATAGAGTTTAGTGTGACAGACACCCAATTTTAGTTTAGAAATCATTATTTCAGAAGTTTGGTAGCATTGCTCGTTGCCTTCCAGTTTTCAATGTTGCTCTTTAGAAATCTGAGCCATTTTGATTTTTCTCCCTTTGGATATGACCTGCTGCTTGCTTTGCAGAATCCTTAGGAATCTGTTATTTCTCTCCAATATTTTTTTGTCTTTCCAAGTTTTTATTTAAATTTCAGTTAGTGGGCAGCCGGGATGGCTCAGTGGTTCGGCACCTGCCTTTGGCCCAAGGCATGATCCTGGAGACCCGGGATCAAGTCCCATATCGGGCTCCCTGCATGGAGTCTGCTTCTCCCTCTGCCTCTGTCTCTCCCTCTGTGTGTGTGTGTGTGTGTGTGTGTGTCTACGAATAAATAGTCTTTTAAAAAATAAATAAATTCCAGTTAGTTGACATACATTATAATATTAGTTTCAGGTGTAGAATTCAGTGATTTATCACTTACATATAACACCCAGCGGCCATCACAAGTGCCTTCCTTAATACCCATCATCTATTTAACCCATCTCTCCTGCCCATCTCTCCTCCAAACAAACCATCAGTTCTCTATAGTTAAGAGTCTGTTTCTTGCTTTGTCTTTCTTTCTTTCCCCCTACCATGTTCATTTGTTTTGTTTCTTATATTCCACATATGAGTGAAATATATATAAAGGAATATTCCTCAGCCATAAAACAAAGAGAAGTTGCCGTTTGCAATGACATGGATGGAGCTAAAGAGTATTATTCTCTCTGATATTTTAAAATTTGGATATTGGCATATTTAAATTCGTTTCCCATTAAACAAATGGGCCTTTTAGTCTGTAAATAGATGTAACAAACCATCTTGTATAATTTCTTTGATATTTTATTCTCCTCTCTGTGTTTATATTTCTTTCTCCTAGGGTTATCTATTATTCAGATATTCACCTCCAGGAATGTTTCGCTATTTTTTTGTTTCTAAGTTCTTTTCCCTTCTTCCAATTTCCTAGAGGTGGCGACATATTACCTTCCAACCACTCTGCTGAGTACTTTATCTCTTCCGTCATGGTCCTAATTCCCAAAAGGTCTTTTTAATCTTCTATCATTCATTTTAATAGCATTCTACCCTTGCCTTATGCATGCAATAGTTTTATATCTCATCAATAATATTACACAAATTGTAGAACTGTTCTATTTCCTTAATATGCTTTTGTCCCCCATGTTACTACCCCTCCCCCGCCACCTGTTTGTCTTTGTGTTTTTCTTTCCAGATAGAATGTTTGTTCAAGTGCCTGCTGGTCTTTGGCTGATCCATATTAAAGGATGAGGCCTTTTTAGAGAGAGAGCGGGGTGAGGGACAGAGAGAGAGGAAGAGAGAAAATTCTAAGCAGGGGCGCCTAGGTGGCTCAGTTGGTTAAGGGGCTGCTTTCAGTTCAGGTCATGATCCCAGGGTCATGGGATCGAGCCCTGCAACAGGCTCCCTACTCAGCAGGGAGCCTGCTTCTCCCTCTCCCACTCCCTCTGCTTGTGTGTGCTCTCTCTTTAGCTCTCTGTCAAATAAATAAATAAATAAATAAATAAATAAATAAATAAATAAGATTTAAACAATGAAAAGAAAATCCCAAGCAAGCTCCACACTCAGGCACAGAGCCCAGTGCCAGGCTTAACACAGGGATCAGTCTCACAACCCTGAGATCATGACCTAAGCTGAAGTCAAGAGTCAGACGCTTAATTGACTGAGCCACACAGGCAACCCAAAGGATGAGACCTTTAAAAGTGCATTCAAATCATGCCTGGTAGGGCATGAAGAGTATCAAGTGGGCCTTTCATTAGAATTATTATATAGGCTCTGGCATCTCATTATGGTAACACCGAGTGTTAACATAAGTGAGCCCCTTTTTCTTGGACTATGCAGTTTCTGCAGAAAATAAAATGTATTTTGTTGCACTGGAAGGCAATATTCAATGAGAATGTTAATGCATTTAGAAAATTAAATCACAGGACTGAAATCTCACATTGAAAAATAACCAGGATGAATTTTTAAGTGAGTCTACAGTTAGACCTACAGATGTCGACTATTTTGCACTCAAACAATTATTGAATGAGTGGTGGCTGTTTGTAAAGGGACTATTTGGAGTGTTTTTTTTTTTAACATTTTGTTTATTTATTCTTGATAGACACATAGAAAGAGGCAGAGACACAGGCAGAGGGAGAAATAGGCTCCCTGTGGGGAGGCTGATGTGAGACTCGATCCCAGGACCCTGGGATCATGCCCTGAACTGAAGGCAGATGCTCAACCAATGAGCATTCCTGGAGATTTTTATTTTACAGCTGACAAAGTAGGTTCTTAAGATTTGAATGTCACGACTGATGAGGAGATAGGGGCTGAAAGCTGGAAAACAAGCAGCCAAGAATGTACTGATGTTCGCCAGTTGCTGGCTTGGTTTGACAACGTAAATCATATACAGTAATATGACGGAGGATAGAAAATAAAAGGAGACAAATAAGCTCACCAGAGGCAGGACAGTGTGAGTGGCAGTGGTCTCTGGGAAGCTCTGGAAGGGAGACTGGTGTGGTGAAGGTATTGGACTCTCTGCTTATGTCTTTGCAGGAAGAGCACTATGGAGCCACTGGCCCAACCCATTGATCCCAAACACAAAATATCAAGGAAGGTAGAGATGAATGCATAGAGTGAGGCTATGGATGAATCAGACCCTTCTACAGAACACAGTCCAAATTTTCTGTGTGTGATGTTTATAGTATTCTCTGGGTGAGTCACTTTCACTGGCACAACAATATTTACCAGGAGATGAAGAATCCAACAGAAACAACAGGAGGTTTGAACAAATATAGAAGCTTTCAGTTTGAGTTCTGCCCATTTGGAATTATTAGGACTTATAGTGATAGCCTGGATGCCGCTCAAAAGGTGGGTGGTGCAGAGAGAAACCCCTCCGGCTACCCTATGAGTATAAAAGGTAATCTTACACAGAGCTTCTCCCAGGAAATAGTCCAAACAAAAAGCTGCCAGTGCCTCAAAGATTCCCCTAGAAGAAAGAACTAGAAAGTTGGCTAAGGCCAACTGGTTAAGAATTAGACCTGTAGGTCTCTGAGTATGTTTAGTGAACAAAGTCAATATATAAAAATAAAGGAGTAAGAAATTCCCTAGGAGCCCAACTGCAGTCTGGAAAAGGAAGAGAATCCCCATTACCAACTCACAAGAAGCCATAGTGTCAATGCTCAGAATGAGTTTGTTTTATTCAAAGCCAGATGATCTAGAGAGAAAGAATATGTATATCACTAAGGTGCAGCAAATTCAATATTAAAAAATTTCACCTTTATTCATATTTGCAAAATCCTATTTTATGTTATTGGATATCCAAATATTGATTCAAACTACTCTGAAAGAGTAAATTAGTTCTCTTCCTCCTATATATGATTTTCTAGCATTTTATTTAGGATATACTTATTTAGGATGCATATTTATGAATGAATTTTTCTAAACATAGGCTACACAATGCCAGAAAATAGCCCCGATATTTCACTTCCTTTTCCCACTCTGTAATTTAAATATTTTAGGTTACATGTCAATTTTAAACAATCTGGAAGCTTTTGTTTGTCTTTCAAAATAAGAAAATGCTATGTTCCTGTCCAGTGTTCTTCCATGTTGAATGGTTGTTGAAGCTAGGTAATGTCAACTCCATTGACTGGGGCAGGCACCCTATAATTTGTAATAGCCTTCATGAAACCAGCTATCTCTATTCATGTTAATGGCTCGACCCTGTAGGATTTTGAATGGATAGCTGCCTCTTTATGCATAAAAAGCTTTAGGAAATATAAGGACATAAGATGGAGTTTAACAGATTTCTATCTGAGAATGCCACTCAGTTCACAAAAATTAATAAAATATAGAGGATTAAAATAACACCACAGTCTGCCTGACTTAACAGATTTTATGGAATAATTTTAAACTGAAAAAAATTTTAAATTAACCTATGAATTTAGCAAAATTTTATTGAAGACAGGAGAAGGAAGATATCATTGAAGACAATATAGCAAATTAATGAAATAGAAATAAAAATAGCTCTATAATTGACAAAAAATATAATAGATATATAAATGAGTCTAACATTGGTAAATATTGTCAAGACAAAAGGGGAAAAACTAGCAATTTTATAATTGTAAAAGAATATTACAGTAGATATAGGTTGGATTTAAATATCCTAAAAAGATATTATGTGCACAACTTTGAGGAATGTTTGAAGAAGAAGAAAGAAAATAATTTTGGAGGGCTTTGATATTCTGTACTTACTGCTCCTCTACATTGTAGTTAAAGGATATGTATTGGTCCATAGCCATAGCACTAGACAACTATATCCCAGGTGGCATGACATTGGACCAGGTTGTCCAGGAAGATTAAAAGCCTTGCTGAATTGGGATAATTATGACAACATATATAGGATTACCAGCTCTCCCCAGATGCTTACACCTTCTCTCTTTTTCCATCAAACCTCAGGATGGCAGTTTATGGAAGAAATCTCCCTCACCAAGTTCTGCTCCTTCTTTAGAGTTTAAAGTAGAGTCCTTGGCGAGGGAAGTTTTCTAAGAAGTAACAGCACTCCAGCTGGTCTTAAGGGTTAACTAGCTTCAAGTTAACACACTCTTTATTTGCTGACCATAGCAGACATATCACTGACTTTGAGGAGAGAAGGACCAAAACCTTCCAGGGCCACAGAGGCCGTCAAGTCTTTTTGAAGCCACCGCAGCTTTCTGATTAGCCTAGCAGTTTATTTTTAGTAAAAATTTTTTCTTTGTTTAGGTCACACAAATGATTTTACTGACCTCCCTTTGTATATCTGTGGATCTTGCCCTCCTTTGCAGAAAGAACAGAGTACACCTGCACATCACAAAACAGGAACTGGACTTCTTCATACAACCCCTGAGCACTGAGGTAATATTTGTAGCTGGCACTACAGAGTCTGCACATAATCAAGAAATGTCACATGGGTGCCTGGCTGGCTCAGTTGGCAGAGCGTGTGACTCTCAATCTCAGGGTTGTGAGTTTGAACCCCACATTGGGTGTAGAGATTACTCAAAAATAAAATCTTAAAAAAATAGAAAGAAAGAAAGAAAGAAAGAAAGAAAGAAAGAAAGAAAGAAAGAAAGAGAAAGAAGAAAGAAAGAAAAAGAAAGAAGAAAGAAAGAAAGAAAGAAAGAAAAGAAAGAAAAGAAAGAAAGAAAGAAAGAAAGAAAGAAAGAAAGAAAGAGTTCCAGACCACTGCACTCCCTTTACTAATTAATTGCCCTAAACTCCTTTAAAAACCACTGGGCCAGCAGAAACACTGGAGTTGGCTTTGGGACAAGTGCCCACCTTCTCCCCAGGTGGCTGGATTCCTGAATAAAGCTCAAATTAGCTCAAATTACTTTCCATTCAAAACTGTCTGTTGAATATTGGGCTCTCAAGCCACTGGGCAGCCCAACTTGGAGTTCAGTCACAGAGTGTTAGCAAATAGGGTGATCCATAGTGTTTCTGCTTGTCCCTCTCCCGCTGCTCCCCCCCTCCCCCCCCCCCACACACGCACTCTCTCTCAAATAAATAAATAAAATCTTTAAAAAAATTGTTTGAATGGGTGACAGGCACTGAGAGGGGCGCTTGACAGGATGAGCACTGGGTGTTATACCATATGTTGGCACATCGAACTCCAATAGAAAAATATACATAAAAAAGGTTTTACTGCACTAAAAAATTAATTAAATAAACAAAATAAAAAATAAATGTTTCACTGCACCAAACAAAGGAATAAATGTGTTGATGTTGGGAGACAGCGTTCTCACTGAACAAAACACGGAAATATTGAATGAGAAAGGCAAAAATGTGCCCTGCAGAATTTGATTAAATCCTCTTTTATGCTAAATGGTCCTGGCTTGGACAATAGATTATTTTTTTCATGCTAAGCATAAACTCTGGGAGTCGAGGGCTGGGAGAGCCATCACTGGCTCTTCCATTTGTGCCATATATATAGAATCCAGGGAGAAAAGCACTGTTCTAAGTATATCACTTTACATACTTTAAGTTATTACCTTCTTTTTAAAAAATAGAGATGTTACTATCCTTGCCCATTTTCAAATAAGAAAAATTTAATAAAAATCATCTAAAATCACTCCACAGTAATATAGGAGCCTTGGAATCCAAGCATGGTATTTCCAAATCTCCTACTCTCAGCTCCTATGTTATATCTAACCATGAAGTCTTCTCAGAAGAGGAGGAAGTAAGCAGTATCTTGTCTACAAATTCTCACCCCAGAATCTCAGAAGTCAGGAGACACTCACCTTTCTTTGTGGGTGTGTACACTACATGATTCTGAGGAGGGAGCTGAAGTATTTATTTTAAGGGAGAGGGGAATCACAGATTAGCAACATCACCTTAAAAATCCATTCTCATAACAGGAGAAGCATAAGGAAGGGAAGGGAAGGGAAGAGAAGGGAAAGGAAAAGAAGAGAAAAAAGAAAAAGAAAAAACCAATAGGGAAGGAAGGGAGGGTGAGAGAAGGAGGCAGGCAGGCAGGCAAATCTGGTATTATTCTCAGTAGTAATAAATGAATTTCCAATGTTCAGGAATAATGGCACACTGGGAAAGCCTCCACCTCCCGTTTCCAGCTCCGAGTACATGGTGTTGAAGGGACCCCACACTCTATCTCAGAGGTATCTTTGATGACAGGAACATCAGATCTTAACAGCTCAGATTTGAGGTCTTACGCCTTTTCTGCTGAGCCTCATGTCCACTATAAAATAAAACTATTGGTGTTTTAGGCCCAGTTCCTTGGAGCAGAGCCTGAGATGGAGAAGCTTCCAAAGTATTCTAGTGAGAGAGAACTCTCAGGAAAGAGGAGGGAAGGAGGCTAAGCAAGGGTGTGGTCTTGTCCCAGTCACACAGGGGACCCTGGTGTATACTCTGCAGCACAGTTAGTGTCTCATTGAGGCAACAGCTGGGCTTACAGACTCTAGTTCAGTCATCATTGGCCACTGGACATTCAGGTAACATTGTAGGGGAGTTGCATTACATCTAAGGGTAATTCTGAGAGGGATGCAGATATGAGGCTTTAGCAGCCAACACTCACAGAACCTAGGGTATGGGTACACCAGCCATGTTCAAGGGGTTCCCCTGCTTCAATCTGCCTTTGAGGGGTGCAGAGTCATGAACACCAAAGCAGACTCTATGATATGTCCCCAGATTCCAGTGTGTTATGATGAATGAGCAAAGTTATTGGAAACAAACCTAGTGTGGATAAAGAAGACTAGGCATGAGATAATGAGAACTAATATGGAATAGGAACATGGACATCCAAGTATTTAGGGTCCAGGCTTCCTTTGTCAAAAAAAAAAAAAAAAGCACCATATATAAGGGCAAGAAAGGAGAAGTGAGTTGGTCATTAGAGAGGAAATAGCAGGAGGTCAGATAGGCAGAAAAGGAAGCCCCAAGGTAAGGAAGGATTTCTCCCTTCTTTAGGCATTGGCCTTTAGCCAGGTGGGGAGAAGCAAGGTGGCAACCTTCACATGGTTCCTGCAGATACCAACAACTAATGTTGAAAATAGCTCTTTATTCAGTGGGCTTTTTTGCTGGGCCCTTTGCAGTGCCCTGCCCCTTGTATGGCATGTTTTCTTGTTTCATTTCCTCTGTCACACCAAGGACAGGGTAAGGTCAGACCTGAGCATGTGGGAGGGAATTATCCTGAATTAGAGCCCAAACTCAGGATATCCTGTCTTAATGTCATGGCCTATTTATGACTCTGTCTCAGCACTGACAATGTAGTCAATGGGTGGCTGTATGTCCATTATTGATTCTGGAAAATATATTTACAAATATCTCTCTCCTTAAAAGACTTAGACATAACAACTAACATTCCTTTCCTGGGGTCTAAGAAGAATCTGAGAAGAATATGGCCTATGAATTTTCCTCATACCACCCAAAGCGATGGCTCTCTGTGAATATTCTGAAGAATTGACCACAGTTTCTTTTAAAGATTCTTTTTTACGATTTTAAATAAAATTCATGAGAAAACAGAGAGATTGAGAATGGCAGAGACACAGGCAGAGGGAGAAGCAAGCTCCATGCAGGGAGCCCGACGTGGGACTCGATCCGGGTCTCCAGGATCAGACCCTGGGCTGAAGGCGGCGCTAAACCGCTGAGCCACCCGGGCTGCCCTGACCACAGTTTCTATGTCTGTGCTTAAAGCCAGGCATGTATGTTATTTTATTTATTCCTCATAACACTCCTACAATGAAGGTTCTGTGGTCCCCATTTTTAAAGAAAGCATTTAAAAGATTGGAAGGGAAAGGAGAATCATTCTGGCAAGTCTGATAGGAAGAAAGGATGGACAGGAAGTCTCAGGAAGCCAAGAACAAAAAGGAAGGGAAGGGAAAGATGATAACTCTAAATACAGTACAAACATAAGACATTTTAGTACCCTCCTGAACATCTATACGTTCCTCTATAGTATTCAGATTTAATATAGCACTCCAGCCTTCCCAGGTAGGAAGCATATTAGGAGTCCAAGGTAAAGCTCTAACACTGAAAGTCACTTTTTCTGACATTTTCTAAAAGGGGAAAAAAAGAAAAAAACCTCACCAAGCAGATATCCGATACCTGGATGGTGAGCCTGTCACTGCCAAGGTATGTGCCTGAGAGTGTGAGAAAGCACCTGACCTCGAGTTATAGGTTAGGGACACCATGATCTCATTTCCCATCAGTGCAGCAATTATAATGTCACTGGTAGCAATGACAGTGTCTGCAAGGGGAACCAATAATATCCCTGAAGAACTGTTGGCACAGGTAAAAAGATAAATAAATAATAACATGAGCAATACTTGGGTGAGAAAAATCCAGAGGGACCAATGTACCTTGTAGAGAAACTTTCATGTGATATAAGGAAACAAACGTATCTTGAGGATGGGGTAGAGAGGACTTGCATTGCTTGAATGCAGAGCCTGTGAGGTACAGGATTAATGACAAACTCCCATGTCTCCAAGCTGACATTTTCTTTTTTTTATAAAAGATTTTATTTATTCATGAGAGACACAGAGGGAGAGGCAGAGATACAGGCAGAGGGAGAAGCAGGCTCCCCACAGGGAGCCTAATGCAGGACTCTATCCTAGGACCCCAGGATCATACCCTGAGCCAAAGGCAGATGCTTAACTGCTGAGCATCCCCCCATGCTGATATTTTCATCTACCAGTGTCTCCTCATCTGACTCCACAATTCACGCACCACAGTCTCTCCAGTTGTGCTAGTCTAGGTTCATTGCCTCACCATCAGAGGAAAACTTGACTTTTCATCAGCCAGGGATTCCTTTTGCCCATTAGCCCTATGGGGACTTCTTATTTTCGCACTGCTGAAAAAAAATGATGGCTTGTAAAAGTCCAGCTCTTGAGTTAAATGCCTGATGTCTAAGTGATACACTGAATTTGGACCAATAGATTCCACTATCTGCCATGCATTTTTCTCACTACTTAGTATAGAGCAGGGGTTGGCACACTTCTCCAGTAAAAGGCCAGACAGTAAGAATTTTAGGCAGGGTCTCTGTCACAACTATTCAACTCTGCCATTGCAGTGGGACAGCAGCCATAGACAAGATGTCAACAATCCGGTGTAGCAGTATTCCAATAAAACTTTATTTATGGACATAAAATTTGAATCTTATCACTTTCAACTGTCCATAAATATTGTTCATCTTTCTTTTTTCAATAATTTAAAAATGTAATAACCACTATTCTAAAGCTCATTAGCTGTACAAAACAGGTGATGGGCCAGATTTGGCCTGGGACCATAGTTTTTTGATGCCTGCTATAGATGGATAATCAAAGAGTCAAAATTCTTATTCTAATGAACATTTTATTTGACCAGAGGATACATAGAATAATTAGAATATAAAAAGGTAAAGTTATCCATGTTATAAGGAATGACAAGAACAAAAAGAAGAGTGTTTTTTGAGAACCACTGGTGGGTGATCACGACTTATATATGGATGTAAAGAAGGCCAGTAAGAGAAATTAGTAATTAAGCTACAGTTTAAAAGATGAGAATGAGTGCCCCAGACAAAGACAGGGAGAAAAGGATTCCTGGAAAGTCTGGATGGACAGGAATGGCATTGCAAAGGCCTCAAGAGCAGAGAGTGCTTAGAGGTTTTGAAAGGCATTGAAAGGTCAGAAGTGCAGGAGTATCACTGGCCATTGTTCACCTCCTCTCCCCTCCCCTGAAAGCTTAATTATGATTTAAATATCATTTGGCTGGATCCCCTCTCCTAAGAGTTCCCTCAGATAGTTTAGGTGGTTGGCATAATTGCTAAGTTCCTCCATGTCTGAGATGTCTTTCTCTGTTCCCTGTATATGATGGAGATTTTCCTAGTGTGGCTGTCACTGGTGGTGTCCCACCCAACAGCCATCTCCTTCTTTGATGAAAGAATCACCGTATATTTTTAAAGTTTTTTTATTTAATCCCAGTGAACATACAGTGTTTTATTAGTTTCAGGTGCACAATATAGCAATTCAACGCTTCCATACAACACCCCGTGCTCATCACAAGTGCACTTGTTAACACCATCACTTATTTAACCCATCCCCACTTCCCCTCGGGTAACCAACAGTTTGTACTCTATAGTTAAGAGACTATTTCTTGGTTTGTCTCCCTCTTATGTTTTTCCCTTGGCTTGTTTTGTTTCTTAAATTCCACATGACTGAAATCATTTGGTATTTGTCTTTCTCTGACTTATTTCACTTAGTCTTATACTCTCTAGCCTGATCCATGTCATTGCAAATGGCAAGATTGCATTATTTTTTATGGCTGAATAATATCCCATTATATATATATATATATATATATATATATACCACATCTCATTCAGCAACTGATGGGACACTTGGGCTGCTTCCATACTTGGATATTGTAAATAATGCTGCTATAAACATTGGCGTGCATGTATCCCTTTGAATTAATGGTATTGAATTCTTTGGGTTAAAACTCAGTAGTGTGATTGCTTGATCATAAAGTAGATCTATTTTTAACTTTTTGAGGAACCTCCATACTGTGTTCCACAGTGGCTGCACCAGTTTGCATTCCCACCAGCAGTGCAAGAGGGTTCCCCTTTCTCCACATCCTCACCAACACCAGTTTCCTGTGTTGCTAATTTAAGCCATTTTGATAGGTATGAGGTGATATAGCTCATTGTGGTTTTGATTTGCATTTCCTTGATGATAAGTTATGACAAGCAGTATTGTAGTTTTGATCCAGCAACTCCAGGGGTCTGGTGAGGGTGTGTGGTGACATTACTGGTCTAAGAAAATTACATGAGTGCTTACCACATGCCAGATCCATTGACATGTGATTCACATGAATTATGTAACGTTCAAGCCAAAAACAAAAACAAAAAACCTGTCTGTGGCACATGGGACATTCTCCAGAATAGATTACATACTGGGTCACAAATCAGGTCTCAACCAATACCAAAAGATTGGGATTAATACCTGTATATTTTCAGACCACATGCTTTGAAACTTGAACTGAATCACAAGAGAAAATTTGGAAGGAACTCAAACACTTGGAGGCTAAAGAGCATCCTAGTAAATAATGAATGGGTCAACCATGAAATTAAAGAATTTAAAAAATTCATGGAAACAAATAAAAATGAAAACACAATGGTTCAAAACCTTTGGGACACAGCAAAGGTGGTCCTAAGAGGGAAGTACATAACAATACAAATCTCTCTCAAAAAAATTAGGAAAATCTCAAATACACAAGGTGACATTACACCTAAAGGAGCTGGAGAAAGAACAACAAATGAAGCCTAAACCAAGCAGGAGAAGAGAAGTAATGAAGATTAGAGCAGAAATCCATGAAATAGAAACCAGAAAAGCAGTAGAACAGATCAATGTAACTAGAAGCTGGATCTTTGAAAGAATTAATAAGATAGATAAACCCCTAGCCAGACTTATCAAAAAGAAAGGAGAGGGACGCCTGGGTGGCTCAGCGGTTGGGTGCCTGCCTTTGGCTTGGGTCATGATCACGGGATCCAGGATTGAATCCCACATCAGGCTTCCTGTGAGGAGCCTGCTTCTCCCTCTGCCTGTGTCTCTGCCTCTCTTTCTTCTGTGTCTCTAATGAATAAATAAATAGATCTTAAAAAACAAAAGAAAAGAAAAAGGACCAAATTTAAAAAATCATGAATGAAAGAGGAGAGATCACGACCAACACCAAGGAAATACAAACAATTTTAAGAACACATTATGAGCAACTAAATGCCAACAAATTAAGCAATCTGGAAGAATTGGACGCATTCCTGTAAACTTATAAACTACCAAAACTGAAACAGGAAGAAATAGAAAACTTGAACAGACCAAAAACCAGCAAGGAAATTGAAACGGTTATCAAAAATCTCCCAACAAACAAGAGTCTAGGGCCAGATGGTTTTCCAGGGGAGTTCTACCAAACACTTAAAGAACTAATATCTATCCTTCTGTTTCAGTATATGTGCTGCCAAACTGAGCATATCTTCTGAAGCTGTTTCAAAATACAGAAATGGAAGGAAAACTTCCAAACTCGTTCTGTGAGACCAGCATTACCTTGATCCCCAAATCAGACAAAGCCCTCATTAAACAAGAGAATTACAGACTGATAACCCTGATGAACATGGATGCCAAAATTCTCACCAAGATACTAGCCAATAGAATCCAACAGTACTTTAAAGGGATTATTCACCATAACCAAGTGGGATTTATTCCTGAGCTGCAAGAATGGTCCAACATTTGCAAATCAATCAATATTATATGTTACATTAATAAAAGAAAGGACAAGAACCATATGATGCTCTTAACTGATGCAGAAAAAGCATTTGACAAAATACAAAGACTTTCTTGATTAAAATTCTCCACAGTGTAGGGATGGAGGGAACATACCTCAATATCATAAAAGCCATGTATTAGAAGCCCACAGTGAATATCATTCTCAATGGAGAAAAACTGAGAGCTTTTCCCCTAAGGTCAGGAACACCACAGGGATGCCCACTCTCACCACTGTTGTTCACAACAGTACTAGAAATCCTAGCCTCAGCAATCAGACAACAAAAAGAAATAAAAGACATTCAAATTGACAAAGAAGTCAAACTCTCCCTCTTTGCCGATGACATGATACTATATGTGGAAAACTCAAAAGACTCCACCCCAAAATTGCTAGAACTCATTCAGGGATTCACCAACATGGCAGGATATAAAATCAATGCACAGAAATCAGTTGCATATCTATAGATTAACAATGAGACAGAAGAAACAGAAATTAAGGAATCAACCTCATTTACAATTGCACCAAAAACCATACGATACCTAGGAATAGATCTAATCAAAGAGGTAAAGGATCTCTACTCTAAAAACCACAGAACACTTATGAAAGAAATTGAGGAAGACACAAACAAATGGAAAAACATTCCAAGCTCATGGATTGGAAGAATAAATATTGTGAAAATACCTATGCTACCCAGAGCAATCTACACATTCAATGGAATCCCTATCAAAATGCCATCAACATTTTTCACAGAGCTGAAACAAATAATCCTAAAATTTGTATGGAACTAGCAAAGACTCTAAATAGCCAAGAAGAAAACCAAAGCTGGTGGCATCACAATGCCAGACGTCAAGCTCTGTTACAAAGCTGTAATCATCAAGACAGTATGGTACTGGCACAAAAACAGACATGTAGATCAAAGGAACAGAATCCAGAAGGGAACCTCAACTCTATGGTCAACTAATCTTTGACCAAGCAGGAAAGAATATCCAATGGAAAAATGACAGTCTATTCAATAAATAGTGCTGGGAAAATTGGACATCCACATTTAAAAGAATGAAACTGGACATTTTCTTACACCATACACAAAAATAAATTCAAAATGAATGAAAGACTAAATGTGAGACAAGAATCTATCAAAATCCTAGGGGAGAACACAGGCAACAACCTCTTCGACCTCAGCCACAGCAACTTCTTGCCCGTCATGTCTCCAAAGGAAAGTGAAGTAAAAGCAAAAATGAACTATTGGGACTTCATCAAGATAAAAGGCTTCTGCACAGCAAAAACAGACAACAAAACTAAAAGGCAACCTACAGGGAGAAGATATTTGCAAATGACATATCAGATAAAGGGCTAGTATCCAAAATCTACAAAGAACTGGGCAGCCCACGTGGCTCAGTGTTTTAGCGCTGCCTTCAGCCCAGGGCCTGATCCTAGAGACCCGGGATCGAGTCCCACATTGGGCTCCCTGCATGGAGCTTGCTTCTCCCTCTGACTGTGTCTCTGCCTCTCTCTCTGTGTGTGTCTCTCATGAATAAATAAGTAAAAGTAAATAAATAAATAAATAAATAAATAAATAATAAATAAATAAACAAATAAAATCTACAAAGAACTTATCAAACTCAACAAAAAAACAAAGAATCCAGTCAAGAAATGGGCAGAAGACATGGATAGATATTCCTCCAAAGAAGACATACAAATGGCCAACAGACACATTTAAAAATGTTCCACATCGGGCAACCCCGGGTGGCTCAGCGGTTTAGCGCCGCCTTCGGCCCAGGGCCTGATCCTGGAGACCTGGATTGAGTCCCGCGTCAGGCTCCCTGCGTGGAACCTGCTTCTCCCTCTGCCTGTGTCTCTGCCTCTGTGTGTGTGTGTGTCTCTCATGAATAAATAAATAAATAAAATCTTTAAAAAAAATGTTCCACATCACTTGGCATCAGGTAAATACAAATCAAAACCCCAAGAGATACCATCTCACACCGATCAGAATGGCTAAAATTAAAAGTCAGGAAACAACAATGTTGGTGAGGATGCAGAGAAAGAGGAACCCTCGTACACTGTTGTTGGGAGTACAAGCTGGTACAGCCACTCTGGAAAACAGTATTGAGGTTCCTCAAGAAGTTAAAAATAGAGCTACCCCTATGACCCAGAAATTGCACTATTAAATATTTACCCCAAAGATACAAATGTAGTGATCCAAGTAGGCACCTACACCCCAATGTTCACAGAGGCAATGTCCACAATAGCCCAACTGTGGAAAGAGCCAAGATGTCTATCAACAGAAGAATTGATAAAGAAGATGTGAGATAAATATCCAGATAGATAGATAGAGATAGAGATAGATATAATGGAATACTACTCAGCCATCAGAAAGAATGAACACTTACCGTTGACATCAATGTGAATGGAAGTGGAGGGATTATGCTGAGCAATAAAGTCAATCAGAGAAAGATAATATGGTTTCCCTCTTATATGCAATATAAGAAACAGTGCAAAGGATCATAGGAGAAGGGAGGGAAACCTGAATGGGAAGTCATCAGGGAGGGAGAAAAACCATGAGAGACTCTTAACTATAGAAACAAACAGGATTGCTGGAGGGGAGCAGGGTGGATGGGTAATTGGGTGGAGGGCCTTAAGGAGGGAACATGATGTGATGAGCACTGGGTGTTATATGCAACTGATAAACTATTGAACACTACATCTGATACTAATGATGTAATATATGTTGGCTAATTGAATTTGAATTTTAAAAAAGAAAGAAGATGTTAAAACAAAACGAAATGAAAAGATTACAGTATTTCTCCTTCAAAGTGAGCATAATAGTACACTTTACCAGAAGAGGGCGCGAGTGGGACATTTAGAAGCAAGAGGACCGACTTTGAGAACTACCCCCATCCCCAACAATCAACAAAAACAATAAATCAAGCATACAAAAACAATAATTTGTAATGATTGTCAATTCCCACAGTGTGAACAGTCCAATCATGGCCAATTTCTAGCTACCAAAGTAGTATCACTAAAAGTGGAGCTAGAAAGGGATGTGCAGTAGTACACAATCATATGGTATTTCTGTCATACAGACACTATAGACATAATCTCAAGAGCACAGATAATTAATAAGAAAGTGATTCGTTTGACTCTGTTACCTTAGTTTTTAATATATTTATTTACATTTACATAATTAAAAAATAATGGTTGTGTTTAACACAAGTCTCAAATTCTCTGAGAATCTGCCAGTAGGAACTGGCTTCTGCACACCCGTGCATCCATCTACCACCACTCCATTATATCAGGCACCCAAGCGCCTAGGCACCCCCCCAACACACCCCCCCACACACTGCCTCTGGTGTTCCCAGTGCTACTCCAAGGGCTGGGGCACCTCAGCGGCCACCACTGCCTTACTGACACTCGTCCTGGATGTGTACTCAGTGACCTGACGCTGAAATACTCCACAGTGCAAGGCTGGCACAAGCCAACACCTGTGCATTGGGACACCAACTACAACTACCAGGAACTCCCCAAGCCAGGCCATTCAATGACCCTTACGTTTTCTAGTATCCTGCTTTTCTGGCACTGAGCTACATTTCCCATAGGCCACCGCGCCTTGGGTCTCTGAAGTCCCCTAGAGCATTCTCATGGTTCTTGGGTTCGCATGTGAGCAGAAATCAACTCAGATTGAGAAGACATTGACTCAGGCACAGAGGGCTGTAGGAATGCTGGCCTTGGCCCACAGTGGGAGTAGGAGGAAGGAGGTGCTGGAGGTGAACATGAGCAGCTGAAGAAGGTGATGGTGTGGCAGACTTGAGGGTGACAAGGGCAAAATAGGGTCAGAGTGTCTCCCTAGTCACACGTGATGGAGCAACAGGTGTGAGACAAGACTGGAGTGTGTCTCTGTTATGGTGAGGCACAAATATGGTAGTAGAGGTTGTGTGTGAACATTGTGTGTGATAGACTCAAGAGTGTGTCTCACTGTGTGAAAGGTGATGTTGCATTTGCATGACTGCACATGACAGGCCAAGGATGTCCTATTTTGGGCAGAGTGGTATGTGTGTGCATTGAAATCATTTAGCTTTTCAAAAATGGCCCACAGAGAGGGAAGAGGAGAGTCACATTGAGAAAAGACCCCTTACCAACTCCAGGATTTTTATTTAGGAGTGAAGCAAATGATATCTACCATTTGCTTTTAATGGTTCATTAGAGATGATAGATAGATAGATAGATAGATAGATAGATAGATAGATAGATGATAGATAGCAAAAACAACCACAAATTATTCACTTTTGTTACTGCCCTTCCACAAAGACTGTCTGCTAGCCTTGTGACTCGTTCTGGCCAATGGGACAAGTTAGCAAACATAACTTGAGCAGAGGCATGAAAAGCACTTGTTTATTGGAAGTTGCCCTTTCTTGCTACCCTTTGGAACCTTGCCACTCCCATATGAAAGAAGTCCTGTCTAGCCTGCTGAAGGTTGAAAGACCATTTAGAGGAGAACTAGGCCTGGATGACAGCCAGCCAAGTACTAGTCTTGTAACTGAGGTCATCTTAGATCATCCAGCCACCATTGGATCCACCAGCTGACCATAGACACATGATAGATCGTAGGAGAGATGGATCAAGTCAACGCATACTAAAACATAAAATGGAGCTGCCATCTTGCATCCCCGCGTGTGTGCACCTAATTTCAGCTGGTCCGCCAGAGATCCCCTGAGCACCAACCCTATTCCCCAGCATGGTCCCATTTCCACTCCAACAAGATGAAAGAAGCTATCACGAACCAGGAGAAACTCGCCAAACTGCAAGCACAAGTGCGCATTGGTGGAAAAGGAACTGCTCACCAAAAGAAGGTGGTTCATAGAACAGCTACAGCAGATGATAAAAACTTCAGTTCTCCTTAAAGAAGTTAGGGGTAAACAATATCTCTGGTATTGAAGAAGTGAATGTGTTCACAAGCCAAGGAACAGTGATCCACTTTAACAACCCTAAAGTTCAGGCATCGCTGGCAGTGAACACTTTCACCATTACAGGCCATGCTGAGACAAAGCAGCTGACAGAAATGCTATTCAGTATCTTAAACCAGCTTGGTGCAGACAGTCTGACTAGTTTAAGAAGATTGGCTGAAGCTCTGCCCAAACAATCTGTGGATGGAGAAGCACCACTTGCTACCGGAGAGGAGGATGATGATGAAGTTCCAGATCTTGTGGAGAATTTTTTTCCTTTTTTTTAAATTTTTAATTGGAGTTCAATTTGCCAACATATATCATATCACCCAGTGCTCATCCTGTCAAGTGCCCCCCTCAGTGCCCATCACCCAGTCACCCCAACCCCCCGCCCACCTCCCTTTCCACTACCCCTTGTTCGCTTCCCGGAGTTAGGAATCTCTCATGTTCTGTCATCCAACCTGATATTTTCACTCATTTTCTCTCCTTTCCCCTTTATTCCCTTTCACTATTTGTTATATTCCCCAAATGAATGAGACCATATAATGTTTGTCCTTCTCTGATTGACTTATTTCACTCAGCGTAATACCTTCCACTTCCATATCTTGTGGAGAATTTTGATGAAGCTTCCAAGAATGAAGCAAACTGAATTGAGTCAACTTCTGAAGAAGATAAAACTTGAAGAAGTTACTGGGAGCTGCTATTTTATATTATGACTGCTTTTTAAAATTTTGTTCATGGATCTGTTAAAATCTAGATCTCTAATATTTTTAAGCCCAAGCCCCTTGGACACTGCAGCTCTTTTCAGTCTTTGCTTATACACAATTCATTCTTTGCAGCTAATTAAGCTGAAGAAGCCTGGGAATAAAGTTTGAAACAAGGTTAATAAAGTTCTTTGCCTAGGGAAAAAAATTAAAATAAAAAAACATAAAATGCTTGTTGTTTTAAGCCACTAAGTTTTATTTGCAGTTTGTTATGCATCAAAAGCTAAATGATGTAGAAACATAGATAAACAAATACGACAAATGCTAATAATTTCTATCTAGATGGTAGATATATAGACAATCATTGAACTAATATTTCAAAAGCTTTGCACCTTTAAATTTTTTCACAATAAAACTTGGGAAAATAGCCTTTATTTTCATGATATCATGATTCTCTACCATTCCATATAATCCTTTGTTTCAAATCTAACCTATGAAGCATTGCTTATATTATGTTAATTCAAAATATTCACTTCTTGACTTTCTTTTAGAACTTTGTTAAGCAAAAAGGATAATATTTAGTAATTCTTTATTAACATATTTTAGACCTGTATCAGAACTACATAAATGCTGCCAAAGAAGGGTTTGGTCATGCTGTTGGGGTCTAATAGCCTTCTATATGTCTGCTGTAATTTTAAAAAAATATTTTTTCTTGTTAAAATACTCATATCTTGGAGAAACCTGGGTGGTTCAGCGGTTTAGTGCCTGCCTTCAGCCTAGGGTGTGATCGTGGAGTCCCGATATTGAGTACCACATGGGGCTCCCTGCATGGAGCCTGCTTTTCCCTCTCTCTCTGTCTCTCATGAATAAACAAACGAGAGACATTTATTCATGTCTCTCTCTCTCTGTATCTGTCTCTCATGAATACATAAATGAAATCTTTAAAAAAATACCTATCCTTCTCAAATTATTCCCCAAAATTGAAGAAGATGAAACACATCCAAACTCATTTTGCTAAGTGAATGTTACCCTGATACCAAAAACAAAGACACTACAAAAAACCAAAAGACCAATATCTCTGATGAACATAGGTGCAAAAATTTTCAACAAAATATCAGCAACCTGAATTCAATAATACATTAAAAGGATCATATACCATGGCCAAGCAGGTTTGATTCCAGGAACGCAAGAATAGTTTAACATCCACAAATCAATTGATCTGATACACAACGTTAACAACATGAAAGATAAAAATCATATGAACATTTCAATAGATACAGAAAAAGCATGTGACAAAATTCAACATCCATTATAACAGAAATTCTATTTAAAAAAGTGGATATAGAATGAATGTACCTCAACAAAATAAAGGCCATATATGACAAACTCACAACTAACATTATACTCAATAGTGAAGAGCTGAAAGCTTTTCCTCTAAGATCAGAAACAAGACAAGGATGCCCACTCTCACCGCTTTTATTCAACATAGTATTGGAATTGTCCTAGCCATGGCAATTTGGCAAGAAAAAGACATAAAAGTCATCCAAATTAGAAGAAAGAAGTAAAACTGCCACTATTTGCAGATGACATGATACTATATATATAAAACCCAAAAGATGCTATAAAAGAAAACCCTATTAGAACTAATAAATGAATTTAGTGAAGTTGTGAGATACAAAATTAGTATATAGAAAAATGCTGCATTTCTATATACTAATAATGAACTATCAAAAAGAGAAATTAAGAAAACAATCCCATTTACAGTTGTATCAAAAAAAAATAAATGCCTAGGAATAAATTTAACCAAGGAGTTAGAAGACCTGTACTCTCAAAACTATAAGACATTGATGAAAGAAATTGAAAACAACATAAATAAATGAAAAGATATACCATGTTCATTGATTAGAAGAATTAGTGTTGTTAAAATGTCCATACTATTCAAAGCAACCATAGATTCAATGCAATTCCTATCAAAATACCAATGGCATTTTTCACAGAACTAGAACAAATAATCCTAAAATTTTTATGGAACCACAAAAGACCCTCAATAGCCAAAGAAATCTTGAGAAAAAACAAAGATGGAGATATCCCACTCCCTGATTTCAAACTATACTACAAAGTTATAGTAATTAAAGCATTCTGGTACTGGCACAAAAACAGGAACAGAGATCAATGGATCAGAATAGAGCCCAGAAATAAGTCCACACTTATATGATCAATTAATTTATGACAAATGAGGCAAGGACATACAATGCAGGGGGTGTAGGGGAATGGTCTCTTCAACAAATGGCGTTGGGAAAACTGGACTGCTACATCCAAAAGAATGAAACTAAACCACCTTCTTACACCATATACCAAAATAAACTCAAAACTGATTAAAGACTTAAATGTAAGATCTGAAACCATAAAACTTCTAGAAAAAAACACACCCAGTAAGCTTTTTGACATCAGTCTAAGCAATATTTTTTAAAATATTGAATTTATGGGAGGAGGGCGGGGGGTGGGAGTGAATGGGTGACGGGCACTGGGTATTATTCTGTATGTTAGTAAATTGAACACCAATAAAAAAAAATAAAATAAAATAAAAAAAAAATAAACTTCATCCCATTACCAGAAAAAAAAAATAATAAAATAAAATAAAATATTGAATTTATTTATTCATGAGAGACACAGAGAGAGGCAGAGACATAGGCAGAAGGAGAAGCAGACTCCCTGTGGGGAGCCCAATGCAGGACTTGATCCCAGGACCCCAAGATCATGACCTGAGCCAAAGGCAGATGCTCAACCACTGAGCCACACAGGTGCCACTAAGCAATATTTTTTTTTGGTGTTTCCCCATATAAGGGAAACAAAAGCAAAAATAAACAAATGGGACTACAGCAAACTAAAAAGCTTTTGCACAGTGAAGGAAACCATCAACAAAATGAAAAAGCAACCTACTGGTCCAGAGAGATGAGGATAGACAAAAATTTTACACACCTGACCAGACCCCCCACTTCCCAATAGTCAAAATCATGAAGAGGGGGAGAGAAGGCCAGGTGGATGCCAGAAATCCGAAATCCACTCCTCCCCAAGCACAAGCACCAGAACCGATGCCCAACCCACTGCCTGCTCCTTCACTTCTTTCAGAGAGCTGAAAGGCAACAACAGACAAAGCCCGTATTATAGGAGGAAAAGACAGGAGACTGAGATGAAGGAACAGGAGGAGGTAGAGGTGGAGGTGGAAGGTTGGAAGGTAATGGATAAGAAAAAAGAAAAGAGGGACGCCTGGGTGGCTCAGTGGTTGAGTGTCTGCCTTTTGCTCAGGGCGTGATCCCCGGTTTCTGGGGTCCAGTCCTGCACCAGGCTCCCCAAGAAGAGCCTGCTTCTCCCTCTGTCTGTGTCTCTGCCTCTCTCTGTGTCTCTCATGAATAAATAAATAAATCTTTAGAAAAAAAAGAAAAGAAAAAGCAACCTATTAAATGGGAAAGATACTTGCAAATGATATATCCAAGAAGTTGATACTCAAAATATATAAAGAACTCATACAACTCAATGTCTAAAACAAACGACCTGGGCAGAGGGCCTGAATAGACATCGTTCCAGAGAAAGTATCTGGACATATCAAAAGATGCTCAATCTCACTCATGATCAGGGGAATGCAAATGAAAACCGTGGTAAGATACGACCTCACATCTGTCAGAATGGCCAGTATCAAAAAGACAAGAAATAGCAAGTGTTGGCAAGGATGTGGAAAAAAGGGAACCTTCATGCACAATGGGTCATAATGGTAAATTAATGTAAATTTGTGCAGCCACTATGAAAAACAGTATGAAGTTTCCTCAAAAAAAATTCTTTTAAATCTAATTACCATGCAATCACAAAAAAAAAAAAAAAAAAAAAAAAAAAAAAAAGAATTACCACACAATCTAGCAATTCCACTTCTGGGTACTTATCCAAAGAAAACAAAACACTAAGTTGGAAAGATACATGTACCCCTAAGTTAATTGCTGCATTATTTACAATAGCCAAGATATGGAAGCATTTAAGTGTCCATTGATGGATAAATGGATAAAGAAGTTATATATATATAACTTCTAATATTATGGAATATTACTCAACCCTTAAAAACGAAAAAAAATGAAATCTTGCCTTTGTGACTAGGATGGATAAGTGGATAAAGAATTTATATATATAACTTCTATATATGTATATATGTATATACAATGGAATATTACTCAACCCTTAAAAATGAAATCTTGCCTTTGTGACTACATAATGGACCTACACGGTAGTATGCTATGTCAAATAAGTCAGACAGAGAAAGACAAATATTATCTTATTTCACTTAAATGTGGAATCTAAAAATAAAACAAACAAACAAAACAAAGACTCAAATACAGAGAACAAGCTAGTAGTTGGCAAAGGACGGGGCAGGGAAAAGAGGGGATTGAAATAGATGAAAGAGATTAAGAGGTACAAACTTACAGTTATAAAATAAGTCAGAGGAATGTAATGTACAGCACAGAAAATATAGTCAATAATATTGTAATAACTTTGGTGACAGAGGGTAACAGACCAATTGCGGTGATCATTTCATAATGCATAAAAACATTGAACACTATCTTGCACACCTGAAACTAGTATCATAGTGTATGTCAATTATAATTGAATTTTAAAAACATTAAAACTAATGGAAGATAGGCAAGGCCTACAGTAAATACTATAAAATACTGGCTTTGAAAAATTGAAGACATAAATAAATGGACAGATATATATTCATGGATAGGAAGACTCTGTATTTTTGGCCTGTCAGTGCTCCCCCAAATGAATCTATAGATTCAACACAATTCTAATAAAAATGCCAGCCAGCTTTTTAAAATATAAATTGACAAGATAATTCTAAAATTTATATAGAAAGGCTTAGAGTAGCCCTGACGATCTTTAAGAAAAAGGAGGAAGACTTATACCACTTTATTTCAAGATTTATTCTAGAGCTACACTAATTTAGTTACCATTGTAAAGACCTAAGGATAAACAAATACATTGATGGAATAAACCATATAACAATGAATATGCCCTGGTAGCAACCAAACAGAACCAATAATGGCTACAGAGTTATGCAATGTCCTGTAGGTCCCCTGCACTGTCTCGGTTTTGTTGACAAGTTTTGAGGAGGCCCAGAGTGGCTGGTGAGGAGCTAAGCTGGTTGGAGTTGGAGGCGGTGGGGGAGCAATGGACTGCCTGCCTGAGAGCTACAAGGTCTCCAGGGAGACCAGCGTGGATGCAGTGAACATGGCCAGAGAAATCAGGGGAAGACAAGAGTAGATTTGCCAGATAGAGCACATAAAAATACAGGACACTGGGCCACTTGGCTGGCTCAGTCAGTAGAGCATGTGATTTATAATCTTGGGGTTGTAAGTTTGAGCCCCACGTTGGGTGTAGGGATTACTTTAAAAAAATAAAATCTTAAAAAAAAAGGACACCTAATAAAATTTGAATTTTAGATAATTAGGTAAGTATGCACCATAAAATATTTGGGACCTACTTCTACTAAAAATTATCCACTGCTTACCAGAAATACACATTTAAATTCACATCCTATATTTTATCTGGCAACCTCAGGCAACGGGCAGTAGAATGGACTCAGGAAAGAAAGGCCAGGAAATGAGAGGCAAGGGAAGGTCAGCTTGGAGAGAGTTGGAAGCTGGAAGGAAGCAAAGAGAAAGAGATGAAAGGAGGTGGGTGGGAGTGAAAAGCAAAGCTGGGGAAATAGTTCTAGAAGTGAAAGAGAAGTAGGAGGAAGAAGGTTGTGCCTGAGGAGGAGGAGGGGGGGGAGTGAGGTAATCTATGATGGGTGAGAGGTGGAAGGGCAGAGAAGGAGATCCTTGGAAAAGGTAGAGAAGTTTGGAATACAGAGGGATATTGGCACATTCAGAAGATTGTGGATAGGGGCGTCTGGGGGGCTCAGTCGGTTGGGCATCTGCCTTCGGCTCAGGTCATGATCTTAGGGTATTGGAATAGAGAGCCCTTCGATTGGCTCTCTGCTCAGCGGGGAGTCTGCTTCTCCCTCTCACTCCCCCACTGTGTACTCTCTCTCTCTCTCTCTTCCTCTCTCTCATAAATAGATGATAGATAGATGATAGATGATAGATAGATAGATGATAGATAGATAGATAGATAGATGATAGATAGATAGATAGATGATAGATAGATAGATAGATAGATAGATAGATAGATAGATAGATAGTTGTGGATAGAAATGGAGGAACTCAGGGGTCCAGGGAGACTCTTCTGAGTGTTCTTCCTAGCACTCACCTGAGATCCTCTGGTCCCTCCCCACACCAGTGCAGGTTGCGGGTGGGTGTATACACTGGTGTGGCCAAAATATAGCCAAGTCCTCCCTGAAGTTCAACCATATCACCTCCTACAATTAGAGACTATGATCCCACCCCTCATTCTGACCCATTCCTGGAAACCTCAGTCTCGTTAGTTCTCAGGAACCTGGAAGGTCAAAGAGGGCAGGGCTCCCAGAGTACAGAAATTCCTGCCCTTCCTCACATCTGAAGGGAGCAAAAGAACTCAGGGAAGAAGAAGGTTTCTCTTGAGAACACACAGTAAATGCAGGGTAGGGACTAGGGACTAGGCTCTAGTCCCTTTCTCACACCTGATCACCTTCCAACAACTCCTTCCACTTTGATTGCCTACCCCTGACCTCAAACATCCCTTTAGATGGCCATAAAATTTTCTTTAATTCCCAAGTCCTGCTCCTCCTGGCTGTGGATCACTTCCTAGAAGCTTTCTGTCTTCCACTTTGTTATGAACCAATCCTCCTCCCACAACTGCCCCATCTGTGTGTGGCTTTCCACAGTCACCATGTACAGTTGTTCATGTTGGACAATGCACAAGAGCACTATACCTAAGGAGGTGCCACTCATATCACAAACATCTTTATTACTTTGAAAAAAATTTTAAATATTTGTGTATTATCTTACTCTTTTGCTGACTGCAAAGTAAATTATAAATAATTTACCAGCATTTATAAACCAGCAGATGGCAGCAAAGTGTCTTGATCCAACAAGGTTGATTGCTACTATTCCTCTTCCAAATCAGTTTGAAAATGTAAGGACCTTTTATAGGGACACAGGTAAACTGGACTTATCATGGTGATCATTGTGGTGATCATCAGCAATATACACAAATACCGAGTCATTACATTTTACAACTGCAATTAATATTATACATATCAATTAAACCTCAATAAAAATAATTTAAAAATTAATAAAAACATATTTTAAAAAATACAAAAGAGAAAGAAAGAAAATGGGAAGACCTCATTGATCTCATATTGTCTAAAATAGCCTGTGCTTTTGCACTAGGATTTGCTTTTCACCTGATGTGCAGAACATCTTTTAAAAAATATCACCTTTCTTCCACAATAGGTTTGCCCCCAGAACACAGGTGTCATGAAAAACACCACTAAACCTAAACCAAAATGGAAAAGGAAATGACTTATGTCAACATCGTTGTCACTGGACACTTAGATTTGGGAAAGTCTATCACTATTGGTCATCTTATCTACAATTGTGGTAGGATTGATAAAAAAAAAAAAACTATTGAAAATTTTGAAAAGGAAGATGCTGGGATGAGAAAGGGCTCCTTCAAGTATACCTGGATCTTGGATAAACTGAAAGCTGAACATGAACTCGAACCATTGATATCTCCCTGTGGAAATTCGAGACCAGCAAAGTAATATGTGGTCATCATTGATTCCTCAGGGCACAGAGACTTTATCAAAACCATGATTACAGGGGATCCCTCGGTGGCCAGCTGTTTGACGCCTGCCTTTGGCCCAGGGCGTGGTCCTGGAGTCCCAGGATTGAGTCCTGCATCGGGCTCCCTGTGTGGAGCCTGCTTCTCCCTCTGCCTGTGTCTCTGCCTCTCTCTCTGTATCTCTCATGAATAAATAAATAAATCTCTTAAAAAAACCACAGTGATTATAGATACATCTCAGGCTGATGGTGCTGTCCTGATTGTTGCTACTGTTGTTGATGAATTTGAATTTGAAGCAGGTATCTCCAACAACAGACAGACCGATGAGCATGCCCTTCTGGCTTACATGCTGGGTGTGACACAACTAATTGTTGGTGTTAACAAAATGGATTCCACTGAGCCACCCAACAGCCAGAATAGATCTGAGGAAATTGTTAAGGAAGTCAGTACCTATATTAAGAAAAGTGGATGCAATCCCAACACAGTAGCGTATGTGCCAATTTCTGGTTGGAATGGTGACAACATGCTAGAGCCAAGTGCAAACACAGCCTTGGTTTGAAGGATGGAAAGTCACCTGTAAAGATGGGAATGCTAGGGGAATCACACTGCTTGAAGCTCTGGATTGCATTCTGCCATCAACTCGTCCAACTGACAAGTCCTTGTGTCTACCCCTCCAGGATGTCTACAAAATTGGTGTTTTGGTACTGTTCCCTATGGGCTGAGTGGAGACTGGTGTTCTTAAATCCAGCATGGTGGTCACCTTTGCTCCAGTCAATGTTATAAATGAGGTCAAATGTGTTAAAATGCACCATGAAGCTTTGAGTGAGGCTCTTCCTGGGAACAACATGGGCTAAAATGCCAGCAACATATCTGTCAAAAATGTTGGTTGTGGCAATGTGGCTGGTGACAGCAAAAATGACCCACCAAAAAAAAAAAAAATGACCCACCAATGGAAGCAGCAGGTGATTATCCTGAACTGTGCTGGATATGCACTTGTGCTGGATTGTCACACAGTCACATTGCTTGCAAGTTTGCTGAGTTGAAGAAGATTGATCGTTATTCTGGGGGAAAAAAAGGCTAGAAAATTGTCCCAAGTTCTTGAAATCTAGTGATGCTGTCATAGTTCATATGGTTCCTCACAAGCCTATGCATGTTAAGAGCTTCTATGATGATCCTCCTCTGGGCTGATTTGCTGTTTATGACATGAGACAGAAGGTTGCTGTGGGTGTCATCAAAGCAGTGGACAGGAAGACAGCTGGAGCTGGTAAGGTCATCAAGTCTGCCCAGAAAGCTCAGAAGTCTAAATGAATATTATCCCCAATTCTTGCCACCCCCGTCCTAATCAGCGGTGGAAGAATGATCTCAGAACTATTTGTGTCAAGTGACCATTTAAGTTTAATGGTAAAAGACTAGTTAATGATAACATTGCATCTTGAGACCTTCAGAAGGAAAGGAGAATTTTTTGTGGGCCATTTGGTTTTTGTGTGTGCGTATGACAGTTTTAAGTTATTAGTTTTTTTAAGATTTATTTCTTTATTTATTTTAAAAAGTGGAGAGGAGTAGAGGGAGAGGGAGAAAGAAAGAAAGAAGTAGACACTCGCTGAGTGTGGGGCCCGTTGAAGGGCTGGATCCCACAAACCTGAGATCACCATCTGAGTGGAAATCAAGAGTCAGAGGTTTAACCAACTTAAGCCATCCAGGTGCCTCTTAGGTTATTAGTTTTTAAAAATCAGTATTGTTTATAAAGGAATTTTTATTTTTTAAAAAAGATTTTATTTATTTATTTTAGAGAGACCATGAGTGGGAGGGGCAGAGGGAGAAGGAGAATTTCCCTGCTGAGAACGGAGCCCAACCCAGAACTCAATCTCATGACCCTGAGATCACCACCTGAGCTGAAACCGAGAATCTGTCAATCAACTGACTGAGCCACCCAAGGATCCCTAAGAGTACTTTTCAATGTAGACAACTGGATCAAATATCTGCCACAAAATTTTGAGACTCATTAAAACAAAAGTTTAATGAGAAAAAAAAAAAAAACCTTCTTGGTGTCTGTGCTTTGGATGCATTTAATATTTCATATTACAGTTCATATTTTCTAATTATTGACTGTACCAGAATAGAATTATTGAGTTCCAAATTTAAGTCCACAAATCCTTTCACTTGGCATGAATCACTATATAATAATTAATGTTCAATTACCCTTAGTAATCCACAAAGAATGTACGTGGGTGGAAATTGAAGAGTATTACTCAACAGTCTGTTGATTATATTATTATAGCAGTTGTTTATTATTGCTTTAACAATTTCATCAGCATAGAAATTAACTATTATTAAATTTTAATGACTTGTCATCTACATATTATTTTAAGATGTTAAGATTCTAGAGTAAAATGTTAACCTTCTTTGACATCTATCAAGAAGGAAACATATTCAGGATTAGAACATAGAAAGCTCGGGATGCCTGGGTGGTTCAATGGTTGAACGTCTACCTTTGGCTCAGAGCGTGATCCTGCAGTCCCGGGATCAAGTCTCACATCGGGCTTCCTGCGTGGAGACTGCTTCTCCCTCTGCCTATGTCTCTGCCTCTCTCTGTATTTCTCATGAATAAATAAAATCTTTAAAGAAAGAGAGAGAAAAGAAAATAGAAATCTCTTAGCTTTAATAGCTAATAGAACTAATTAAATAATTGAATAATTTTTTTCAAAAAATAAGGTAGCAGGAGAAAAAAATTTCCACAGTGGTTATTTCAGCAGAATATAGCTGAATCCAAAACCATTAATGATTGACATGAATTTACTCTCTACTCTATGTAAACTGTGAAGGAAAAATTTTAAGAAATGAGTGGAAAAGGGTAAGTGAAGAATCCTTTCATTAATACACTTTTTGCCAATCCAATGATCTAATTCGTATATCAGACTCCTAAATTTAGGTTCTCAAAATGTCAGCATTTGAATATTAAACACTTAAAATCTTAAAAATTGTTCACTTTTTTCTAGTGGGCAGCAAAGTCTATTGAGTGATAGTAGTTTATTGAGTCATAGTACAAAGCTCCCCAAAAGGGAGGCGGCCCAAGAGGGTTGCCCAAGAATTATTCACTTTAAATATGAAATTTTAACTTCTTTTTTAAAGCAGGCTCCACATTCCACATAGACTCCAACAATGGGCTCAAACTCAGGAACCTGAGATCAAGACCTAACGCTTAACCGACTGAGCCACTCAGGCACCCCAAGAAATTATTTTTTTTTTTTAGATTTCATTTATTTATTCATGAGAGACACAGAGAGAGTGAGAGGCAGAGACACAGGCAGAGGGAGAAGCAGGCTCCATGCAAAGGAGCCTGACTTGGGACTCCATCTCAATTCTCCAGGATCACTCCCTGGACTGAAGGCAGCGCTAAACCGCTGAGCCACCAGGGCTGCCCAAGAAATGTTAACTTTTGAAAGACGTCGTGGTAGACAGAAACATCATTTCACACAAATTCTTCCAACTAGGGAATAAATTATCAGATTCGGGTAACTTTATTTCATCTCAAAGTATCCTATAATTAATCTTTGTTTCTCTGGAGATGGAAAAAAATACACTTGAAAAAGAGAATGTGTAAGGGCACCTAGGTGGCTCAGTCAGTTGAGCACCAACTCTTGATTTCTGGGACGCCTGGAAGGCTCAGCGGTTGAGCATCTGCCTTTGACTCAGGGTGTGATCCTGGGGACTCGGGATCGAGTCCCATATCGGGCTCCCTGCATGGAGCCTGTTTCTCCCTCTGCCTATGTCGTTGCCTCTCTCTGTGTGTGCATGTCTCATGAATAAATAAATAAAATCTTTAAAAAAGGACAAACATTATATGGTCTCATTCATTTGGGGAATATAAAAAATAGTGAAAGGGAATAAAGGGGAAAGGGGAGAAAATGAGTGGGAAATACCATAAAGGGAGACAGAACATGAGAGACTCCTAACTCTGGGAAACGAACTAGGGGTGGTGTAAGGGGAGGCGGGGGGGGGGGGGGGGGGGGTGATTGGGTGACAGGCACTGAGGGGGCACTTGATGGGATGAGCACTGAGTGTTATTCTATATGTTGGCAAATTGAACACCAATAAAAAATAAATTAAAAAAGAAGTAATATAACATGCTTGCAGCATCTCATCCAATACCTGCTATATGCTAAGTAAATGTAAGAGATAATTTCAAATTGTTTATTATTTTTGATTTGTATACTGTCAGCATATTGACAGAGTAAAATGTGCAAAAATCATTTGTACTCAAAAAAAACTGTTGATTTTGGCTGAGGTATTGATCTTTTGTAAGCTGAAACCCACCCATTGGGCTCCACACTAGGCATGGAGCCTATTGTTAAAAAAAAAGGATGGGGGGATCCCTGGGTGGCGCAGCGGTTTGGCGCCTGCCTTTGGCGCAGGACGCGATCCTGGAGTCCCGGGATCGAATCCCACGTCGGGCTCCCGGTGCATGGAGCCTGCTTCTCCCTCTGCCTGTGTCTCTGCCTCTCTCTCTCCCTCATAAATAAATAAATAAATCTTTTTAATTTTTTTTAATTTATTATTTTTTTAATTTACTTATGATAGTCACACAGAGAGAGAGAGAGGCAGAGACACAGGCAGAGGGAGAAGCAGGCTCCATGCACCGGGAGCCCGACGTGGGATTCGATCCCGGGTCTCCAGGATCGCGCCCTGGGCCAAAGGCCCGCGCAAAACCGCTGCGCCACCCAGGGATCCCTCTTTTTTAAAAAAGCTAAAAAAAAGATAATGTGTAGAGAGGGTGGTGGATACTTACAGTTAACAATACTGTATCCAACATTTAATTTGACAGTCCTTAGGCAACCCCTTCCCCCAATTTAGGTAAGAATAGGGACATACTCATATCAGGATGAAGGTAGTCCCAAAAACAGAGCCTAGAGTTTCAGACTGCACAATGAAAAAGTCCACGAGCTGGGTTGCACAACTGTGTGAATACTATACTTGACACTGCTGAACTATAAAAAATAAGATCGGGTACAAAAAATATATATATATCAATGCTGCAGGCAGCATCTGTGTGAAATAACAAAAGAAAATATTGGCACACAATGTACATAATTCCGTTTTTGACAAGGCAATGACTAGGGCTCCAGAGCAAAACTCCACAATTCTGATAACTTATGAGAAAATATTTATGCAGAAATAAAGACTGGCCTTAAGGGTGCCTGGGTGGCTCAGTCAGTTGGGCTTCTGACTCTTGATTTCAGCTCAGGTCATGATCTCAGAGTCATGAGATTGAGCCCCACTTTCAGCCCCGTGTTGGGTTCTGTGCTCAGCGGAAAGTCTGCTTGAGATTCTTTCCCACTGCACCCCCACCCCCAGCCCTGCTCACATGCACACGTCCTCTCTCTCTCTCTCTTTCATTCTCAAATAAATAAATAAATAAATACATCTTTTTAAAAAAAAGATTGGCCGCATGTAGTGTTACATATTATCTAGGGGATGGCATTTAAATAATCTTACAATCATAGCATGTTTCATTCATGGAATCATTTTGAATGAAGTAAGAACACTAGGGTATTTCTCCATTATTTTGGCTACAAAGCCTGCTTGTAGTTAACGAATCAGTTAAAAATTATTGCTAGATAGGCAGATTTCAGGACAGTACCTATTCCTATGTGTAAACACGTTAGAGAATTTTGTTCACTTTGGGGAGACAGACAATGATACATTTACTAAACTGCTGCACAAACCAAATCTGAAGGGAAAATCATTTGAGAGTCAAGTATTTGTATGTGCATGAAAATTGAAAGGTTCGTGGAAGCTTATGGAATACAATAGGAGATCTTGAAAACATCCTTAAGGCATTCAAACAGAACCTGCAGACACTCAAACATCAGGTAGTTGAGGACATCCAGACAGATGATCTAGTAGGCAGCTGGGGCTGGAGCAGAGACTCTAAGTTACCACCTCCTGATTCGTCTTCCCTTCTCTCTCCTTGGAGGAACAAATCCAACTGGTCAATGAATAATGCAGCAAAAATTTCTGCTATACTACTAATTTTTTTAAAGATTATATTTTTAAAGTAATCTCTACACCCAACATAGGGCTTGAGCTTACAACCCTGAGATCAAGAGTTGCATGCTCTGTCAACTGAGCCAGGCAGACACCCGTATACTGCTGAATTTTTAAATATCATTCAAGCACTCTACAATTACCTTTCAACTTCTAGTAAATGTCAAATATACCGAAAATACATTTTTTTAAAGATTTTATTTATTCATGAGAGACAGAGAGATAGGCAGAGGGAGAAGCAGGCTCCTCCTGGGGAGCCTAATGTGGGACTCGATTTCAGGACCCCAGGATCACACCCTGAGCCAAAGGCAGTCGCTCAGCCACTGAGCCACCAAAGTGTCCCCTGAAAATACATTTTTATATAAATTTTGTTCATTAACATACAGTGCAATATTGGTTTCTGAATTCAGTGATTCATCACTTATGTACAACACCATTGCTCATCACAAGTGTCCTCTTTAATACCCATCACCCATCTAGCCCATCCCCACATCACCTCCCCTCCACCAACCCTCAGTTTGTTCTCTATTGTTGAGAATCTCTTATGGTTTGCTTGCCTCTCTCCTTTTTCTTCCCCCCCTCTCCCTATGTTCATCTGTTTTCTTTCTTAAATTCCACATGAGTAGGATCATATGGTATTTGTCTTTCTCTGACTGACTTACTTCATTCAGCATAACATATCCTAGCTCCATCTATGTCATTGCAAACGGCAAGATTTCATTCTTTTTGATGGCTGAATAATATTCCATTGTGTATATAAACCACTTCTTCTTTACCCATTGATCTGTCGTTGGACACTTGGGCTCTTCCTATGATTTGGCTATTGTTGATAATGCTGCTATAAATATCAGGATGCATGTACCCCTTCAAATCTGTATTTTTGTATTCTTTGAGTAAATACCTAGTAGTGCAGTTGCTGGATCGTAGGGTAGTCCGTGGGTAGATCGTACGGTAGTTATGAAAATACATTTATTGAAAATAAATTTGAAACTGTTCAGTATGCAAAGAGAAAACTGATTTGGTGGCATCATAGCATCAGGAATTCAATTTGAGGTAGCAAATGACCCCCTTTTAGAAACTGCTCATGACATTCATAAAGATTTGTAACTTAGAACATAAGCCAAAGGCACACTTTGAAAATCATTTACTCTTAAATGGTGTTTTAAGTGAAATTAATATTTAAGGTAAAATACTGCAGGAATCCAATTCAATGCCCTATAAGCACCAAAGAAAGAAAATATAACACAAGTGATATGTTAACAATTTTTGAGTCTTAGTGGTGAGCATGCTGTTCTTTGCAGGTTCGTGTAGGTTTGAAAATCTCTAATGGTAAAAAGTTTTTTAAAAAACAGCACCTTAATGTCTACCAGCAAACATCCTCAGTTTCCACCCAATCTTTTAAATAATTATTTGGTTACTAAAGTTTATTACTGAAAAAAAAAAATCCCTGGGTTCACAGGGAGCTCAGAGTTCATGTTGTCCAGCCCCATGTGGGTATAAGAGCCTTGTCCAAATCCCTAGACCAGGTCTCGGCTTGATTACCTTCTGCAATGGAGAGCTTCCCACCTAATATCTCACAGCCTCCAAAAGTACCTAACAGAGACCCAGAATCAAAATCACATACACACAGCCACACACTCACACAGTCACTTACACGCTGTCATACACACACACATACACACACACACACATTCACACAATAAACTAGCTGGTCTGATGATTCTTCAAGCCTCAATCTCTGAAACTGTGAACTACTGTGAACACCTCCAAAGCCTCTACCATCCACAGGGGCTTCAGAAAAGCCAGCCTCCTTCCTTGGCCAGTCTCTGCTCTCCAGGGGCCTTTAGCTCCACCCTGCCCCTGTGTGGCTAGCACCCAGCAGAGAGCCTAGGGCAGGAACAGGAGCTGTGGGAAGATTAATTTGGATGCAGAACAGGTTTGAGGAAGTGATGCTTGATGGGAGGGGCCGTGATTTGGCAAGAAGATGACCATGCCTATGAGAGTCCAGAATCTGGTGAATGTCTACCATGCCTGGGTGTCTGATGTCACAGAAAAATTGCACCAAACAAAGTTAAACAGGCACAGGAGACTTCGTTCAAGAGGATCAAGAGGATGGCAGAGGCACCTGGGTGGCTCAGTTGGTTAAGTGTCTGACTCTTGATCTTGGCTCAGGTCATGAGTTCAAGTCTCATGTTGGGCTCTATGCTGGGTGTGGAGCCTACTTAAAAAACAAACAAACTATACCCAATAGAGGAGAGAGACTGAGCTTGACTCCACCAAAACAAAACATGGTAAGGATTTTAAGCCCTGGATGGGCTAGTGGAACAGTGCTACTCAACAGTGGGGGGGGGGAGGGGGGGCGGTCCATGGGATCTGTCCAGCACACTATTAATTCTGAGTTTCCAGGTGTTTTTCTCTGAGATCAGGCCATCTGTGTTTGCAAACTATCTTCTACTCAATTTCAGCTCCTACCCTCCCACAGAGCCTGGGAGACAGGGTGCTATCTCCCTCGAGGATGATTTTTCAAAGGGAGGGCTCCCAGGTCCCTGAGAATGGCCTTCCAGGTTGTAAAGCTGCTAAGAGACTGGAAGAAGCTTTACCCACATTTCAAAGAGACAGAGAAAGAATTCACAACACCAAGTTTTCTAAAATAAATGCCCTAAGGAGAGGGAGGTCAAGGACCTGTAGCCAGGAAGGAAAATTTAGTGAAGCTCCAGGACCATTAATGGTCACTGCCATTATGTCAGCCCTGTCCCATCGTCTGTGGGTCTATGAATCTAGGTCTCTGCACATGCTTGGTGCCCACCCTGTATGGCACAGTGAAGGGTGTGGTCCCAGCAGGCAGCTCCACCAAGAGGCAGAAGTGAGACAGGTCAGGAGGTGCTGACTGGGGGTCTCAACCCCAGCTCCAGCTGCCTGCGGGGGCATCCGTCTGTATGTCCCCCCGCCCACAGGGTCTGTCCGTGTCCTCGGGGAACAGTGTGTCCCTCTGGTTTTCTGCCTGTGTCTCTATCTCCTCCAATATTTTTCTATTCATTCATTTAGTAATCTAATAAACATGTATAAATAAATATTTATTATGTCCTGTTCATCAGGGTGTCTCTCTTCAGGTCTGGGTTTGTCTGGGTGTCTACAGTTACATCTGTTCACACTGGGTATGACTGTCTCTGCATCCTGTGTGTCACTGCCTCCCTATCTGTCTGTCTCTCTCTGCTTCTCTGTTTGTATATTCATTGGTTCATTCACTCATACAACATTGCAAACATCCCCGAGGCCTCTGAGGAGTTCTCAGCCTGACAGGGGAGACAGATAGGGTGACCATGGCTGGGAGACATGGGAGATGCCTGAGGCTGAGAGTGGGTGGATGAGTGGAGGAGACCTGGGTCATAAGAGGCTTCTAGGAGGAGGTGATGGTGTTGGTCTGGGTCTGGAGATATGGGCCCAGCATTGGAGGGTGTGTGTGTGTGAGTTTATGCATAATGTGTGTTCCAGGATAGAAAGAGAAGAGAAATCAAGAGACCATATGTACCAACCTCAGACTGGAACACAATGTGGGGAACAGGGTTGAAAGAGATACTGCAAATAACAAATTCCCCAAATTACAGGTTATAGGACTCTAGCTCCCTCTTCCCTCAGACTGGGAAATCCAGACCCCAATCCCTCTCCCTCCTCAGCACCAAGGACTCATCATGGCCCCATCATGATTACCTAGGAGGAGACCAGGAAGGGCGGGGGTGGAGGAATCCCGGGCAGGCTGGAGAGCCGGGATGCCTGGGGCTCAGCAGGGAGAACCAGCCAGACAGAAATCAGAGCAGGAGGAACTGTCCTGGGTGTCTCAGCTCAGCTCCACAGCTGACAATGGGAGCCCCCAGAACCATCCTGCTCTGTCTCTTTGGGGCTGTGTTCCACCTAACAGGTACCCAGACTTTTGAGATAGGTGTTAAGAACGGTGGGGGCCTGGACTCCTGGGTCTGAGGAAGGAGGGGGCTGGGGGCCTGGACTCCTGGATCTGAGGGAGGAGGGGGCTGGGGGCCTGGACTCCTGGGTCTGAGGGAGGAGGGGGCTGGGGGCCTGGACTCCTGGGTCTGAGGGAGGAGGGGGCTGGGGGCCTGGACTCCTGGGTCTGAGGGAGGAGGGGGCTGGGGGCCTGGACTCCTGGGTCTGAGGGAGGAGGGAGCTGGGGGCCTGGACTCCTGGGTCTGAGGGAGGAGGCGCTGGGGGCTGGATCCTGGGTCTTGGTGGAGGAGCAGCCTGGAGACTGTGTCCTTCTCATGCGTCTTCTCTGTTCTCCCATCAGTCATCTATCTTCTCTGCCATCTCTCTCCCCGTCCCTGCGGCCTCTCATCCTCCTTGCCCACTCCCCCTTCAGAGGTACTTCTGGGGAACCCTGGGGGCTCTTTCCAGAACTAGCTGAGAACTTTGGCCTCATCCTCAGGCAACCCCTTCCCCTAGTTTGGATAAGGACAAGGACATAGTTGGGAGCAGAGCCGGAGAGGAGGCTAAGCCTGCACCCCGCCCATTGTGTATCTGTCTGCTTTTCCACGGAAGACACTTTGAGTTACGTGCGTGTCTTCATGGGTGTGCCTGCTGGGTCTGTGTGCATGTGCCTGTTTCTCCGTACCAGATTTCATATGTGAACAAGAGTTTGAACAAATGCTTTATGGGTCTGTTTTTCTCTGAGTTTCACTTTCTTTGTAAAAGAGATGTGTGTATAATTCTGTATATCCATGTCTCTTTGTGTTTGTACATCCCTGTGAATGGCAGGCCTGTATTTATCTCTGTGTTCATGTGTTCGGGTATTTTGATGTGTGTCTGTCTCTCTGTGTGTCTGTGCCCCATGTCTCTCTGTGTCTTTATCTGTCTATGGTTTAAAATCGTATGTTCTGGGGGGCGCCTAGGTGGCTCAGTTGGCTAAGCATCTCCCTTTGGTTCAGGTCATGATCCCCGGGTCCTGGGATCAAGCACTGGGCTCTGTTCTCCATGGGGAGCCTGCATCTCCCTCTCCCTCTGTTTCTCCTCCTGCTCCTGTGCTCACGTTCTCTCTCTCTCTCTCAAATAAATAAATAAAATCTTTTTTATGTTTTTGTAGATCTCTTTTCTGTATCTCTAACTTTGCATAGTTGTGGTCTCTCATATTATTTGCATGTCTATGATTCTTAAGACTATATTTGTCTCTCTCTGGGTATGACTTCCTATGTCCCTGGGTCTCTCTGCATGTTGTTTTTGTTTCTGTTTTGTTCCACACATTTTTCTGTCTGCTAGTATGATCTTGCATATGTCTAGGTTGGGAGAGTTTCCACTGGAGGGCCTGGGTGGCACTGCTTTTATGTGTGATTGTAGAACTCTGCTGTTGAAGCTCAGGATACTCTATGTGTTTGTGAGATTTGCATAAGCCCATGTCAACTTAGTTACTTTGTGTTTATGTCACTGTTTTAAGTGTTTTGTGTGTGTCTGTCTCACTGGGGCTGCCTATATGCATATATTTGCAGTATAAGATTGCACAGCCCATTGCCTATGCTGGAGTCTGTTTTCTACCCACAGCCTTTTAGTGCTACTGGACATCCTGAGTTGAATTTGGCAGAGAGGCTGGCAGAGCAGGAGTGAATCACTTCCTCCTTTATTTAAATCTTAGAGGGCTTCCTGGAAGAGGGTGGAGATCCAGAACAGCTTGGGGGGGGAAACCGGACTGGCAGATGCACAGAGGTCATTTTCTGCCAGAAGGTAGAGGCCGTGGTGACCAAGCACCGCAGCAGACCCTAGTTCTCTCTAGGCACCAAGGCCTGGCTCCCCTCAGAGCAGAGCCCCTGGCTCCGAGGCTGTCGTTTGCTAGGGGGCTGAGGATGGGGGTGGGGGAGTTCCTGGACCAGGCTCACGTCCGTACTCCTCCCCGCAAGCTCCTCTCACCGCATCCACCCCGCTTCTCTCCTCAGCGTCCCAGGCCCAGCAATGCTACAGCTTTCAACACATCTACTTCGGGCCCTTTGACCTCAGCAGCATGAAATTCCACAATGTCTCCTGTCGGCACGGATGCTCTGAGGCTGTCCTGTCCCTGGACACTGGTGAGGGACAGGAAGTGGCAAGGGGCGGAGGTGGACGGAGGGAGGAGGAAAGAGGGGAGAGAGAAAGACTGGGGTGAGAGAGGGGGCGCGGTGGGGCAGAAGGAGACTGTGGGAGCCCGGAGGAGGGGGGCAGGGGAGGGGAAGGGGGCGTAGGGGAAGGGAGTTTGCAGGGAGAGAGGGAGGAGAGGGAAGGGCAGCAGGGAGAGGCGAGGTGAGTGCCCGAGAGAAGAGTGAGATAGAGGACGAGGAGGTTAGAGACCCGGAGGAGGAAGGCTGGGACCAAGCAGCGCCCCAGGCCCCCGTCCCCTTCCGCCCCCAGGGTACCGCGCCTCAGTGACCCTGGTGCAGAAGGGCTGCTGGACCGGCCCCCCTACGGGCCAGACGCTGTTCGACGACCGCGCGCTGCCGCCCGACTACTCGGTGGTGCGCGGCTGCACGACTGACTTGTGCAACGCCAAGCTCATGACCCACGACTCCATCCCCAATCTGAGCCCGGGTGAGCCGGAGGGCGGGGGTGGGCACGGGGTGGGCTGGGAGGGGCCCCGACCCCGGCGGGGGAAGGGGCGTGGCCTCCACTGGGCGCCTCCTCCCGCGGGCTGGGATTCAGGCTTTCCAGTCTGTGAGGCGAGGCGGGCGCCCCGATGCAGTGCGCAACCCACACGACCGTACCTCGCAATCATTACCTGAGTGTGCGTCTACGCTCTCATGCCAGCGCCCAACCCTCCAAATCTCAGCGGCACGGAATGCTACGCCTGCTTGGGGATCCACCCGGAGGACTGCACCCCAGAGAAGTCCCGACAAGTCCGCTGTCACCAGGACCAAAGCGTCTGCTTTCAGGGCAATGGCCAAATGACCGTCGGTGAGGGGCTGGGAGCAGGGCAGAGCCTGGGCAAAGGATGTGAAGGCAGGGCAGGGCCTGAGGGTAGCCTCACTAGACTGGCCTGACAAGGAGACATGGCCACTGGTCTGAAGGGGGAGGCGTGGCTCTGAGGTGGAGGTTCAAGTGCAGCTGCCCCTCTCCATTCTAACCCTCTCCTCGCTGCCCTCTCCTCTCCAGGCAATTTCTCAGTCCCTGTGTACATCAGAACCTGCCACCGGCCCTCTTGTACCATCAAGGGCACCTCCAGCCCCTGGACAAACATCGACCTCCAGGGCTCCTGCTGTGAGGGGCACCTCTGCAACAAGGACTCGGTGACCCAGCCCTTCACCTCTGCCTCAGCCACCACCCCTTCCCAGGCGCCCCACATCATGGCCCTGCTCCTCATGGTCCCCCTGCTGGTTGGCACTCTGGGAGGACCCCTTGTGCCTCTCCCTTAAACAGCCCCTCCAGCCTCTTTATGAGCAGGATGCTGGGGGCAGGCATGCCCCTGCTTCTCGCAACTTCAGCCTCTGTAATGTGGCTCACTGGGAAATGTTGTCAAACAGGAGTTGCACTCCTGTCTCTCTCTGCTACCCACCCCCCACTTCCCCACCCCCATCCTGTCCATACCTGATCAGCAGACCTGGGACAAATTGGGAAAGGTCCCCATCATCCCAGGGTGGGGAGAAACAGCCACATCTTTGCCCACATGAAGAGCAATTCTAACAATAGCTATTACTGAGCACCAGTGAGGCCCTGGCACCCCACAACCCGGTTTCCTGTGCTGTGCTTCTGGAGCCAGCGGGGAACTCTGATAATGTCTTTATTCATATCAACATGAGAAGTTCAAGAGGCAGCATATCCTAGATCCTAGGAACCAAAACTCTGGAGCCAGCCTGCATGGGTTCGAATCCCAGCTCTACCATCTAGCCTGTGGCTAGTAACTCAATCTCTCTACACATGCTTCTTCGCCTATAAGGCAGAGGTGAAAATAAAACCTACAATAATGACAAGCCCTACTTCGAGGTGGTTATGGTCAGAATTTAATGAGATGAACAGGGACTGGTTGGGACACAATAGCCTGTCCAGCGTGAGTGGACTATTATGATGCCCATGAGCAAATGAGGGGTGAAGCCACTTGCTCAAGCTCATGTATCTGGTGAATTAAGAGCCAGGAGTGTGCCTCTCAACCCCATCATTTATTGGGCAATTCTACCTTCCAAACACACAAGTCTTGATTAATTTGACAGAAAAGCACTCGAGGCAAGGCTGAACCCGGAGGCGAGGCTCCAACCTGTGGAGACTGGGGAAGATATCCTGGAAGAAGTGAATCATAAGCAAACTCCTAAAGGATAAAGAGCTCCTTTTTTTTAGATTTTATTTATTCATGAGAGACACAGAGAGATAGGCAGAGACATAGGCAGAGGGAGGGAACCCTATGTGAGACTCAAAGGCAGACACTCAACCACTGAGCCACTCAGGTGCCCCTAGGATAAAGAGGTCTCGGCAAAGAGCAACAGGAGGAAGGACTTTCTAGGTGGAAGAGACAGCCTGGACACAAGTCTGGAGGTAGGAAGGAACACAGGGCAGGCGGATACGTACATAAAATCATGGACTTCACACACATGGAATCCCACAGCATGTCCTCTTATGCACATGCTCTACAATGTCCTTTCACATCCTGTTCCCCACTTAATCCTCCCAATGAGTCAGAAAGGCATACAAGAAAGGGAGTTGCATTGCCATTAGGCAAACAAGTTGCCCAAGACACAGTGAGAGGCAGTGATTTTCAGAGTAAGTGGCAGAGGAACGATTGATCCCTGCATCTTCTGACTTCCTTAATGGGAAGCCTTATGAAGACAAGTCATCTCAGAGATGCTCCTACCCTCCTGTGAGGTCAAGGGGAGAAGTTTTCTAGATGTCTACACATTCTGACATAGAAGTAGAAGCTGAAAGTCAATATCCATTCATTCATCACATTTACTGAGCACCTACATATGCCAGACACCGTCCTAGTTTCCAGGCATTCATCAGTGAACGGAAACAGGCAAAAGTCCCTACCTTCAAAGAACTGATCTTTCTAGTGTGGAAGCAGACTTTGGATTTTTATTGCAAATATGGTTTGAAGCTGAGATGGCCAATCTGATGGGTCCACTTGCTAGGCTACATACAGTCTCAGTTAGTCACTCAAACACTAATCTCAGCATAAATGCAAAGGTATTTTGTAGATGTGATTGTAGTTCATGGTCAGTTGACTGTGAATCAGGGAGATTATCCAAAATCATCTAGGTGGGCCTGGGTCAGCCAGCTGAAAGTGCCTTAAAAGCAGAGCTGAGGCCTGCCTGAAAAAGAAATCTGCCTATGGACAGCATCTTCAGCCCATGCCCAAGAGTTCCAGCCTGCCTCTTCTGACAGCCTGCCCTATGGATTTTGAACTCACCTGGCCAGGCCACACAATCACATAAGCCTTGCCATAAATCTCTTAGCTTAATATATAGCTCCAGCTAGTTCTGTTTTTCTGGTTGATCCCACACCGGTACAGAATTCATTGGAGAATTTATAGCAGGGAGCTACCATGTTTCATATGAAATATGTCATATTTTATATGTATAGTATATTATTATTTCTTATGTAGTATGTACATAATGTTATATATTGTAATATATCCATATAATGATATGTGTATATAATTACATATAATATATAACATATAGTAAAATGCACAATGTGCCATTTTTCCATATGTATACACCTGAGGAACCGCCACTAGATCAAGATACAGAATATTTCTGGTCCTGTCCACAAAGCCTGCCACATAGCCCTTTACAGGCACTTCCTACCCTGGAGGTAGCCACTACTCTGGCTCCTATCATACATCAATTTTGCCTAATATTGAACATCACATAAATGGAGTCATATAGCATGTCCCCTTGTGTACATGCTTTACGTTTTAAAAAGATCCTTATGACTGGGGTGCCTGGGTGGCTCAGTCAGTTAAGCATCTGTTTTTGGCTCAGGTCATGCTCTCGGGGTCCTGGGATCAAGCCCCACATCTGGCTCCCTGCTCAGAGGGGAGCCTGCTTCTCCTTCTCCTTCTGCCCCTCTCTCTGCTCATTCTCTCTCTCTCTCCTAAATAAATAAAATAAAATCTTTAAAAAAGATCCCTGTGGCAAGAGTGGGTAGTCCACCTTCAGTTCAGTGGAACCACTGGTGTGTCCTCTAGTGGAAGCATTCTTTCCTTGGGAAATAAGACTCCAAACAAGCAAAGCTCAAGGTTATGGGGAACAGGAAGCAAAAATTCTGCAAGTGAGTGGTGGGAGTAACAGTGAGAGGATCCCCTGCCACCCCTGGATACCCAGACTCATGTTCTCAGGCTGTAAAATGGTCATCACTCCAAAGCTTATGCTGTACCCTATAAGACACAGCCCCATCCTTTCAAGGTATTGACTCCCATCAGGCAACAATAACTTAGCCATCCCATTGTTTTATCAGGTGAGATTCTTTTAGGTGAAGATATATTAGACAGGACCAGTGAAATGCATGGGCATGAGTCCATTGCCACACTTCATTCACTGTATAAAGAGATCCCTGGTCAGAAGCAACACTGTGTGGAAGACCCAGTGGAGAAGAAAACATTGTGCAGTCCTGGGGAGGGAATTTATGTAAGTAGGAGAAGAAAGGAGAGCCCTTAATCCTCTAGTTGTCCATCTACCGCTTCAGATGTGGATCTTGGAGATGAAGCTGAAAGGTGGTAAGAGAACAGAATTAATTTACCAAACCTAGATTTATACACATAGGTATCCATCATTCAATGTGATCCTCTGTTCCCAGCCATGCACTAGGCACTGGGGCCCTGGAGGTGACTCCCAGGCCTGGAGGAGCTCCTAGTCTGATGTGAGGGAGGCAGATCCACACTCAGACAGCCACAAGCCTATGGTGGAGGGATATGCATGTATAAAAGGACACAGAGTTGGAGAGGAATATGTTGAAGCTGCTGCCAGAGGGAGGAGAACCTGGGGACAGGTCTTAAAGCATGCCATATGGACAGCGAAGGGAATAGCATTCCAGGCAGAGGGACTAGCCAATTCAAAGAGAGAGAACACAAAAATAGAAGTAATCTCAGGAGAGAGTCCACAAATATTTATAATTCATTCTTCTGTGCTGGGAGATCCTGGTGAATCCTACCCTGGAGGACTTCTTGGTCTTATGGTGGACACAGGCTAGCATCCAGATGGCCATAGACCTCCAATAGATTGGGGGTGGGTGGGTAAATAGGGAGTGGTTGGATTAGAAGCTAATAGGTAAAGAAGATACCTCTGATTGAGGGTTGAGGCAATGGAGCATCAGGGATGGCTACATAGAGGACAAAACCTGTGTTGGGTCCTGAAGGATGAGTAGAAGGTTATCGTGTGGACAGAGTGTGGAACAACATTTAGGCAGAGGGACAAGCCCATGCCAAGGCCTCAGGAAATGTTTGCTAAATTGCAAGAAGACAGCAGAACAAAGGCAGGCGCAAGTAAGATACAGAGAGAGCTGCAGGGAGGGACAGTCAGAAAACATTTATCATCTATTCTGACCTCGATGATGCCAGGGACCCAGTAATGAGTCAGATCCAACCTTGCTGTCCTGGTCTGGAAGGAGACAGTGAAAAACCCTGAGTCTCACAAGCCATAAAGTATGAGGTATGAGGGCGCTAAGGGAGCTCCAAAGGGGGAAGACCAGGGAAGGCTATTGACAGGAATTAATCTCTGAAAAGATATCTAAATAACTAATAGGAATTGGCAAAGCAGCCAGAGGAAAGGCATTCCAGGTAGGAAGGACAGTTCTCACAAAGGCTTGGTTTGTATATACAGTGTGAGGAAGGATGATGAGGATGAAGAGAGTGGCAGGGTCCCCAAGGGCTTAAAGTGTCAGGTGAAGACAAAGTTCCCTGAACTTGTCCCTACAGCCAATGGGGATCTATGGAAGGACTTAGAGCAGGGGAACAGCATGGTGGAAGCCCAGTGATGGGAAGCTCTCCCTGTGACCATGCAGGGGACTAGGGGGAGTAAGACTGGAGGCAGGGAAAAGAGAGAGGAGACTGGTCTCTCATTCAGGGCCAGAGTCCACTGAGTGTTGAAGGGATGGAGAGAGAAGGAGGGAAAAAGAAAACTGAGTGTGTGAGGGCTGTGGGTTAGGAGGAGTAAACTTCCCATAAGTGGAGGTAGCGGTTTCCTCTGGAAATTGGGAAAGGACTGTTGTCACAAAGGAACACCAAGAAAGGTTCTAGGGAGGAACAATATAACAATATTCTCTCTGGGTGCCCAGGGTGATTTCACGGGGGTTCACAATATGACTATTTGTCCAAAATATACCTCTGAATGTTATCTACTTTCTGCACATATGTACATTTCATACAAAAAAAATAATGCCAACAGCAAAGTTAAGGCCAGAGCCCAGGTCTTTGGACTCCCATATGGTGGCCTTTTAATCTTTGGTGATAGAAGTCAGAATAGTGACCATCCCTGGTGTGTCAGTTGGGAGCAAGAACAAGAAACCCTGTTGTGACAAGAGAGATGCCCTATGGCTTGATCAGGTGCTGGTCACACATGCCCATACACAGAGAGAGCTGCATCAATCTGCGCGCTTAAGATTTTCAAACCTTACAGTGTGTAAGCTGTAACTTAATGAAAAGAAACAAAATTCAAAATACGACATATAATTAAATGATATCATGTCTGGGATTTGCATTAAAATAATAGAGGAAGTGAGGAAGTGGGTGGAGGTTAAATGCAATTAGCCATGAGTTGGTAGTTGTTAAGTGGGTACATGGTGGTTTATTATACTCTTCTTTTCACTTCTGTATGTTTGAAGTTTTCCAAAATAAAAGTTTATATGTATGAATGTATGTATATGTGAATAGATAAGCATGTAAATAGTTAAGACAAATACCTACTGAATGCACAGTGACCTGGGCATTCCTTCCCTTAGGAGCTCAGATGTATGCCTTTTCTCAGTGATCCAGATGTCCCAATGCCTGGACGGATCATATACGCATCACTCCTTTCCCAAGATTCATCTGACCTCTCCAGCTCAATGGAAGTGGGAGCCCTATTCAGCACCAAGGACAGATCTGTAGCTTTGGGTCTCAGAGCCACAGACCGCAACTTAACAAATTGGGGTGGAGGGACACAGGACAGGGAAATGAAGAAATGGCATCCTTCCCACCTCCAGGACAGTGTGGAACAGGAAGAGGGTAGAGTCAAAGGACAGCCAATCAGTACCATTGAATAAGAACATTCCTTTCACAAATATCCATTGGGGATCTCCTATTGCCAGGCACTGTTCTGAACACTGGGGATGACAAAATCCCTGTCCTAAGCAATTAAACAAATAAGAAAATAGGATTATTTAGATAATCCCAAGTGCCATGAAGACAAAACAATTAAATAGGATACATTATTCTTTATAGAGGAGGGGATCATTTTTAAAGAGATGGTCAAGAAAGAGGACTATATCTGAGCAAAGGACTGGATGACGTAAGAGGATGATTCATGAGGAGATCGGAGAGCAAAGCACTCGGGCAGAGGGACAAGCCAGCGCCAAGACTCTGAGGCAGGAAAGAGCTTGGCAGGTTTGTGGATCAACAGGAAGGCCAATGTGATAGAACAAAGCAGATGGAGGGGGAAAGTGGCAGGAATAGTTTTGGTAAGATAGGACTAGACATGCAGAGAGAAAGAGAGAGGAAAGGTATGAAACACAGAGATTGGAAGCGTCCAGAAAAACCCAGAGGCTGAAAAGAGAAGCAAAATGATACCATCTGCAATTTATAAAGTACAATTTCTATTATCTATTCCATTATATATGCGGAATATATATATTGATATATGTGATATAATATATATATATATTGATCTTTGAACAATGTGGGTTTGACCAGTACAGATTCACTTATACACAGATTTTTTTTAATTTATTTATTTATTTATGATAGTCACAGAGAGAGAGAGAGAGAGGCAGAGACACAGGCAGAGGGAGAAGCAGGCTCCATGCACCGGGAGCCTGACGTGGGATTCGATCCCGGGTCTCCAGGATCGCGCCCTGGGCCAAAGGCAGGCGCCAAACCGCTGCGCCACCCAGGGATCCCATACACAGATTTTTTTGATAAATACAGTACTATAAATGTATTTTCTCTTCCTGATGGTTTTCTTAACATTTTCTTTTCTCTAGCTAAGAATACAGTATATAATATGTATAACATACAAAATATGTGTTGATCAACTGTTTATGCTGTCAGTAAGGCTTCCAGTCAACAGTAGGCTATTAGTAGTTAAGTTTGGGAGAAGTCAAAAGTTATGTGTGGATTTTTCAACTTTGTGTGGGGACCGTACCTCTAATGCCCCCATTCCTCAAGGGTCAACTATATACATATTCATATGTATACATATATCTTTTTATTATGGAAAACTTCAAACATGAAAGAGAACAAAATAGTATGATATTTATTATTATTGTGTAACAAATCACTACAAAATCTAGTGTCTTTTAAAAAAGATGTTATTTATTTGAGAGAGAGCTGAGAGCACGAGTGGAGGAGGGGCAGAGGGAGAAGTAGACTCCTTGATGAGCAGGAGGTGGAGGCGGCGCTTGATCCCAGGACTCTGAGATCATGACCGGAGACAAAGGCAGATGCTTAACCACCTGAGCCACTCAGGCACCCAAAACAAAATAAAAAGTATATTATTTCTAGTGATCCTGAGGGTTGACTGGGCACTTCTGCTTGCCTCTCTAGAGGTTACTCATGCTGCTTTATTCAGTTGGGGCTAGACTGGGCTTTTGGCCAGGGTGGCTTGATTCTCCTCTGCATGGCCTCTCCATGGGCTTCGTCACAGCGTGGTAGTCTTAGAGTTCTAAGAGAACCAAAGAAGAGGCTTCTAGTTCTCTGAACAACTGGACCTCAAGCAGGCCAAGTATCATTTCTGCAACAAGCAAGTCACAAGCCAGCCAGATTGAAGTCACATGCCAGCACAGACAGGAGGAAATATTGGCAGCAAGCTTTAGAGACAATCTACCCCAAGTGCTTAACGTACACCCAGGTGCCTGGGTGGCTCAGTCAGTTAAGCACTCAACTCTTGATCATGACCCAGCTGAGGTCATGATCTCAGGGTTGTGAGGTCAAGTCCCCTCTGCACTGGGCATGGAGCCTGCATATGATTCTCTCTCTCCCCCTCTGCCACTCTACCCTCTAAAAACAAAACAACAACCAAACACATATCTGGTCTTGTGTTGAGGACTGTGGATATTCATCTAATTCTCAAGCATTCCTGTGACATAGGTATCATCCCCTTTTTACAGGACACACAGCTAAGGATCACAGAGCTACACGTGAACACAGGTCCATCCCTGACTCAGGCTGTAGTCTACACAAAAATAGTCAGTGGCCACGACTCCCAGACTGTGAGATATAATTCAGTTTTATACTAAATAGTATATATATTAAATTATAAACATAATTTAATGTATATATGATGTAACATAATGTACATCATTTTTAATTGGTGGAGAACAAAGATATATAATGGACGAAGTAAAAAAAAAAAAAAAACAGAGAGAAAGAAAAAGGTATGCACTTGGAGACAAAAACCTGGAGATATTGGCGGCCCGGGTGGCTCAGTGGTTTAGCGCTGCCTTTGGCCCAGGGCCTGATCCTGGAGTCCCGGGATCGAGTCCCACGTCAGGCTCCCAGCATGGAACCTGCTTCTCCCTTTGCCTGTGTCTCTGCCTCTCTCTCTCTCTCTCTCTCTCATTAATAAATAAAATCTTAAATAAAAAAAAAAACACCTGGAGATAGAAACGGAGAAACAAAGCCGATAAGATACAGAAAGAATCAAAGACTTAGAATGAGAGGCAGATCGAGGGAACCACCAAACTTCCTTTAGCCTGAAAGCTTTCTGAGGGCAGGGATTTTGTTTAGTTTTTACTACACTCTCAACAAGAAGCAGAACGTGGCACTCAGTAGGTGCTCAATATATGCTCACAGGACACTAGACCAGCAGGTGCCTGCGGCTCCCAAGGCCACCACGAGGTGGCAGTATCCCGTGCCCTGAAGCCTCCAAATGCCTAAATCAAAAAGCCCAGCCGTGGTGGATTTGCCTCCACAAGCCTCTGACTTTCGTGAAGGATGTCTTCCTCCTGGCTCGCCCCGCCTTTCCCTGCACAAGCCCGGGGCGACGAGTGACCTTTCCGCCTGAGACACCCTCTTCACTCTCCTCCACCACCCTGCCCAGTTAAACAACCCTTTGTCCTTAGCCCCTTCCGGCTGGGCCCCAAGGCACCTGGGACCTTTCCAGGCCCGGAGATGGGGCTGGGATGAAGGTGGGGCAGCTGGGATGAGGCCAAGGAAAAGTCCCAGGGACTTTGGAATCCGTTCTTCTAGCCTTCCTGGACCAGGAGCATGAGATCCAGCCCCCTCCTCCCTCGACCCCCAGCCCCTCCTCCCTCAGACCCAGGAGTCCAGGCCCCCAGTCCCTCCTCCCTCAGACCCAGGAGTCCTGCCCCCAGCCCCTCCTCCCTCAGACCCAGGAGTCCAGGCCTCCAGCCAATCCTCCCTCACACCCCCAGTACCCCTTCCCTCAGACCTCCAGGCCCCTCCTCCCTCAGACCCGGGGGTTCCAGGCCCCCAGCCCCTCCTCCCTCAGACCCAGGAGTCCAGGCCCCCAGGCTCCTCCTCCCTCAGACCCAGGAGTCCAGGCCTCCAGCCAATCCTCCCTCACACCCCCAGTACCCCCTCCCTCAGACCTCCAGGCCCCTCCCTCAGACCCGGGGGTTCCAGGCCCCCAGCCCCTCCTCCCTCAGACCCAGGAGTCCAGGCCTCCAGCCAATCCTCCCTCACACCCCCAGTACCCCCTCCCTCAGACCTCCAGGCCCCTCCTCCCTCAAACCCAGGGATCCAGCCCCCCAGGCTCCTCCTCCCTCAGACCCAGGAGTCCAGGCCCCCAACCCCTCCTCCTTCAGACCCAGGGGTCCAGGTTTCCAGCCCCTCCTCCCTCAGACCCAGGGGTCCAGGCTCCCAGCCCCCTCCACCCTCAGACCTAGCAGTCCACATCCCCCCTCCTCCCCTCAAAGTCTCATGCGGCAACCCACCCCCTCCTCTGAGAGGAGCAACCTATGCAGAGAGGTCCCCTGGTGTTCCTCCTCCCTCTCTTTCACAGAGACCCCTCTCCCTCTCCACTCCCGCTTCAGGGTTGGGACCAAGGGCTGAGTCACAGGAAGCTCTGGGGCCCTGAGTCACCCCCACCCCCTGGCTCAGCCCCTCCCTGGGCTGGAGGGAGCTGGCTCTGGAGCGGTGTGTCCTACCGACTGACCCCCACATCCCAGAACTTCCGTTTGGAGGCAAGTGCCTTTCCCACTGTGACCCCATTGCTGCCCACCCTGGCCTCTCCCGTGGCCAGCCTTTGCTCCGTTTTTCTCTCTTAGTTATTGTGGTCTCTTTGGAGACAAAACTCCTGTCTGCTCTGACTTTCATGTCTCGATCCCAGCTTCTGCTTTCCCTTCACCTCCACGTCTCTTCTCTCCACCTCTTTGTTTTTCTCACATTCTCTCCCTGTCTCTGCCTCTCTCCCCCTCCAGCTGCACCACTCGGGGGCTCTCTGGTTGTCCTCCCACCCCCACCCCATCAGTTTTCACCAGGGCCCCGCACTGAGGCAGGGCTGTGCAAGGGCTGGAGGTCTCCGTTCCGTGGCCTCCGACTCAGGCCGCTGCAGCCTCTGTTGTCTGGCCTCTTGCCCCTGAGTGAGGCTGGTGGGAGAACTAGAAAGGACAAGGCTGCCCCCAGGAGAGAGCAACTGAGGCAGAGACAAGCATGGAGGGGTCCAGAGAGAGAGGCAGAACCAGAGACAGCCAGACAGAGAGAGGCCTAAAGGAAGTCCGGAGGCAGAGGAACTGAGTCGCAGACAAAGACAGAAACCTAAGGTCAGCAAAAGGCAGGGACACAGAGCATTCCGCCGAGAGAGAGAGAGAGAGAGAGAGAGAGAGCGAGCATAGAGACAGAGACAGAGACAGAGACAGTGACAGGGAGAGAATGAACTAAAGGAACAGGGGGACACAAAGATGGAGATACAGAGATGATGCTAAGAGAGACACAGAGACACAAAGAGTCTGAGAGACACAGAGCCAGAGACAGGAATGGAAACAGACACAAGGATGGAGAGAGTCAGAGATCCTGAGAGACAGAGCTGGAAGAGATAGAGGTAGAGAAACAGGAGAGACAGGGAAAGGCAGAGCCAGAGCTAAAGTTAACACAGACCCAGAAGCTTCCAGAGCAGGAGAGACAAGGGAGGAGTCCGAGGTAAGGCCCGAGAACCGGAGAGGGGGGAGGAGAAGTGCAGAGACCCGTGCCAGGCCACAGGGGTGGCAGGTAGCAGGGGTGCTCCGGCTGTAGCCTCAAGACTGCCCGGGGCAGCGTTTTCTCCCAGCGGGCACACGTGTGGTATCTGGGTGTGCCCGGGTGTGTCTCCATCACTCTCCCGCCGTGTCTCACCCACAGTGGGAATCACATTTGTGCCATGGAGCGGGCGGGGCACCGGCAGGGGTTGTGTTTTTGTCACTGGGCGTGTCTGTGTGTGCGGTTTGGTGTCTCTGGGTGTGTCTGTGTGGGTTGTGTTGGTGTGTTGCCAGACGTGTCTGTGCGTGAGTGTCTCGTTTCCCTGCGGCTGGCGGGTCCATGTTCCTGCATGACATATGGAGTGGAAGAGAGTGGGGTTAGGTCTGTGAGTTGTCGCTAGAGTGGTGACCTTGCTGCCACCAGCAGTGTCTCAGAGGTCGGTGTGTGCAAGGTGTTCTGTGTTCCCAGGCCAGCGTCTCCCGATGTGTTGCCTGAGGAGGGTTTGGATCTGTGTCCTGATGGGCAGCACACAGATCTCATGTAGTACTTCCATGCTGCTGCACGCAGGGACATTCCACACTGTGTCACTCTAGGAGTCACAGTGCATCACTCTGCATTGCATTTGTTCTTCTGTATGTCACTGTGTGTTGTGTCTCTTTATGTGTGTTATCTGTGTAAAGGCGAGCTATCATTCAGAGATGTGACCTTGTGTGTCATGTCCAGGGATATGTCCATTTCACGGGCCTCTCCTTTCCCTGCTAAGAACACAACCTGGGTGGCCATCCTCAGAGCGTGTTGTGTTTGTGTGGCTGTGTCTTATACTGCACCGGAGGGTATGCCCTGGTGTTATGTGTGGTGTCATTGCAGGGGTAGGTGTTGGCTGTGCCAGTGGGTCCCTCTGTGTTTTATGTGATACGTGGTGTCCAAAAAAGGTTGTGTCCTTCTGTATTTGTGTATGGCTCTGCCTATGTTGTGTTTGTGTGGCCATGCATGTTGACTATATCGCGCGTCAGGCCGCATGTGGGCATAATTCAGATGTGGCTTGTCAGAGGAGACGTTGCATGTTTTACTTGGTGCCTGTTGCATTTGGGATTCGGGATCCATGTGGTCTGTGCCCTGCTCCTCCTTCCCCTGGGTACCATTCTGGGTTGTGTCCTCTGTGATGCGCCAAAATATATCAGAATATCTTACTTTGGGTATGCGCTGTTTGGGTTTCTGTGTGGGTCTCTTCATGCATCCATTCCCACTGTCCTAACTGTACATTTGAATGGCATTGTGCGCTGGGGTATATTGTGTGTCGTGGCGGGTCTGTATGTGCTGTGAATCATTCTATGAGCATATATATTTGAGTTGCCATGTGCCACGATGTGTATCAGTGTGCATTTCTCTGTGTGCTGGGCGCTTGAGGTCTGTTATGGTGTGGACACAAAGCTTTGGTCTGCACATGTCAGGTGTCACTCCATGGGTGTATAATATTTAGGACACTATTAGTGCATGGTTTACACAGGTATATGAAGTGTGGCATTCGGGTATCACTAACATATTGTGTGTCTGTCTAATGATTAGTATGTGTTGTGCTAATGTAGCTATAGATGTGCCTCAAATGTGGAGTCTGGCAGTGGCTGTTTGTGTAAGAGAACACTGTGCCAGTTTTGACTGCGGTGTTTTTGCCAGTGTGTGGACAATGTTTGGGTGGTCATGTGCACCACAGGAGCACTGCCTTCCTTGCTGAGTGCCGGCGTGTGTCACACCATATGTGTGGTGTCTGGGTGTGGCTGTGGGTTTCCGAGCTCATCGGGAGTTGTGAGTCACTCACTGTAGGTTGTGTTGTGTGCCCATGTGTGTTAGGCTCCGTCTCCGGCCGTGCCGTGTGTGAGGGTGTATCAACCGGTGTCTTGCGGTGTCTGAGTGTGGCTGAGTTTAGGAGTGTATTACACGGTGCACCGTTGTGTGTGACACAGTCTATTGTGTGCCAGTATGTGTCTTTATCCACGTGGATGCACGCCTCTTCCTTGCTCTGCCCCAAGACACACCCCGGTCCCTCCTTAGACTGAGAAGGGAGGTTAGGGAGCCTCCCCTCTGCCCAAGGGCCACGCCAGCCCCTCCCCGCCCTGCCCAGCCGTCACCACCCCCAGAGGGCACAGACTTCTTCTGTGCCTCAAAGCAAGAGCCCCAGAGCAAGGAGCAGAGCGGGCCGAGGACCTGCAAGCCACAGTGGCTGCCCTTTGTGTGCTGCGAGGTGGGGGACCCTGGGCAGGAAGCTGGCTGAGCCCCAAGACCGCAGGGGCCATGGGCGGGGAGCTGGTGCCAGGCCTGGGGGCCCTACAGCGGCGAAAGCGGCTGCTGGAGCAGGAGAAGTGGCTGGCTGGCTGGGCATTAGCACTGGCGGGAATTGGCATCGGACTCATGGTACTACACGCGGAGATGCTATGGTTCGGAGGGTGCCCGGTGAGTGGAGCTCTTATCTTGGGCCATGGGAAGGTGGGGGCTGAGACTCCTGGGTCTGAGGGAGGAGGGGGCTGCGGGGTCTGGACTCCTAAGTCTAAGGGGGGTGGACCTGGGCGTCTGAAAACCTAAATCTGAGGGAGGATGACCTGGGGGTCTGCAAACCTAAATCTGAGGGAGGAAGAGCTAGGGCTCTGTGCTCCTGGGTCTGAGGAAGAGGCAGAGAGCCTAGACTCCCTGGTCTGAAGGAGGAGAGGGTGGAGGGTCTGGACTCCTGGGGCCCAAAGGAGGTAAAATGCTCAGGGCTCTATGCAAAAGGAAAGGACAGGGTTTGAAGGTTTGCAATTGGGCAGCTGCAGGTCCAGGAGCCCTGGAGGCCAGGGGTTGGGCTTATCAGACCATCCAGTCTCCCAAGAACAGATGAGGGGAGAGGGAGCCTCAGGTTCAGTGACAGGAGGGTGGGGAGAAAGGCTAATTTCTTCCAAGTAGGCGGCGGCTCCTTGGTCCTTATCTAAACTCAGGTTTACCCAGGGCCTGGGTGGCCAAGAGCAGGGACCAGAAGAAACTGGCTGGGGTGGGGGTGGAATGGAAATGGAAACAACCCCCACCCCTCCCATGTTCCTCATTCCCCACCTCCCCAGGGTCTGCATGCTATTTAGTCTGGGAGAAGTGGGTTCACAATGGTCTGGCCTCCTAGGTCCCAGAGGAGGGGGCCGGGAGCCCGGGCTCCTGGGTCTGAAGAACGAGTCTTAGAGCGTCTCTGGGGGAAGGGGCACCTGACCCAGGGTAGTATGAGCAAGGAGGAAAGGGACAGGTGGGGCCAGAACAGGTCTGAGCAGGCTCTCGGCACATTCCAGCCCTGGTCTGGACCATGATGGGGCAGATAGAGGACAGGGGTCAGAATCAGTGGCTTAAGGACGGAACGGAATTGCTTAATCGGAAAGGAGGGGTTGGAGAACTGTCTGGAGTAAAGGATGTGGAATTGGGCTAGCTGGGGGTTACTGGCCTGAGGATTGGGTTGGGGGCATTCTTGGAGGAGGGAGGCTCACATTTGGATTTGGGGGCAGAGGAGGAGGGCAGTTGGAAGTGACCAGGAGCCACATGGAGGTTTCAGGGCAGGCCAGCTTCCTCTGGCTGGGCAGCCGAGGCCAGGGCAGCGGGCACAGAGGGGGTGGGGCCACCGAAGCCCATGCCAACAGGAAGCATGGCCAGGGACTACCCGCCGCTCCCACGCTTCAGCACCCCGCCCTGCAGGGGAGGTGAGGACATGAGCTCTGGGCAGATGGGAAGGGACGAGGGGGTCTTTCCTACCCCATCCTTCCCTCCCTCTCTCCTCACCTCTCCGTTCTTCCTTCCCTCTGCCATTTGCCGGGCTGCTGCCTCCAGCAGTTGAACTCTGGGGAAACTGCTGCAGCTTTCGGAACCTCAGTTTCCCCAACTGTAAACTGGGGGTGAGGGTTGAGATACATGGCCCTAAGGGTCCTCCTCAGCCCCCTTTCTACTTGTGCCTTGACAACACCCATGCCTCCTCCCCACCTCCATTGCTATTCTTAGGAGCTCATTTTTCAGGGACCCAGACACCTGCTGGGGGGGAGGGGCTGGAGGAGAGGCAGGTGCCCAACTGGGCCAGTGCAGGGGAACACGATGGAGATATCAGGAGGGGGAGGGGCAGAGAGAGGCTGGATGGAGAGACCGAGACACAGAGAGATAATGGTGGTGTGAGACAAGAGACAACAATATAGTAGGAGACAGAAGTACAGCCACAGAGAAAGACAGAGCTTCCCCCAGTTGAGGTAGGCACAGAGAGATGGAAAGTCTGACAGAAACAGAGACCCTCAAACGAAAATAGAGATCGAAACAGAAACATACCCAGAGGCAGAGAAATTTCAGAGACTTAGTCAGGGATTTGGGGGAAGAGGAACTAGCAAAGTAGAGGGCCCCATCAGAGAAGTGGGTGCAGTGTGGGCAGGGGGTGTGTCTAGTGGAGTGGGACTGGGGACAAGGGAAAAAAAAGAGTCAGGGAACTGGGGAGCCTTAGAAGGCTGAAGGGGTAGGGGAGGGCTGGGAACAACAGTACCATTGTTCAGGGAGAGGTGGGGGGGCAGGCCCCCTGGGGCAGGAAGCTGGCCCTCTTCCCCTGCACAGAGGTGGGGCCCTGGCCCAGCAAGGGGAGCTGGCAGTCATCTGAGGAGAAACAGGTGCTAAGCTCCGCCCGGGAGCTCAGGTGGCCCCCTCTCCCTGACTACACTCCTCAGGCAGGGACCCCTCCCCACTCCTCCTACGGGATTCCAGCAGTCCCGGTCCCCCCTAAATCCCTCCTTCCAGAATTCTAGATCTCTCCAAGGTATTGCCACACAAAGAAAGGGGAAAAAAAATCTCTCCGTGGTTTCTGGAGGCCATGTGCTTCCGGCCAGATCTGCCCTGGGCTTAGAGCCAGGAGAGAGGGCAGGGGGAAGGAGACACAGGGGCCAGGACTCCCGGGCCTCCCTCAGAGCTGGGGCTGGGGTCTCAGGGACCCAGTTCCCTAGGTAGGGAGGGTTTGGGGGGTGGGAGGGTGTCATTCACTGCTTGGATACTGGATGGGTGATAATTTCCAGGCTCCTTGGGAGAACTTCTAGGGCAGGTTGCTTTTTAGGGCATGACCAGCTGTGTGGTAAGGGAAGGGAGGAACTTTCTAGAGGCCAGATGTCTGTTTCCAAACCTCCCCACTCCCCGACCCCCTAACTGAGGAACTGAGGGGATGGGGGAATTAAAAAGAGACCTAGGAGACTTTTGAGTTGCAAGGTCTCCCCTCACACGTGGGTCCTAGGAGAATGGCTGAAGAGGAACGTAGACACTGGCATCTGAGCCAGGGAAGGATGGGCAAGGGAAGAAGGCTGGGAAGGATGAGGGCAGATGATGGTCTCCTTGGGGACAAGATGATGGTTTTGAGAGTTCCCCAAAACTGAGACATCAGGTAGAACCAGGTCTGCCAGGGGGACAGGCTGGGGGATGGGCGGAGGAGGCCAGGAAATTAGGAATTGAGAAGGGATGGCATTATGGGAGGAAGGTAGAGGGGACTGGTTGGGGACCTAGGATCTTACCCCTTTTTCTATCCCTCCCAACAGTGGGCGCTCTACCTGTTCCTGGTTAAATGCATGATCAGCATTTCCACCTTCTTGCTCCTTTGTCTTATCGTGGCATTTCACGCCAAAGAGGTCCAGGTAGGGCAGACCTCACCCCTGGGCCCCTTCCTGCTACTCCCCCCCCAGCCCCCACCACACCCTGTCAGCTCACACTTTCCACCTTCTCCTCCTCCTGGTCTGAGTAATGAGGTTTCTCCACCCTGAGATTTGTCCACACCCTCACCGACCAAGTTGAGAATAACCACAGATAGACAGACTGAGCCTCCTGGAGATCCACCTGCAGCCCCGTCTCCCCTTGCACTCCTGTGATGCTGAGAGCTCCCACCCCCAGGCAGCCTCACTCCAGGCCCAGCCCCCTAGATTTCTGTCCTCCATCCCTGCAGCCCCATCTATTCCAGTCCCAAGCAACCTGAAGTCTAGGTTATGCACCTGCGGGTCCTTATCGACTCCTGAGCTCCCCACCTCTGTGCCAATTACCTCCTAGACTCTGGGGTGGGGGTGGGGTCTTTCCACCCATTGCCCCCTTCTATTTCATGTCTCACCCAGACACTCAGCTCTCCACCCTCCTCCCCTCATCCCATCCCTCACATCCCCAAATCCTGTTGCATTCACCCCTTTCCTCTCCACCCCCTCCCCCCAAACCTTTGTATATAAAATGGGGTTTACCCGTCATGAGTAGTAATTCCCCCTTGTGGGGCCTGCTGAGTAAAAAGTACACGTTATCATTAATAACAGTCATTCGAACAAGTCAGTGGCCTGGTTTTGTAGCTCAGCTGTGCTGCTACACCCAGGGGACCCGGGCCTCAGTCTCTGCATCTGCAAAATGGGGGTAAAAATGCTCTCGATTTCACCGTGTTGTGACGATTCCCTGAGTCATACATGTGAAGGAGATAGAGCAGTGCCTGGCACGTTCAAAGTGCCCTGTAAATGTTAGTTGTCATTGCTAACGGAATGAGGTTTACAGTTAGTTGCTACCCCTGTCCCCAGAAACAGGAGGAGGAGAGGGCTCTGGGCATGTGGAATGTCAGCTGCAGGGAAGCAGGGATTTCTGTTTTGTTCCCCTGTATCTTCAGTCTATACAGCCACGTGGGGTACACAGGAAGTTCTGGAAGTGGGCTGAAGCTGAGGGGGTGGGTGGTGGTGAAGAAGAAAGTGAAGAGACGTCCTCCCCAGGTCCTGCCGCTGCTCCTCCTCCACCTTCTCCAACCCCACCCGCCCGCCCTCCCGCCCTGGCCCCGCGGGGCGCGCCCCCCTTATCTCCTGGCACCGGCAGGCAGGCGGCCGCCTGACCTTCATGTGACCCCCTCCCCGTCTGTCCCCTTCCCGCAGTTGTTCATGACCGACAACGGGCTCCGGGACTGGCGCGTGGCGCTGACCGGGCGGCAGGCGGCGCAGATCGTGCTGGAGCTGGCGGTGTGCGGGCTGCACCCAGCGCCGGTGCGGGGTCCGCCGTGCGCACAGGGTTTGGGGTCCCCGCCCACGGCGACGCAGTCCTGGCCGGGCTTCCTGGATGAGGGGGAGGCGCTGCTGTCGCTGGCCATGCTGCTGCGCCTCTACCTGGTGCCCCGCGCCGTCCTCCTGCGCAGCGGCGTCTTGCTCAACGCGTCCTACCGCAGCATCGGCGCGCTCAACCAGGTCCGCTTCCGCCACTGGTTCGTGGCCAAGCTGTACATGAACACGCACCCGGGTCGCCTGCTGCTCTGCCTCACGCTTGGCCTCTGGCTCACCACCGCCTGGGTGCTGTCGGTGGCCGAGAGGTGAGGGTGCCGGGGGTGAGGGGTGCGGGTACCCAGAGCATCTGGAGGAGCCGCTAACGGCCACGGCTGCCCCGCGCGGTGGTACAGCTCGGGCCCCTCTGGGGCAAAGCGGAGGAGGAAGCTGTCTGCCCACACTCACCCACGGGGGCGCGGGAAGAACCAATGGGCCAGCTCCTGCCCTTCCCCCACCTGGCAGCCTCAGTCTCCCCAGACACACACACACACCCTAGCAAGCCCTTCCTTTCCCGCTTCGTCACCTGTCCTGCCTCAAGTCTCCAAGCACCTAGTCAGTCTCTAAACCCAGGTACTGGGGGCTGCCCAAAGATTGCAGCTGCCTCCTTGGAGGTCAGAGACACCTGTTCTGAATCAGCACAGATGCATTGTAGGTGCTGCCCATGATCCTGGGACGGTGGTGATTTAGGGCTGCTCTGGAAGGGAATTCCTGAAGGAATTGAATTGATACAGGATTCCAGGCTGCCTGCTGGACAGACTAGATGCTGGGCCTGTATCCTTTCGGGCCCTCATGCGCTCTCTCTTGCAGATAAAGTGAGGGGGGTATCTTAGCCGGTGGTTCTTTTTTTTTAATATTTTATTTATTTATTCATGAAAGACAGAGGGGGGAGAGAGAGAGAGAAAGAGAGAGGCAGAGACACGGGCAGAGGGAGGAAGCAGGCTCCATGCAGGGAGCCTGACGTAGGACTCAATCCCGGGACTCCAGGATCACGCCCTGGGCCGAAGGCAGGAGCTAAACCGCTGAGCCACCCAGGGATTCCCCTAGCCGGTGGTTCTTAAAGTGTGGTTCCAGGACCAGCGGCATCACCTGGGAACTTGCTGCAAATCCAAATTCTTAGGCCCTACCCACACCTACCAAATCCAAAACTCTGGCAGGTGGGGGCAAGCAATCTGTTTTAACAGGTGATTTTGACCCCTGCTCAAGTTTGGGAACCTCTGGTTTAGTACATCTATCTGGCAAAGGATTCTAGAGGGGAAGCGGGGAATGATAAGAGCTGTCTTTAGATCCTCTCTGACCCTAATTGTAAAATGGGTATCAAATTGTACCAACTTTGAGGTCTCCCGGGCAATTCTAATCTTGCACAATTTAAAACTCATTCATCTTGCAAGATCTCAGTTTTCCTCCCACATGTTTCTCATCTGAAACATGGGAGGGTGGGGGTGGGTCAAATTTCTAAATTGCAAAGCAGAAGTCCTCAAACTTGAATATACTTTGGGATGAGGGGAGTAGGGCTTAACAGTGCAAATTCAGTCCCCACCTCCAGACACTAGTGTAGTGGGTCTGATATGTCTGGAGCCTCATGAATGAAGCTTTCCCTGCTGACCCTGATGCAAGGGATCTATGGGCTCAAGTTTAGACAAATCAGGATTTTCAATCCTTTCCATGGCTGGAACTAAATATCCCTTTTTATGAAGTGAGGGGAAGGGAGGGCAGGATCTTGCCTTTTTAGTCTTGACAGGGGCCTCCTGTATAGGCCCTACAGCATCTTTATGAACATTAGAGAAAAGTGCCCCTGGGGCGCCTGGCTGGCTCAGTCAGTGGAACGTGTGACTTGATCTCGGGATTGTGAGTTTGATCTTGGGATTGTGAGTTTGAGCCCCATGTTGGATGTAGAGATTACTTTTTAGAGGTTTTTTTTTTTTTTTTTTTTTTTTTTTTTTTTTATTCACGAGAGAGAGAGAGAGAGAGAGAGAGGCAGAAACACAGGCAGAGGGAGAAGCAGGCTCCATGCAGGGAGCCCAATGTGGGACTCGATCCCAGGACTCCAGGATCACGCCCTTGGCCGAAGGCAGGTGCTAAACCGCTGAGCCACCCAGGGATCCCCGAGATTACTTTTTAAAAAATAAAATCTTTAAGAAAAGAAAAAGGTGCCCCTTCCTCTGGGCGGATGCAGATCCCTGCCAGGGTGTGACAAGGGGACCTTGGGCTGGGTTTCTGACCCCCTCAACCCCTCAACCATGCAATCTGAAAGCAGCAGTCCTGGTAGCCTAGCTAAAACCAACAGGTTTTGCAATTGGCTGGATCTAGGTTCAAAACCCACAGCCTAGAGTGGCTGAGCATAACTTGCCCAGCTCACACAGCAGAGAGGAAGGAAGTCAGGCAGGCTCTCCTTAAGCCCAGAACTTAACTTTTTCTCTGAGTGCTTCAGGGGACTGTAGAGTATCAAACATCATGGGAACCCCTGGGGTAGAGTATCAGAACTAACCCATCCTTCCCCATAGGCAGGCAGTTAATGCCACTGGACACCTTTCAGACACACTGTGGCTGATCCCCATCACATTCCTGACCATTGGCTATGGAGATGTGGTGCCAGGCACCATGTGGGGCAAGATTGTCTGCCTTTGCACTGGAGTAATGGTGAGTACAGCCCTCTCAGAGACCCTACCCCTGTCCCCAACTGCTCATCCCCTGGGCCCAAGGAAATCATGCAGCCAACCAAAGCACTCAAGGACACCCCCGAGAGATGTGGGTGTCTGGATGCCCACAGCCCCATTTACTTTCAAAATCCAGGAATCCATCCCCTAAGTCCTTGCTCTCTTTGGAACCTAAGACCCTGGACCCCACTGTCCTCAGGAATGACTTCCCAGCTCCATTTCCTTCTAGAATCCAGGAATCCATCCCTGAGCCTTATGAAGGCTCCTCACCTGTCTACCCTCTCAATCATCTAGGACACAGGCCCCTGGTTTCTCAGCTCTAGGCTCCTCTCGGACCCAGGAACCTAGTCTCCAGTCTCCATTAAGGCTACAGATTCATGAAAAGCATGCCTGGAAAAAAAAAAAAAAAAAAAAAAGAAAGAAAGAAAGAAAAGCATGCCTGGGGTGTCACGCTGCCTGGCTTCAAATCCTGCTCCTGCCACTGCCACTGCCAAGCTGAGATCAAGCCTATAATCTCCCAGTTTCCTCATCTATAAAATGGGGATATTGATAACTAGTATACTCCTCATGGGGTTCCTGAAATTAATCAAACCACATAAAGGGTTTCAGGTAGTGCCCAGCACATAGGAAATGCTCGGTAAATGGGTCATGGGGTGAAGGTGGGAAGGCTGTTATTTGTAACTGGTCCCAAGCATCCAGCTGCCCCCACCCTAGCTCATGTCCTCAAGGAAGAGGCAGAGACTCCCCAGAGTCGGCCTCCTCCTGAATCCAGACATCTACCACCTTCCCTTCATAGACCTAGACATCCAGTTCCCCCTACATAGCCCCTATCCCCATCCAGGACCCAGCACCCAAGGCCTTGGCCTTCACTTCCCCATGAGACCTGGCTCTTCCCACCCTCAGGGATTCAGGTCCCCAACCCCCAACCCTTTCTGGGACATGCTGCATTTCCACTGGTGCTGGATGGGTTGACAGGGAAGTTCAATCCCCTCCCCCACAGGAGTCTTTGGGACCAGGAAAGAGGGCAGAGATTTGGCCAGGGAAACACCAAAGGATCAGGGACCCTCAGGGCTGCCCAGGACCTCCTCCCTCATTTGACACAAAGAGAAACAGACTTAGAGAGATCAGGCAATTTGTGCTAGAGCTCACAGCCCAGCTCCTGGCCAAGAGGTTCCCCGGCACAATGGAATAATCATAACTAACTTTATCAAGTACACACTGTGCCAGCCTCTGCTCTGAACACTTTCCAGGTGTTAGCATAAGGAATCCACAGAGTAATACTGTGAGGGTGTGCCCATTTTACAGGGAAGAAGGTGAGACTGAGAAATTAAGGAACGTGCTCAGAGCAGGGCTTGGAACACAAGGAATCCTGGAGCCAGTGTTTGTAACTAGCAAATTGTTCAGAGTTTTCATGAGCTAAGCTTGGGGAAGGGGAAGGCTTCAGAAGAAAATAAATTGTAACTCAAGGAAGAGCAGCAGGTGCCACCAAGCAGCTGATGGATCAGAGGCTTTGGGAGAAGGGAGGAGTGTTTAGACCAAGATGCTTGGGCAGCTGAGGCAGAATGAAGCCAGACTGAGTTGTCTGGAGGTGAGGCCTAGACCTTGGAAGGCTCTGAAAGAGAGGGTAAGAAGTTTGGGGGCAATGGGAGCCTATATTAGGGTAAGGGGGCAAGGTCATAATTGTTAGATCTCCCTGGGGTCCAGGTCAGGAGAGGGAAAGGCTGAAGATGGTCCAGAAGGGAAGTGGTGGGGACAAAACTGGGCAGAAGCCAAGGGGGCTGGAGGAGGGGGAGGGACACCTTTGGTGACCTGATGGCCAACTGGGCCTGAGTAGTGGGGAGGAAGGGCTCCCGCAGGAGCCCAAGGCCTACTTCTCACCCAGAATCAGTCCTTCTCCCCTTCTCCAATCATAACTTTAACGAAAGAGGGCATCTGGAGGTATAAACACTACAAACACAGTGGGACTCAGACACATGACCTCTGATCTCAGCTCTAACCCTCAGGGCTGTGGGACCCTGCTTCTCCTCTCTGGGCCTGCTTGTCTGTCAACCAGCGGTGGTCATGCCTGCCTTCTGTGGCTGTTGTGAGGGTTCAAGGAGGGAGTCTGGTGGCACGGGAGCCCCAGAGGCCTCCTGTCTGCTGTGCCCACAGGGGGTCTGCTGCACAGCCCTGCTGGTGGCCGTGGTGGCCCGGAAGCTGGAGTTTAATAAGGCAGAGAAGCATGTGCACAACTTCATGATGGACATCCAGTATGCCAAAGAGGTGAGGATGGGTATATAGCACCCACAGCACATGCCTCCCTCAGATCCAGGAGTTCCCACCCCATCCCCTCCTGCTCCAGCCCTCCCTCTCCTCCCTCAGACACCGTCCCCTCCTCCCAGAGCCCCAGGTGTCTGCCTCTGCTGACACTGTGCCCACCCCCAGATGAAGGAGTCAGCTGCCCGAGTGCTGCAAGAGGCCTGGATGTTCTACAAACACACACGCAGGAAGGACCGTGGAGCTGCCCGCAAGCACCAGCGCAGGCTGCTGGCTGCCATTAACAGGTGAGGACCTCTCTCTGTGTGCACATCTCCTTTCTGCATGGTGTGCAAAGATGAATGTGTGCCCAGGTCGAGACACCTGTGTGTTTGTGGCTTACTGAACAGCTGTCCACCTAGACTTCACAGTAACTGTCTATGATGATTTGTCTTGCACGTCTCAGTGTCTGGGGGTCAGGATACCTGGGTCTCTACCTAGGAGATGGGCTCATGGGTGCTTCAGCACTGGCAATGCTTCCTCACTGTACTGCGTCTGTGTGAGGCTCTCCTCCCCTTATCCCACCCCCGAGCTGGGGTCACTTCTGACCTCCATCTTCTTCCCACAGGTTCCGCCAGGTACGGCTGAAACACAGAAAGCTCCGAGAACAAGTGAACTCCATGGTGGACATTTCCAAGGTATTGGGGGCCTGTGGGAAGGGTCTGGAGGTTGGCACAGCTGCTGGGGACAGCTGGCTCCAACACAGGGAACATGTGTCTGGTGCACACACATGCACTTGATAGAGGTTTGTGGTTGAATGAATGATGTAAGAGTTTCTTAAACTCACGGAGGAGACCCATCCCTTTTAAACTTAAAAAAAAGAAAAGAAAAGAAAAGAAATTGCACAAAGAACTCCAGTGTTTGGTTTTACATTATTTTTATTGTTGAGTTACATGTGGACGGATATAAAATTCCTTCCAACTATGACTCTGAGACAATAATAAAACCAAAGCAAATATACAAACCAGTTCAAACACAAACGGTAAAACCAATAAAATGCAAATTAACAACACTGACACAGACGGGGCACATGGTTTTGGTAAAAGCCAGGCTCTGTTACTATTGCAAAGAGGGGCCCCAGGCCACGGGGGCTTCCGCACTGGGCAAGCTGGCTTGGCCAAGGCTGACTCAGCTTGCCCTTCTTCTGCTGGGACCACTTGATTCGGCCAGTGCTTGGGGATGGTGACATCACATCCCTTTGTTTGGCTCACAGCGCCTTTTGCTTATTATCAAGTGGCTTTGCTTTTTCTCATTAGCCCGAGACAATTCAAATAGTGGCCCTTGGCACCAATGCCATGGCCAAGTACAGTCACAGATGCAGGTCCCTAAACTTCATGGCAGGTCTCAGCAAGGAGTGGTGGCCTGGATCTGCCAGAACTGGCAGGTCGTAATTTCTTAAGATTATCCAGCCCCAAACTGAGAATTCAAGAATTCTCATAGAAAGGTCACACACCCTCAAGGATAAAGCTGTGAATCCTAGTTTGAGAGGGTAATGAAAGGGCTATGTGGGTTTTGAAGTCATTCATCAATTCCACAAATACTCAGTAAGCACCTATCTTCTATGTACTGGGTCTGACTCTGGGTGTTGCCTTGGGCATGTATTTAACTGCTCCAGGCCTGTTTCCAAAGCTGTAAAAACGGGAATGGAATCCTCACTCCCTATGCTTTTAAGAAGATGTAAACCATGTGTAAAAAACACCGAGCCAAGAGCTGGGTTAAGGAAGAAATCTACCTCAGCCTGATATCTCTGACCCCCTCCTCTGCCCAGATGCACATGATCCTGTGTGACTTGCAGCTGGGACTGAGCAGCTCACATCAGGCCCTGGAGAAGCGGATGGATGCACTGGCAGGGAAGCTGGACACCCTGACCGAGCTGCTTAGCACTGCCCTGGGTTCAAGGCAGGTTCCAGAACCAAGCCAGGAGGCCACGTAGCTGGTGAGGAGGCTGGGACTCGGGCAGACAATGATCCTGGTGAAAGGGTACCTGTGGATAACACCCCATGTGGTTAAAGGGGTAGGGGATGGCCTTGGAGACAGTGCTACTGACTGCTCTTCTGCTCTGCCCGTCTGGAGGAAAGGACTTGAAGTTTGGGGCTGGACTGGCAGTAAAGGAAGGAAACATTCCTTCCCCCCTTTGCTGTCAATACCCTTTCCCTCTTTCTTCATATGGTTGGTCTGCCTGTCCCTGGGTGTGTTCGTGCCCTCTGTCCAAATGCCCAGTCTCTTGGTGGCAGGTACACCCATTTCTTCCTTCCTCCTCTGTCCACTGGTATCTATCTCTACCTCAGTGTCCCTGCTCTTGCTCTCTCTCTGGCTTCTGGCCTGCTTATCTATCCATCTCTGTTTGTCTCCTCAGGATCCATGGAGGAAGAACCAAGCTACTTTCCCTAGGATTGAGGTCAAGGACATTGTCCCTGCTACTCCTGACCCAGCCCTATGAATAAGCACCTCAGGTGCAAGGACCAAAGAGGCCCCACCTTAGGGTGGGCTCACTCACTGATGGCTGGAGGAGACACTGGCTCAAGGAGAAAGGCTGTGGCCACACACACAGCCCCAATCCCTGCCCCAAATGGGAAAATGGTCACTACTACCCCACATCCCCTGGACAAAACCATCCTCATTGTGCTGCTACGGATGACCTCTGGCTTTCAGTTAGAAGTGGAGGTGCCTGGGGCGCTGAGACTCCTGGGTCCCAGAGAAGGTGGGGACTGGGGGCCCAGAGTCCAGGATCCTGGGGTTCTTCAGTTACCACTGGATAGCGGAGTGGAAGGAACCAGGCCTGAAGCTGAGAGGTGGCAGGAGGCAGCGCCCCCTGGTGGGAGAGCAAGGAGAACACAGTTTCCAGAGCTGCAGAGAATCTGGTGGGGAGAAGGCGGGTGGGGTGGGGGGGCACAGTTCACCAGTCTCTGCTCTTTGTAATAAATGTTCAACTAAGCCAGAAGTTGCTGTCTCTTTCCAAACATATGTATACTCCCAATAGGCAGGTCATCCAGCAGAAAGCTCTTGTCCTATCCATTTCCCAATCTATAAAAGACACCTCCAAGTGCCCTCCCAGCTCTGTAGGCAATGATGTCCTCAACAGCCCACACTCCCACAGATCTGTGGCCAAGAGCAAAGGCGTCAAATCCAGGATTTGGTTCAGGGTCCAAAGCCCAGCTCTGCTATCCATCGGCTGTGTGACTTTGGGCAAGTGACTTCACCTCTCTGAATATTTTACCTCCCCTCTAAGATGGGTCCACCTTCCCAGAGAACTGCTGTGAAGATGGAAACAGGGAGTGACACAGAGAGTTGGTCACTTAGTAAGAACCAAGTACACGAGAGATAGTTAATCATTTTTATTATTGCTATTGATGTTCAGACACAATGGATGGCTGCTCTTCCTTCTGCTGCCCTCCCCTCCTCCCACTCATCTCACCAGAACCTAGATGACTACTCACCCATCAGGAGACTAACAGGAACCCCAAACCATACCACATAACTCATTCCATCATCTGCTAAGACTCAGAGGGGAAAATGGAAGGGGCTAGCACTTCTGGACATCCTACTGTGTGCCTCCTTTTGTAAATCACCATGACCACATCCCACCCTGCTGCACCCCATTGTAAAGAAACAAAAACTGAGGTTTCAAGAGGAGCCAGGTCTAGAGGTGAGAATCTGGCTGCAGGGCCCCAGTTCATACCCAGCAGCTAAGCCCTGTCTGAGGTGAGTCAGAGGCAGAGTGGCCTTGGACCTCCGACAGAAGTTTCACTTCCCACCATGGCTTCATTCTACTTTGAGAGGCTGATTCATCCTTGCTTCCTTAGACTTGCGGGGAAGCCTGGACTGCGAGTCATCCTTTTCTGCTGAGCTATCTTTGGATTTCCCTCCAAATCCACAGCCAGCCTCATTCCTTCGCCCTGAGAGCTAAACTGGGGCTGCACCACCCACTGCCATGGACAGCCCTTCCTCTGGACGCCAGCCCCTCTGGCAAGAAAGGAAATGGGAACTGGAGGGGGTCTCTGAAGACATTTCCAGCACTCTCCCACTGCAGGAAGCCCTCGTGCAATGCTGCCAGACCCCCTACCATACTCCTTCCTCCTAGTCACACCCCACTGCAGCCTGGATGTCCCCTTCCCTAGGAAGCCCTTTCTGAAATTCTCACAGCCCCCGGGGAATCTCTATCACAATCGTTTTTGAGCCCAGCACCATGCTAAATCCTTTATATAAATGACCTCACAAAATCTCTAAAAGGGAGGTAAAGTGGGCATTGTGGTCCCATTTTACATACGAGGTAACCAAGGCAGAGAGAGATTTAGAAACCTGCCCATAGCCACAGTAGAGATGGGCAGCTGGGATCTGACCCCAGGCAGCCTAGCTCCAGAGCCCCAGCACTTAGCCCACAGGCCCATTCAGAAGCTGAGATGTTTGCACCGTATTTTCATTTTTGTTCTCTACTGTGTCTTCAATGTCAAGGGCTAGCATATGCAGGATCTCAGTGAAGGTGACTGAATGAAAACAATGAATACCTGGTGTGGCCCAAACTTCTCACCTTCTACCACAGTGGTTTCTGCTGACACAAGGTAGGAAATGGTGAGAAGCGGCTCCTCACTAAAAAACTAAGAGAACACATGAGAGATCTGCTCTGAAGTATCTCAGATCTGTCCCCATCTACCTGCACCCACTCCCCAAAGTGGGGCATGGGTCCTGAGGCCCCCCTTTCAGCAGTTTCGCACTTCTCCTCACAAAGTCAGCACTTCCTAGAGGCCTTGCACCAGGGGCTAGGGCTGTAGGCATGAATCAGAGGGCTCAGTCTCAGGGTGCTCTGGGCTTCTTCCCTCCCCTACTAGTTTTGCCTCCACTTTCATGAGAGGACTGGATAGGGAAAAGAGGGCCCAGAGAGGGGTGGGTGGGGGCTTACCAGGGTTAAAGAGCCAGTCAGGAGCTGAGGCTGAGGCGGATTCTTCTTCCATGCACTTGCCTCCCCAGACCCTGAGGACTCTCCCAACACTCAGATAGGACTGGGTCTACCCCTGGCTCAAAACCCTTCTGTGGCTCCAACCTGCCCTTCCATCAAAGTCTAGCTCCTTAGCTCAGTCATTTTTTTTCTTTTATTAAGATCCATTTTACATAAAGCACAAACATTTTAAATGCGGTCTCAATGAACTTTTACGAATTTATTCACCTGAGCAGCCACCACTCAGATCAAGCTAGAAGTTTCCAGCCCCCTTAAAAGCTCTCCTGTCCCTCCCTACCCTCTTCCATCCCCATTATCTACCATCCTGACTTCTTCTGCCCAACTCTGAACCCTGCTCTACATGCTAGTGTGTACTGGCTTCTTGGGCTCTGCACAGTAGCCACAAGATCCACCTAGGCCACTCACTCTTTTTCACTGCAGAATAGTATTCCATTGTATTAATACACCCACAGATCTCACCTTGGCAGCGGGGAGGCCTCTTCAGGCTCTGGCCCCACTCCTCTTCCAGACTCCCTTGACCCTATCCCAGCTGCTAATGATTCTGCACCCAATTCCAGTATGAGGGTTTTTCCCCCCACACCAAGCAATTCTCAGACACCAGCTGGGTGTCCTACAATTCTGCACTATCTGGAGACAGAGTCAGATTCCACAGGTTAAGAGCTCAATCCTACAAGATAGCACTCCTCCCCCGCCCGCTCCCTAACCTTCAGACGCCAGTTGCAAGGTCAAGGTTGACACCTGTGCTTCTGACCAACCAGCTACAGATTGCAGGTTCCAACAAATGCCCCCTTAAACTGGATTAATTTGCTAAAGTAGCTCAGAGAACTCAGAGAAACATTTTACTTACTAGATTTCTGGTATACTATAAATCAGTAATTATTATAAACTAGGATAAAACTCCGGAACAACCAGATGGAAGAAACATACAGGCAAGGAATGGGGAAGGGTAGAAGCTACCATGCCCTCTCCAGGGGCAACACTCTCCCCCACATTTCCACGTGCCCACCAACCTGGAAGTTCTCAAAACCCTGTCCTTTCGGGTTTTTTTCATCCTTTTGGGTTTTGACCGAGGCTTCATTACTTGGTTATCGTTAATTAAATCACTGGCCACTGTCAATTGATTCAACCTCCAACCTCCCTTTCCCTTCCCCAAAGGCCAAGGGTCAGACCGGATATTCTAACCTCTAATCACAAGGTTGGGTCTCTGGCAATAAGCCCTCAGCTCTAGGTTACCTAGGTACTTTCCAAAAGCCGCCCCATTAACATAACAAAAGACACGGCTAGGGATTAGGGATCTCACCACAGAAAATTCCAAAGGTTTTAGGTGCTATGAGCCAGCAATGGGACAAATACCAAATATATTCAAATATATTATTATAAATCATAGTATCACAGCTGCTCCTGCGGGGGACTCCTCTTACCCAACATTGCTTGTTGTACCTGCCCACCACTGTCCCATCCACTTAGAGCAAATATCGCATTTACCCAGTTTTTCATTATGGTTCATAAAGGTGGCCCTACCATTTTACATCAACACCAGTCTGTAGTCCAAAGACCTATTTGGAACTTTTACACTGTGTGGAATAGCTGCCAACACCCAAGAAACACAGAAAAGAGTGGTTTTCACAATTTGGAGGGAAGGTCAGATGGTACAGCTTTCCTTTCTCTTACTGGGATGAGTGGGCCCCTCTTGGATTCAAGTCCAATTCCTCTCTCCACCTGTCATCTGTCAGCACCACAAACCCCCTTACCACTCTGAGGACCCGGTTCCAAAGTCTCTATGTCCATGGAGACTCTACCACTCCCATCAGCATATGAACATGATGTAACTTCTCCCACCTTAAACACACCCCACTAGGCCTTTAAGCACCTTAGATCCTGCATTACGTTTAAAGTTCACCATGTACTAACCAAATTGCAAAATATCTGGAATTCAAATTCTGATTTTAACTATTGTAAAGCCTTAACAGTTCTTACAGAACCAATCCCCTTTCATACAACATGGAAGATTTTCACAGAGCAAAAGAAACCAGACACACAGGAGACCTGCTGTGAGATTTCATTTATCTGAAGTTCAAGAGCAGCCCACAACCCATCTATGAGCAGAATCAGATCAATGTGGGGTGGGGGAACGGACAGGAGAACTGCACCAAACAAATTTCCGGCGTTCTGGAAATGACCTCAATCCTGATCTGGTTAATGGTTACAGCAGCATATAGATTTATTTTAAAAATTCACCGACCCGTACCCTTCATGTCTGTGTCTTTATGTGCTTTACCATGTTTAAGTTCCAACTCGCCAAAAGAGTTGAAGACAAATACTTATACTTTTCCTTACGGATACGATAGTCAGCCATTTCCCTAACAGACTGGGGGATAAAGCAGCCATGTAGACCCCACACCCACCTCTAACAAGTGCCCTGGACCTCTGGTCCCCAGCTCATCACTGTCTCTTTGGAACCTTTTGTTCTCTTGGCTCCAGGTCACCCCCTCTGCTCATGTTCCTATCATCTATACACTAACAGCTCCAAATGGAGCATACTTGTACAGTTGCTAATAAGATGACAGGACATCTGAGATTTGCATTTAAAAAAGTAAAGAAGGATCCCCGGGTGGCACAGCAGTTTGGCGCCTGCCTTTGGCCCAGGGCGCGATCCTGGGGACCTGGGATCGAGTCCCACGTCAGGCTCCCGGTGCCTGGAGCCTGCTTCTCCCTCTGCCTGTGTCTCTGCCTCTCTCTCTGTGTGTGTGTGACTATCATAAATAAATAAAAATTAAAAAATATATATATTAAAAAAGTAAAGAAACTCCAAGTAAAAAGTGTGGTTATGTGTTAGGAGAATAGAACAAGAGAATTAAAATATAGATGACTATCAATACTGAGTGATGGGTATGTGAATTTTTTTTGGAAGATTTATTTATTCATGAGAGACAGAAAAAGAGAGAGAGAGAGAGAGAGAGAGAGAGAGGCACAGACACAGGCAGAGGGAGAAGCAGGCTCCATTCCATGCAGGGAGCCTGACGTGGGACTCGATCCCAGGTCTCCAGGACCACACCCTGGGCTGAAAGCAGCGCTAAACCACTGAGCCACCCAGGCTGCCCTGTGAGAATTCTTTATAGCATAATACCTTTGTTTATGCTTTTAACATTTCATAATGAAAAAAAATTCATGAAATTTCATAAAGAAAAGTCAATAAAAATTGTATTATCTACAAACCCTGGCTTCTCCTCTAACTGCCACTCCTTACTTGATGTCCAGTTGAGTATCTCAGAGTTAGTTCAAAGCTTGTCAATTTCCCATCAAGAGGACTCTCATGCATTTTCGCCAAAAAGCATTACTCTTTATTCAGTTGGTCAAACCTCAAACCTTTTGGATAACTTTTAAGTCATCCCTGATTCATGCTTCCTCTCACACAACCCTCTTCCTGAGTCACCATCGTCTCCTGTCCAGGCAGGGACATGGACTTCCTCATCGCCTGTGTCCACGCCTGCCCAGCTGCAGGTCTTTCTCCTTGCAACAACTAGCACCGCTTTAACTTTTTTGTGCATAAACAGTCAGATGGCTCAAAACTGCAGAAGTCTTAAACAGTCATCCTCACAACTCTGATCCATAGGTCTATGACCTTCATCCCCACAAGCAACCACGGTCATTAATTTGGGGTGTTCACTAGAGATATTTTGATAAAAAATACATTCCAACATGCTGGTCCTTGCTCATGGCCCTTCAATGGCTTTCTGCTACACTTGGGAAGTGACTTCCAAAGCCCTTACCATGGCCTATAAGACCCTATGGAACCTGGCCCCTCTCTATAGCTCCATTCCTAAACAATCCTTCTTCTCTTCCCTTTGCTCTGCTCTAGTCACTCTGGTCACCTTGACAATCAATCTCTGAATACCCATCCCCTCTCCCACTTCTTCCAGAGGTCTTTCCACGGACTGTTTTTCAGCATCTTCATGTGGCTCATTCCCTTACCTTTTTTCAGGCCTCTGTTCAAATGTCTGACCACCTGTCACTCTGACCTCTGTTACTCGAAATTTCCTTATCCTGACTTTTCCTTCCAAGCATCTTTTACCTGACATCAACTTCTCTACTAGAATATCTGCTGGTGGAGGGCAGGTGCTCTTTCCTATTCACTGTAGGATCTCTAGCTTACAGGCCATGCTTGGCAGCTGACTAAACTTCCCTAATTCATTCAATATATGAATGAATAAAATTAATAGAGACGTGAATGAAGAAATGGATTTAGCAATGGCTCTCAACACTCCCTGGCTTGTACCCTGGACCCACCAATTCTACTTCAAACAAGATATCACTGATAATACTGCCATATACATGCAATCAGATATACAAGGCTATTAACTGCAGCAAATGTTTGTGAGAGCTAAAGTTCAGAAACAGACTAAAAGTTTATCAATAAGGACATGGTTAAAGCATGGTACATCCACACAACTATTTCACCAATATAAGAAAAGGCAGGTCTCTGGGTGCTTGTCTGCACCACTGACTCACCACGAGGCAGGCTGCCCACTGCCAGGGGAAAATATGTGGGCTTGCTCTGTGGTGAGACAGGCTTGCATTTGAATCCAGGCCCTGCTGCTTCCCGGCTACGGGACTTCAGTAAGGACTTCTCCTTCAGGCTCACTTTCTGCATCTGTTAAATGGGGAGGGGAAAGGTTTATTGCTGTATATAAAACACAGCCTGGTACACAATGAGCCCAATGTCAATGTTAGGCCCTTTCTTTTCCCTTTTAAGTCATTTCCACCTGAGGGTTGCTCAGATTTGTGAAACTGGCATGGAGGGTAATCCGGGATTGGGAAATTTAATCTAATTAAAAAAAACTGATATCAGGACACCTGGGTGGCTCAGTCAATTAAGCATCTGCCTTTGGCTTAGGTCATGATTCCAGGGTCCTGGAATTGGCCCCATGTCCAGCCTCATGGCCACTTCCTGCTCAGCAGGGAGCCTGCTTCTGTCTCCCCCGCTGCTTGTGTGTCTCTCATATCCATCTCAAATGAATAAATTTAAAAATCTTAAAAAAAAAAATCTGATATGACCTGAGATGAAGATGCTAAAGAGGAACACTGACATAATACAGACGGCCTGACTGTCATGTATGTCTCTGGGAAATACCCATTCTTTGGTCATCTGTAAAATGGACTCTCAACTTAGGTCTGTGTGACTAGTGATTTCGCCCAGCCTGTGGTAGCCTGGGGAAACACTTCCACCTGGCACAGGTACTGAGAAAATGGCAACAGGGATGAGGCTTAGAGGGGAGAGGGGAGCTCAGAATCAATTGCTATCACTACCATCGTAAGCCACAAAACACGACAACACATAGTGTTACTATGCACCAGACACTGTTCTGGACACTTTCACCCATTTAACCCTGCCAGTAACATCACAAGGTGCTGCCATCTCCATTTTAAAAACAGGGGCGGGGGGGGGGGGGGGGGGGCGGTTGGTGAGGGCACTTGGCTAAGGTCGGCTGCCATTTATGTGAACCCAGGATCAAGCTCTTAACCGCCAATGCTTTGCTTAACAGGAGTTCCAGAAGGAAACTGGGAGCCAGTGCTTTAGAAACAATATGGCTGGGATCCCTGGGTGGCTCCGCGGTTTAGCGCCTGCCTTCAGCCCAGGGCATGGGATCGAGTCCCACGTCGGGCTCCCTGCATGGAGCCTGCTTCTCCCTCTGCCTGTGTCTCTGCCTCTCTCTCTCTCTCTCTCTCTGCCACTAATGAATGAATGAATAAAATCTTTTAAAAAAAATAAAAAATAAAATCTTAAAAAAGAAACAATATAGGAACCAGAGTAGGAGACTTACTTTTATTGTGTACCCCACTGGCTGCTTGAATTTTGTCAGAATGTACATGTATTCCCTGTTCAAACAGAAATTTTAAAACACTAAATAAGACTTCAAATGAAAAATGGTCAATTCCCCCATTCGCAGATATGAACGAATCACTCTCCTGCAACTAAGGTGTAACCGCCGGCCTCGGCTCAGGCGCTGCGCATGCGCCCTCCGCGGGCCGCGCTCTCCGCCCGCTATTCCCCTCTGGCGCGCACAGGGCTTGACTTTTCGACCCTTCGTCCGAGGTTTCTCTGCCCCTGCAGCCGCCGAGGGACTTACTACGTGTCCTATTCCTCCCAGTCCGTGTCTCCCATGCCTTCGGGATAGAATTTGCCCCCTTGGAAGCCCTTCAGGATCTGAACTGCCCTTCTGTGCGCCCTCACCTCCCAACCCTGGGAAACTGGATCCAAGCCAATCTAGACCTTTCCCTGTTGGAGTGCCCTTGGCCGCCCTTCAAGGTCCAACTGGACCCGGACCCTTTCCCTAAGTGATTTGATCTGTCTCCCTCCACAGAACGGGATGTCTTTCAGCGTCCACGCCGGGTCTGTTTCATTCCTGTGTTCTCGGCACTTACTCCGCCCAGGACCCTGAAATCCCTCCCAGCCGCCCCCGCCCCACCGAAGTCAGCCAACTCCACTGACGGGGCGGGACTCGAACCTGCCATCTCCGGAACTGCCCTCTCTCCCTCTGCGTTAGACTGCCACACAGCCCCCGCCCCAGATGCGCACGCGCACTAAGTCGGAGCCGCAGCGTTCTCCCTCCTCCCCTCCGTCGTCCGCCAGCGTGCTGAGGCCAACCACCGCCATCCACGCATGCTCAGCCCGGCGCGGACGCTCAGTTCTCGCGCGCCCAGCCCTCGGCGCATGCGCAAGGCCAGCACCCGGCGGTCCAGCTCTCAGCTCAGTCCCGCGCTACCTCCTCTTCCTCTTTCAGCCCTGCGTTTCTTGGGTGCAGCTTCCGGGGTGCCTAGGCCGGTTCCAGAGTGGCCAATTCCTGCTTTTTCGGTATTCGTCCCACGCCCTTTGTCCCCCAGACGCCCTTTACAGGCCCGTGGCTCGTGGTGGAACCTCCCCCGACCATCCCCGTCACGGAAAGCGCGCGTAGCGCTGCGCCCCAAGAGCCAATCAGCAGCCGCCTTAGGTAAGGGGCCCGCGAGCCCGCGCGAGGCTCGTGCGCCGGCAGGGGGCGGGGCGCGGGGGCGCGTTGGGGGCCCCGCCCCCCTTTCGACCGTTAAACGGTGGCTCTGACCCCCGGCGGGTGTGTTACTGAGTAGGGAGCCAAGAGCGAACCTTAAATTACCGGGTTGGCGGGCGTGGGGGGTTGGGGCCGGTGAATAATGTGTAAATAGGGACTTCGGTTCTGGGAGGGCCCAATAGGGCCTGTAAACTGGCCGTGAAGTATTGCAAAGATCCCAGCGATAGCGTTTAAAGGGAAACTTTAAGTTTGGGGAACACGCTCGCAGAGGGTCTACAAACAGACGCTATACACGCGGAAGGTTTTCCATATAGTGTGTAAAAAGGAAACTTAAGTTGTAGGGTTCCCCACAGGAAGCCTCTTAAGCAGGTGCCTAATTTGGGCGATGCCCTCTGAATACAGTCCATAGACTCCTAAGTTGTAGGGGGGGCGCCCCATGGACAAAACTTGTAAATACACGTGTTTAAGTGTCAGTCCTTAGAAAAATCGTGTGAATCGACCGTTAGGTTCTGGGGGTGGGGGGTGGGCATAAATACGGAGTTAGGAATTAGTGTGCAAATAGACACTTGGGTTCTGGGAGCGTCGCCTGCAAGGGTCACGGGAAGAGATGCGCCAAGGGCTGAGGAAACTTCCCCCACAGAATGCCTAGGTAGATTCCTGACGTCGAGGAGGTCGCCGACCAGAGTCCTGTAAATAAACACAGACTGGCTTCAGAACGTCTTGAGAGAATCGGCAAAGGAGCCTGGAAACATTGGAGGTCCCCAGATTGCATGTAGGTGGACTCAGATTCTGAGGAGCTCCCCCTCCCCCATGGAGCTATCAAGTAGAGGCAAATACTGTGGAAGTGCCCAGAATAACCTGCAGAGGGACATTTTCTGTGTGGGAAGGGGGTCCTCTTGGTGTGTAAACAGACATTTGAGCCCTAGGCTGGATGGAGTCCTGGTGGAGGAGAGAAAAGAGACACGAGGATTGGAATAGGGGGTGGGGCCATCTCCAGAATAATGTATAAACCCACACTTAAGTGCAAATGGAGGAGTCCCAATTTCTGGGGGAATCTCCCTCAGAGACTATAAACAGTCATTGAAGTGCTGAGTGGATCATTTTCCAGAAGCATGTGTAAACAGGCCTTACCCTCCTGTCTCTGAAGGCAGTCTTCAGCTCGGTTTGTGGCTGGAGGAGAGGTCACTTGGAGCAGTGAGGAGCTAGACAGGCCCCTGCCTGGCTAGCAAAATTACTCCCACATCCTGTAAACACCTAACTGCAGTCTGGAGAAAGGGTCTCGCACAGGGACCTATTAGTCACTGTTTGTTTGGATGGGGTAGGGGGGGATTCATAGGATAATTTCACAGGCACTTAAGAGCTAACCAAGGGTCAGCAGACTTTCTGTAAAAAGAGGCAAATCGTTTGAGATTCTGCAGGCCACACTGCCTGTCTCAACTACTCCGCCATTGTATCAAGAAGGCAGCTGTAGACAATGTGTAAATTGATGGATGTGGCTGTGTTCCAATAAAACTTTATTTACAAAAACAGAAGGCAGCCCTGATTTGGTCCATAGACTACAGTTTAACTTGACCTGTGAGCTATATAGTAAATGGCCTCATAGCAAACAGACTGTTAAGTACTCTGACACTTCCCTAGAAGTGTAAACAGCTGGGGAAACTCCCTAGAGGGACCAATAAAGATAGTTAAATGATAGGGAGTGGATTATATAGGTAGCAGTACATTTTATAACATCTTAGGTTAACCACTGGTGAGACGTTGGAGTGTGAGGGATGGCAGACCATCAGAAATGGAAGGTAAACAGACTGACACCGGGTGAGACACCAGATGAAAATAGGCCCTTAAATGCCCCGCATATGCCAGTGTTCGGTTATCAAAACAATAGTTGTTGGAATGAGGACCATGTTACTGATTTGTAAGGAAATGGTTTGCTGCAGTTTGGGAAAGAAGATGTCCCATTTTTATGTGACCCTCCCCCTCCCTCTGAGTTATACTTATTTTGGGGGCAAAGTAATTAATAGTTGGGAATAGTTTTAGCTACAAGTAAGATAAAAATGTATTTGTTTCTCAATACATCCAAAAGTAGACAACATAAGGTTAATAGGGGACCCCTGAATCATTTTCTCCCACGCCTTCTTTCCTTCCTTCCAGTCCAGGGTGGCTGCTTGAGCTCCAGCCTGCACACCACATTCCTTCCAGCCAGGAGGAGGGCAAAAGGCATGTTCTAGTGTCTGAAGGGAAGTTTCTGAAAGCTGCCAAAACACACTTCTGGTGTCCTACCATTGGCCAGAAAGAACTTAATCACATGGCCATCTACCTGCAAATTATGCTGAGAAGTGTGTTCTGGGCAGCCACGTGCCCTGCTTAGAACTGAGGGTTTTAATTTTTTTGGAAGAAGTGAAGGTAGAATAGATCTTGAGCCAGCTGGCAATCACTACCACAGCCACAGAACTCTCCGGAAAATAAGTGCCTTCTTACTCCAGGGTAAGCCAGATAGATTTAAGAGCATCTCTTCACCCTGAAATCAACCTCTTTCTCTCTGTAGGCAATCATGTCTGAGTCTGGCCATAGTCAGCCTGGGCTCTATGGGATAGAGAGGCGTCGGCGGTGGAAGGAGCCTGGCCCTGGCGGCCCCCAGAACCTTTCTGGCCCTGGTGGTCGGGAGAGGGACTACATTGCCCCATGGGAGAGAGAGAGACGGGTGAGTGAGTGGGCAAGGGCAGCATCCCTGTATCCACTTGTTCCACAAATGTTTTTTAAGCACCTGCCATGTGCCAGGCACTAATCTAAATGCTGGGCATCTGTCTGTGAACAAAACTGGCCTCATGGAATAAGGGCAGAGAGTGACAAAGGGAGCTGTCTTAGATGAAGTGGACAGAGAAGGCCTCCCTGAAGAGGTGAGGAAATACACCACGACAAAATCTGAGTGAAGAGCGTTCTTGGACAGATATGAAGCAGATGTGAAGGCACTGAGCTCTATGTCTGGTATATTCAGGGAGTAGCCAGGAAGCCAGTGTGGCTGCAGAGGCTGAACAAGAAGGGAAGGTGATAGAAGATAATGTCAGAGAGGTAACTCAGGCCAGATCACGTTGGACCTGAGAGGCCTGGGAAGGGACTTGGGATTTCACTGAATGAAATTGGCATTGGAGAGTTTGAGCTGAAAGGTGCCATAAGCTCATGTTTTAAAGAGTCATATGATAGCAGCTGTTTCTTTTTCTTTAAGATTGATTTGATAGGGAACACGTGCATGCACAGCATGCAAGCCAGGGGAGGGAGAGAAACAAGCAGATTCTGCACTGAGCTCAGAGCCTGACACAGGGCTAGAACCCCTGACCCCGAGATCATGACCTGAGCCGAGATCTAGAGTCACATGCTCAACCAACTGAGCCACTCGGGCCCCATAACGACAGCAGCTGTTACTGTCTGTTGAGCAGCATGTGGTATGCTGGCACTGTGCAAAGTGCTTTAACATCATTTGGGTCTTCCTGAACCCTTTGAGCTACCCCATGAGGTAGAACCTAGGATAGATAGGATTTCCACTAATGAAAGAAAATGAATCTCAGAGAAGGGACTGCCCCAAAGTCACAGTCAGAAAGCTTTGGGGCCAGAACTCAAACCCAGATCCAGCTAAGCCCAAGTCCAGCCTGTTCTGTGTGCTGTAGTGTCCTGGGTGGTGAGTCCGGAGTCTTGACGAGGGCACAGATCCTGTCTTGTTCCTGTCCTGTGCCTAGGGGACTTCTGCCAGAACCTGTCCCTGCCCCCCCCCCAGGATCTTCATCCAGGGCCCTGCCCACCTCTGAGAGGTTTGTTGGGGTGGAAGACCGGTAATAATTGGGACCAGTTTCTGAACCATAAAAGTGCAAACATGAAGAATAATTTGTTCACAGTGAGCTCAGCTCTTGCTTGTTCCTTCCCTTGGGTTGTAGCACAGGTGAGAACAGAGGGTCTCTCTTCCTTCCACACTCAGGCCTGAGGAACATTCCCATCTTCCTATACTGTCAGCTTAAGTCCCTGGTTGAGCAACTCCAGTGTCTCTTGTCTCTGTCTCTGATTTTGCCATTGAGCCCTGGCAGCCTCCTGACTGGTCAGTGGCCTCCTCACACCCTCCATGTCCCCTGCTGCCCTCAGCAACTTCCTCCCAATACCCATGACAGCCCATCGGGTATCATCCTGGACACCCCCACCCCACGCCTGTCAGGCACCAGTGCTATACATTGTGCCTCCTGAATACCATCTCCTGTCCACCATCTTCTGTCTACCCTCCCAGCCTCGGCCCCGGCTGTCCTCCCTCCTCCCTGGCCTTTGGAAAGCCCACAGTCTCTCCTGTAGTTCTGTCTCAACTGTTGCCTGCAGAGTACTTCTCATGCCCTCTTGTTTGTTCTTCACCATAGGCCAGTCTCTCCAGTATATGGGGAAGAAACAGTCCCAGTGAAGGTTCATGGCTCTCATGAGGTTCCTCAGGGAACCAGGAAAGAACAAGGCTCAAACTCAAATCTCTCCCCTTATTAAGCTGACCCTGGGGGTGAGTCAAAAGAAGCCTGAGGAGGGTGAGGTGTGGGAATTAGACCACTGGCTTGGCAAGCACAAGAGTGGAGCTGAGGGAAAATCGGGGTAGAATCTGTGAGATAGCAAGCCCCTGTCTCCCCTCTGCCTCATGGACCGTGGACCGTTTACAAGTTCATCTGCTTTCAGCCTTGCGGCAGTCCCATGAAGCACTTCTATCCTTGTTGGCCAAGTGAGGAAATTAGCCGAAGTGAGGGTGGTTCCTTATTCAAGTTCACACAGCCAACAAAAGGCAGGGCCAAGTTTGAACCCAGATCTAGCTCCAGAGCCCTGGCTCCTCCTGCCTGGTCTTGTTATCTGGCAGAGGCAGCCAAATGTGTCCTGGAACTAGGCTGCCAAGGCTCAAATCCTGGCTCTGTTGCTTATTGACTGCATAACCTTGGGCAAGCCATTTCAACCTCTCTGGACCTCAGCCTCTTCATTTGTAAAATGGAGATAACAGTATGTATATCTCGGGGTTGGTGGTGGAACTGAAGAAGTTAATACATGAAGGTATTTAGAATTGTACCTGGCACATGAAGGCCTTCGGGAGTGTCCAGGAGAGCCAGAGGAGCTGTTCCTGAGTCACTGCTCTCCCTCACCACAGGATGGCAGTGAAGAGACGAGCTCTTCAGTCATGCAGAAAACCCCCATCATCCTCTCAAAACCTCCAGCAGAGCGGGTGAGCAGGGAAGAATCTTCTGAAGGGGGGAGGCCGGGAGCATTTAGGTCAGTGATCTCTCCCATTGACTGGAAGCTTCTCTGTCCCATAGTCAAAGCAGCCACCACCTCCAACAGCCCCTGCCGCCCCGCCTGCTCCAGCCCCTCTTGAGAAGCCTATCGTCCTCATGAAACCACGGGAAGAGGGGAAAGGGCCTGCAACTGTGACAAATGCCTCAACCCCCGAGGGCACTGCCCCTGCACCCCCTGCAGCCCCAGCACCACCCAAGGGAGAAAAGGAGGGGCAGAGACCCACACAGCCTGTGTATCAGATCCAGAACCGAGGCATGGGCACTGCTGCACCAGCAGCCATGGACCGTGAGTTGGGGCCGGGCAGGATCTGGTTGGGAGCTGGAATGCCTTCACACAGACCCTTACCACATCCTGTATCCTTCTTTCTCCTGTCTCCAGCTGTCGTGGGCCAGGCCAAACTACTGCCCCCAGAACGCATGAAGCACAGCATCAAATTGGTAGACGACCAGATGAACTGGTGTGACAGCGCCATTGAGGTACTGAGATGAGAGGTTGTGTCTCCATGTCCCACATCTCGCCACCTCCACCCCACCTCCCGACCTCCACTCTTGCCTCTTGCCAGATAGTACCAGACTAGACAGCTTTGAGGCGATGATAGAGAAGGAATCAAAGTTCTCACCTGCCCAGGACTGAATTGCAGTGGCTTCCACTAGATCAGCTGTGCTGGTAGTTAAAATACTGAGATAGTTTGATACTGGTTGGCAAGAAAGGACTCCCCACTACCTCCCAGATGCCCTGGGATCTCGGTACCGTCCCACAGCAGGGCAGCCTCCTGGACCCTGCTCCTGTTCCTTTCCTAATTGGTTGGAAGCCATGCTGTACCAGTGATAACTGGTTTAAATGGCACTCCCCTGGTGGCCCCTGCTCTCTCGCTCAGGCCTCACGTTCCTGGACCGTCCTACCTAGCTCCAGTCTCCGCCCAGCCCCGTCACACCACATCCCTGCCCAGATTCTCCTACGTGTGTCTCTTTTCCTTCTCCCAGCAGCTTGGACTAAGACAACATGCTAAGCCCATCTTTTATTACCTGGCCTGCTGCCTTTGTACGTCTACTGTCTCACTGATACCGACTGGGGAGCTTTAAAACAAAACAAAAGCTGGTGTTTAGCAGGCCTACCCTTCACTTGAAATAGAATTCTGCAGTGTTGAGAATATATTTGCACTATCTAGTATGATAGACACACTCCTTCTACATGGCTGTTGGGCACTTATCCACTAGTATAATTAAGGAACTGAATTTTTAGCTTTGTTTAATTAAGCTTAAATGGCCGCATGTGGTCAGTGTCTGCTCTTATAGGACAGGGCTAGCCCTAGGTATTCTGCTCTAATGTGTCTAGGGTTAGGCCCAAGAATAGCTGCTGCTGCTGCTGCTGCTGCTGCTGCTGCTGCTGCTGCTTTTTTTTCCTTTTAATAAAAGCTCCAGGTGGCTCTAAGGAGCCAGTTGAGGACTTCTTTGTTTTTCTTGAGGAGTGTCTCTCACACCCCCTGGTGGTGGAAGGCATCAGAACTGGTGGGCCAGAGGTGAAGGTCTCCGGATTTTCCAAGACTCTTAAATACCACAGACAAGAGCCAGGATGAACTGACCTCCCCTTCCTGCACTCTTTTCCCTTTTTCACGCTTTCATTTGTTTTCCAAACCTGCCCCAAGCCAAAAGCCCTCCAAGAGTCTGTTCCAATGGTCCTGTCTTCCTCCACCTGCCCTTCATTTCTGTGCCTTTCCCCTTCCCCTCACCAAAGTCAGGTTTCCCTTTTTCCTACCGTGTTCCAGCTGCACTGATTTCCTAGTAGCTTCTTGATCTTGCCAGGCTCTTCTCTACCTTGGAATTCTCACAACATCATTCTTTGTGCCACCACATTCATACACAGGCCCTTTGCTCAACTTGGGGTATTGAAGCCATCCAAGTTTTTCTTCATATCTGACAAGGCAGGCAGGCCAGCCACAGAAGTATCCACCCCTGCCCCCTCCCCTACCTCACTCCCACTCCTGCTCCAGCCACTGACAGATTTACGAGAGTCACACGCCTTCATCTTCCCCCAGTACCTGTTGGATCAGACTGATGTGTTGGTGGTCGGTGTCCTTGGCCTCCAGGGGACAGGCAAGTCCATGGTCATGTCATTGTTGTCGGCCAACACTCCTGAGGAGGACCAGAGGTAAGGGGTGTGGAAGGCCAGGAGGAGGGTGGGCCTGGCGATTATAAATGGTGTTACCAAAGGACTTTCACCTCCCTTAGCCTCAGTGTCTTTGTCAGATGAGGATGATTAGGGACTGAACTAAATCTTTGTGTAGCTCCAAGGTAACCAGTCCTTTTCCTCACTCCCTGCATTGCCCCAGGAATGGTACAGAGCCCAGCTTTGATTTAAGCTGACTTCACTCTGAGCCCTGCCACTCACTAGCTAGTTGACTTTGGGCAGGTCATTTTACTTGTCAATATCTCACTTTGTCATCTGTGAAGTGGGTTTTTGAAGGATAATATCAGGAAGGCAATAGTTAACAAGAACCTGACACAGAGCAAATGCTTGCAGGATATTGGTTGATAAGGCCTGGTAACTAGAACAGGGAAAGAGACCTGGATGTAGGCCATGGGTTCTAGAGCAGAACAGAAGCTGTTCTGTCCTGCATTCTTGAGGAAGGATGGGGAGGATTGTGAAGAGTAAAGTATGAAATCACAGGAGAGGATTTGGAGGAAGAAGGAGCTTAAGAACTAGGAACCAGAACTGAGAGTAGGAGAAAAAAGAAAGGGGCTAGGGAGGATGGAACATGTACAGTCTGATTAAGGAAGATTCAGAGTGAGGAATGAGAAAGGGTAGTAGCCACTTGGGATTGTTTAAAATATATAGGGGTTTATCTTTTTTATAAAATAATAAATACTACCATGCTACAACCTTGCATTCTGTGGATGGGCACCGGGGCATATCCACAAACCTCCTAACAGTATATGCAGAATTTTACACATACCTGCAGTCACGCTTTTCTTCTAGAGAAAGGATGTATAGTTTCTACCAGATCTTAGAGGGGCTTGATGGAGACCCAGAACAGGTTAAGAACCACCATTGTGACAATATACATCCACTAGAGCCAGAGCTGTGGGGGTTTCCCTTCCTCCCAGGTCACCTCCATCTCTTCTTTTCTCTATTCAGTCATAAGTTCACCTTGGCTGTGCTTGGGAACAGTTAACAGCTCTCTCAGATGGCACTCTCCATCTCAGCATCCCCCAAATAGCAAAGTTTCCCCTCAGCTCCAAGTTCAGATTCCTGAGCTAGAGAGACTCCTGCTGGCCTACCTAGTCTTTTTGAGCTGCGTCATCCTGTGGCATGGTGGACTTTGATGCCAAATCTAGCCATCAAGTCTCTTGATTAGGTTAAGAATTCATCTGCTTCTCCCCTTCATTCCTATCTCCTGGTCTAAGCCTCTGACATCTTCCCTGGAGGATGCCAAGAACCTGCTTATTGGTTTCCCTGCTTTAGTTCAACTAGTATTTATTGAGTGCTTACGATGTGTCAGGCACTGTTCTGGGCGCTGGGGATATACAGCCAAACAAAACTAGCAAGAACGTTTGTCGTCATGAGGCTTAATTTTAATAGGAGCAGTAGCAAACAAAATAAGTTACTCGACATGTTAGAAGATAATAACCACACGGGAAGGGATTATAGGGAAGCGGTATGGGCGCTAGATGACAGTTCTAAATCGAATAGTCAGGGAAGGCCTCTCTAAGGGGGACACTGAGAAAAAGCAGACTTGGCGGAGGGAGAGCGTTCTAATCAGGGAATGGCAAAAGCTGGCCTCTGCAGCAAGAGCTTGCCTGGTGTATGTGCAAAATGACGTGCAGGCTGTTGAGCTGGAGCAGAGGGAGCAAGACGGGAAGTCCTAGGTGATCAGGTCAGAGAGGATAAGGGAGGCCCGGGGTGTTGGGCCTATAAGTCGTCATCCACTCTTTCCACCCTACAGCCCTCACAGCATAGCACAAGGGGGAGCTTTTCAAAGCCCACATCCAGTCCTGTCACTTCTCTACTTAATTGTCTTCAGGGCTTCTCCAGGCTCATGGGCCAAAGCCCCAGCTCTTTGCCATGCCCCACAAAGGCCTATGTACCTACTTCTTGGTCCCAGGGTCCCTTGTTCTCTGCTTTTACCACACTGGTCTTTGTTGCCTCATACACACCACCTGCCTTCTGCCTGGGATAGTCTCCCATCCTGCATCCCCCCTGCACTTCCCTCTGTAACTTAATTAAATTTGCTTAATTAACTCTCTTCTCTCTCCCTCAGTGTGGTCATTTGCCTCTTTTATGGCATGCCTTCCTGGCTCTACTATCTGAATTATCCCCACTCAGAGTGCTACACATCTCCTCTTCCTGCCACTTGAAGTTAACTGATAGCTGTTAATTTGTAAGGTAGACCAGAAGGTAGACCTTCTCTCCATGGAAGCAAGACTGTCCTTACTGCCACATCCTGGTATCTGGTACATAGGAGGTCTTCTGTACAGTGTTAAGCAGGAGGATATTTGCTCTGTGTCAGACAGCATGCAAAGCATTTCAGGGAGGTGGGGGTTACCTTTTGAGAAGTAGGTACTCTTACCCTGATTTTGCAGTTAGAAAGAGGAAATAATCTCTTTGTCCAAGCCACAGAATGTGACCAAGTTGAGCTCAGTGGTTAAGGCAAGGCTCAGCTCTGCCTGCTTTGCTCTCGTCTCCCCATCCAGCACAGATAGAATTGAGGGAGACTCTTCTCATAGGAAAAGAACTAGGAACTGAGTTCTACAACCAAACAGCCTCTCACTCTGGGGGCGGGGAGAGCTCAGTGCTGTATCTCCAACGCCTGGCCTGTGACAAGTGCACTTGGTAATTAATAGCTGACAGTTACACATCACTGCATATCAGGCAAGTTCCTAAGGGCATTACATATAGTAGCCTCATAGTAACCCTAAAAGTTTTGAGACTGTTGTTATCCCCATTTACAGATAAGGCAACAGAAGAGAAAGATTAAGGACTTGCCCAAATCCACATAGCCAGGAAGAGGCAGAGCTGATATTTGAATCCCAGCAGTCTAGCAAAACCCCTACTCTTAAATACCTCAGGTTGCTGACTTCATTAAGTGAGTTAACAAACCTACTTATGAGTGGGGGTAAAGTTATATGGAATAAAATGTAAGACCCCAGACAGCAGGGGCCACAGATGGAAGGCTTTGTGGGCAGGAAGGAACCATGTCCCACATGCTCCTTTCACAGGGTCATACTCCGGAGGTGTCGGAGGCTGAGAGCCAGACCTCTTAACGTACTCCACCTGTTCCTCTCCACAGGGCATATGTTTTCCGAGCCCAGAGTGCTGAAATGAAGGAACGAGGGGGCAACCAGACCAGTGGCATTGACTTCTTTATTACCCAAGAGCGGATTGTTTTCCTGGACACACAGGTGCCAACCTCCACGTGCCTCACCCTACTGCATGCCACACTCAGCTCCACCCCTGGGTATTTATAAGCCAGAATCCTGCTTGGATTCCATGTGGTTTTAGCCAAGTTGTGTCTTTTCTTGGCCTTTAGTCTCTTATCAAATTTTGCCACCCTCCCCTCCCATCCATTCTGTACATAGTAGCCTAAAGAATCTTCTAGCAGAGTGGTCAAATGTGTGGGCCCTGGAGTCGGTCTGTGTATGTCCAGATTCTGCCTTTAATTCTTAACAGTTGGGTGACTTGAAGCAAATTTTTTTTACCCTCCCAGACCTCAGTTTGTCTATAATTGGGGACAGTAATTGTACTCAGTTTCACAGGATCATTGCAAGGATTCAGTACAACAGTCCAGACCAAGTGCTTAGCATAAGACCTGGCACGTATTTAATGTTTGGGCCCATCACTATCATTAGAACTGACCCGTCATATATTTGGCAGTTTTCCTCGTGTTCTCCCTTGCCCTCAGGCAGAGTCCCTATTCCTTAGTGTGGCATTCAAGGCTTATAGGGCTTGCCTCCTTCAGACTCTAGTCTCCCCTTTCTGATGTAGCTCTAGCTCCACCACACACACCATAAGGCCTCACCATGATCTCTCTTCCCTCTGGGCTGTCCTCATCCTGTTCCCTTTATCTGAAACCGCCTATTTCTCATTTTTCTTTAGTGGGAAAAATATTATTGCCTACCTGCAGGGTTTTGTGAGGCTCCATTCAGGGCTTCACAAGTAAAGTCCTAATGACAGTACCTGACAAGAAGTACATACTTCGTACTCTTAGCTGGCAGTACCGTGACCACAAGAACACTGTCCCCTTGCCTTGTTGCCTGGCTAATGCCCAGAAGACTCCGCTGGGGTATTGCCTTCTCCCAGAAGTCTTCCCCTCAGAGTACCCACCAGTGCCATGTGCACCTTCCATCACAGCACTGATTTATCACAGTCTGCTTTTTGTGTACTGCTCCCACACCTGATCTACCTGGAGCTCTTCCAGGAGGAACACTGTTGATCAGGGCCTGGCCCATAGTTGGTACCCACTGAATGTTGATGGAACAAAGTTCTAGTCACCGTAGGCATTGATAGCACAGAGAGTGGAAAACCTACAAATGTGGTGTGAGATCTGTGAGCCAGGCCTATGCAGGGGCCACCGGGACCTAAAAACAAACTAAATTGCTGTGATCTGGTTCCAAGACCCACATGGAGCAGAATGGGAGCTAAAACAGGACAGAATAGAGCATGGAGTGCTGGGAGTTTTAGAAGGCCAGCAGTTGGAAAAGCCTCTTACTTAAAGAATTCCACTCACTGCACCAAGAAGTCAATAAGACTGCCAAGCCGATTTAACTCTTATGGTCTTTAAATGGAATGTTCCTTTGAGAAAAGGTGATGAACTCACCACTGATTTTTTTTTTTTTACACCCACTGATGCAATTTTTAAATCTTCACCAGTTTTCACACTATTCATTGTTTTTTGACCAAAGTAATTATCATAGCAAAGTTTTGAAAGCATTTGAAACAACTAAGAGAAGAAAAGGCTCTTGAAGGGACATGACTCCTTCAAGTCAATATTACATTTATTAGCACTAGAAGAGTTCCCTTTGAGCATGAGGCACTTGAGAGTGGTGATTTTGTAAAAGAACTGGCAGAAGTGTACCTGCTTTGAAACATTGTTCTCTCACTTCCTCTCACTGACTAGCACTCACTTATGAGAAACCACCCATGTTTCTGACCTTATTTAGTCCCGAGAGAGGTGAGGTATTTGCCTTCAATGTGTGCAACTTAGGTGGTTGTGACCTTTAGGGTCCTGGCCACCAGTCCCTTTCCTGACACCTTCTCTTCCTTGCAGCCCATCCTGAGCCCCTCCATCTTGGACCACCTTATCAATAATGACCGCAAGCTGCCTCCAGAGTACAACCTGCCCCACACCTATGTTGAGATGCAGGTGAGGGGGCCAAACCAGTCCTTGGGGAGAGGTCTTACCCTTCCCCTCAAGATTTGTGACAGAGAGCTGGTGGGTTGACCTAGTTTCTGCTTCATGAAGAGCCTTGGGTGCCCCAAGAACTGTAGGAAAGAACAGTATTGAGAGTCCTGTCTGGCTGTGTTCCTTGGAAAAGGCATTTTCTCCCCCCTCCCCCTCCAGCCTCATTATCTGCCTGTGTAAGGTGGGGGTAATCATTCCTACTTTGCCTAACTCAGGGATGGCCATAAAGGAAGTGCTAGGATAGTCTGGGCACACAGAAGGTGCTTAGAGGCTCTGAGGCCCTTGTCCTGCTGCCCCCTCAGCTAAGTCCTGGGAACAGGGACCCCAGTCTGGGCAAAAGGGACCTTCAACTCTCTTGTCCCTTCCTGCCCATTTGCAGTCACTCCAGATTGCTGCTTTCCTCTTCACGGTCTGCCATGTGGTGATCGTTGTCCAGGACTGGTTCACAGACCTCAGTTTATACAGGTGAGGAGCAAGTGGGGAGGGGGAGCCAGGCAAGAGATGGGGACCAGAGACCCAGCCGCTTGCCCACATCTCTACGTTCCACATAGCAGCCACAGGGACCTCTTTAAAATGTGAGTTGGAGGGATCACTACCACCCAGTATACACACACTTCTAGCTCTCCACTGACTTTATGCATCACTCAGAATAAAATTCAGTCTTCCTACATACAAGATCCCCTACACGGGACAGTCCCAGTCACCTCACTGACCTTCTCTTCTACCACTTTCCCTCACTCCTTCCATTAAAGGCCTGGTGACCTCATGGCTATTTCTCATGCAGCTTATGATCTCTGCACTCTGTCCCTCCCTCAGCTGGAAAGAGAGGTCTTCCTGCAGACCTCAAACACCCTCCCTCATGTCTTTTGGACCACCTCAGGCTGTTCCTTATCTTACAATGTACCGCCCCCCTTTCTTCCCTGCCTCTTATCTGCTGTGTTTTCCTTCATTGCATTTATCACTCCCTGACAAGACATCACAGATCTCTACCGTCTGTCTCCCCCAGTAGAATGTAAGCCCCAGGAGGACAGAGTCCTGAGTGCCTCACAGAGTGCCTGGCACAAGGTAGATAATACACATTTGTTGAGTGAGTAGCATAATCGGAAACTGGCTTGTCCATCTTATCCATCTGCTCCAGGCATGTGTACCATTCTGTTGGTACCCTGGCAGGTAGGCAAAGGGAAGGAGTCCTGCCCGAAGCAGCTGGAGGTTCTAGAAATGCGCCCTGGAAAGAACTGGCTCAGAACATGAGGCACAAGGGTTCCTCTTGCCCTCAGGGGGTCAGTGTGGAGGCCAGCCGCCTTGGGCACAGAACTCAGACAAAAGGAAGGGACAGGAGCTCATGGGGAGGGGAGAGCTGAGCCAAGGGAAGCAGGTATCTCCAAAGTGAGGCAGCCCTGGGTTTGAACCCTAGCTCTTATTAGGTGAGTGTCTTCTTTTTCCTTAGCTCCTCATAGATCATTTTATGCAGATTAAATGAGTTAAAGAATTCAAAGCATTCAGCACAGTACCTGATACCTAGTAAGCAATTGATAAATGGAAGCTTAATGTTTATTTTAGGAATCCTGGGGGTGGTGGTGAACTGTGGGTCTGGCCAACAGTAAAAATGAGCTTCTGGGAGAGCCAGCTGTCATGACCAGATCTAAGGGTCTTATTTCTGAGACAGCCACCGCACCACCACCTCCACTATTGTGTATTTGAATTCATTCACATGACAAATATATTGAACATTTACAAATGCCATTTAGTGTTTTGGGTACTGGAACACAAGTGTGAAAAAAACAGACTGCCCTGTGGAGTTTACATTCTGATTGGGGCATGGACGCGGGCCAGCACATGGCACAGCCTAGCCATGGGCTTCATAGCAGGTGAACTCCTTGAAACTGTGGATGACATACAGTTTGTGTCTGTATGAGGAGAATATCTATAATGCTTAATTGGGTCCCATTATCCCCTACTTCAGATAGCAGATTTATTCTATTTACATATTTGGAAAACTTATTTTAAAATAGCATAAATTGAATAGCATAAAATAGCATAAATTGAAATTTAGGTCCACACAGAAACCTGCACATGGATGTTTATAAAGCATCTTCTGACTCTTGATTTCGGCTCAGGTTGTGATCTCTGGGTTGTAAGATCGAGCCCTGCATCAGGCTCTGTGCTGAGTGTGGGCCCCCACCCCCTTCTGCAAGCTCACATACACATTCTGTCTCTGTCTTCTTTCTCTCTAACAAATAAAACAGCATTATTCATAATTTACAAAACTAGGAAGCAATCAAGATATCTTTTAGTAGGTAAATACATAAACTGGTACATTTAGACACTGGAATATTATATCAAACCATGAAAAGGCATGGAGGAAGTACATATTCTTAAGTGCATATTACTAACTAAAAGAAGCCAGTCTGAAAGGGCTACTGTACCATTCCGACTATATGACATTCTGGAAAAGGCAAAACTGTGGAGACAGTAAAAAGATTAGGGATTAGGAGGGGAGAGAGGAGTGAGTGGATAGAGCACAGAGGATTTTTAGGGTAGTGAAACTATTCATTGTAAAACCCCGTGGTGGATACATGATGCTTTTGCCAAAACTCATAGAATACACAACATCAAGAGGGAACCTTAAGTAAACCACAGACTTTAGGTGATAACGATGTGTCATAGGTTGGTTGGAATGTTGATGGTAGGGGACGCCATGTGTGGGGGGGTGGGCAGGGCATCTGGAAATCCCTGTACTTTCCACTCAGTTTTAGTGTGATCTTACAAATGCTTTTAAACAATGAAGTGTTTTTTTTAATAGCATAAACTCATTAAAAGGCACGTACAGTTGGCATGGGTCCACAGATTGGTGTCTGAGAGAGTTGTCTCTGAATTCCCTAAAATTATGTGAGAAATAGATATAGATGCAGCATTTATCTGAGTGTGGTTGTCGCTTTCATCAGACCCACAAAAGGAGCCCTGACCCTAGGCTGTGAGGTAGGGGGAGCCAGTGCCAGAGCACCAACCCTTGGCCCCAAACCCCAGGTTCCTCCAGACAGCAGAGATGGTGAAGCCCTCCACCCCGTCCCCCAGCCATGAGTCCAGCAGCTCCTCAGGCTCCGATGAAGGCACGGAGTACTACCCCCACCTGGGTGAGAGACTTTCTGGGGGCTGGAGGGGTGGGCAGGGGAAGAATGAGGGGTGAAAACCAGGGGCACAGGGGAGGTGGAGAGCTGGGAGGAAGAAAGAGCAAATAGCTGCTCCTTCCTCAAAGGTTCCCACATGGCCACCAAGGGCATGTACAAGAGTCTGGGTCTGGCTCCTTGATCAGAATGAGCACTTTTTGCAGACAGGACCCACATGTGCCCAATTTTCTAGCCCTGGTGTCTCCACAGATTTCCAGAGTGAGTGTGGATTTAACCCAAGTGGCCCCAGGTGCCCTGCTCTTTCCCTCTTTCAGCTGCACACATGCCAATCCTTTGCCAGTTCTGTCCTTGCTCAGCTATGCTCTACCTATGTCCTGTTTTCAACAAAGATCTGTCTAGTTCACTTAATGCTACCCTAGGTGGGGTCTCTTCTATTTCCTGTCTCCCAGGCCCTTGGGGGCCTTCCTGTCATACTCCTGATCCTGTGGCTATCATCCCCTTCTGTCTTTTCCATCCAGACTGGGGACTCTGGGGGGGTGGAAGCCAGTTGTGACTCCTATCTAGGTCCCCAGCATCACCCCGTGCAGGGCCTGGTGCTAAAGCAAAGTGACATGTCATGTAAATATTTACAAGTGCTCTGAACCCAGGGGTGATGGCCGATCTTTGGCATGAGAAGGGAAGTCCACATAGCCAAATCCCAGCGGCCTCACGGGACCACATCTCTCCACCCCTCAGTCTTCCTGCAGAACAAAGCTCGCCGAGAGGACTTCTGTCCTCGAAAGCTGCGACAGATGCACCTGATGATTGACCAGCTCATGGCTCACTCCCACTTGCGTTACAAGGGTGAGGGTCCCTGAACCACCCCCCAAACTGGCCAACAGTCTCTCGATTCCTGATCTGGTCCCCTGGCCCTGATGTCTACACTGGCCTCCTGACCCAAGTTAGACAATCATCAGACCTGTGCCTCCCCTGCCCCTCAGCATAGGACCCGCAGGCTGATGGGTTCTCTCCTCCAGGTACTCTGTCCATGTTACAGTGTAATGTCTTCCCCGGGCTCCCACCGGACTTCCTGGACTCTGAGGTCAACTTGTTCCTTGTGCCCTTCATGGACAGCGAGGCAGAGAGTGAAAACCCACCAAGAGCAGGTATGGTTCTTCCTCAGGGGAGTCTGGTCTGGGACGATAGAGACCCACACTGGTCCCTAAGGTGCTTGGACCCTTTCTTAGGAGCATGTTTTCAAGTTGTGGAAGTACGGGAAGAGCTGGGCTGGGTCTGAATGTAGAGGTACTCCTGGTATTTCAGCCCAGGATTCTAGATGGTTAGGAGAAGGGAAAGGCCCTCCCTGCCAGGCTGACCTCCTTATCCCCCAACCTTAACTGTCCAGGACCCGGTTCCAGCCCTCTCTTCTCCCTGCTCCCTGGGTACCGCGGCCACCCCAGTTTCCAGTCCTTGGTGAGCAAGCTCCGGAGTCAAGTGATGTCAATGGCCCGGCCACAGCTGTCACACACGATCCTCACGGAGAAGAACTGGTAAGAGCTCTTGGCAGAGGGGTCAGTGTGAGGGCCCCACCCTGGTGCAGACAAGAGGAAGTTCTCAGTGGTCTCGCCACATCTCTATTTCCTTTTCTGAAACGGTGGTAATTGCTTCCATGCCAGGCATTGTGCTGTTTCATGTGATCTTGAGTCCTCCCCAGTAGCCAGTGGGGTTTAAGTCCTGTTACCAGTTTTACTAGTGGGGAAATCTAGACTAAGAGAAAGGAAATGTCATGTAGCACCATCACACACCTGTGGCTAGGTGTCATTTGATGGTGAGTAGTAGGACCAGTGAGCCCAGTCAAGCTCGAGGAGGGTTTATTCTGAGGCCCTGAGTGTAAGCCTTGAGGCCCTGGAATGCCCCCACAGCAGCTGCATTCTCCAGCTCTCTCTGGATGGCACAGCTTCACTGTCCCCCTCCACCTTCCCTCCTTCGCTGGCCACTGGCTTTCTCCGCCCTGCTGTCACAGAGCCCTGAACCTCCCCAGCCCCAACATCACATGACTCTCTGTGTCCGGAGCCCACAACACATCTGCCAGATCCAGGTCTGTACCATCTAATTTCTAGAAGACACAAATTTGAGAGGGAAATAGCTTCACCTGGTGCAGCCTTTAGCGTGGCTCCCCTGGGCCTGCAGTCAGCTGTGGCAGAAAGGGCTGGGAGCTCTCTTCCTTTCACTGTCTACAGCAGAGGCCAAGGCAGGCAAGGGTCATTACAAGACCCTGCAGGGAGAGAGAGGGAGAACCCCAATCCACAAAGGCCAACACCGAGTATGGAAAGAAGTTTGGTCTCAGAGTTGGGGCTTTGAGGCCTTTGTCCCAGACCAGGCACCCTCAGCTTTGCTCACCCTGGGTGAGGTCTGAGAACCTAGGCCTCTCCCGTCAGCATGGCCATCTTCCCTGCTTCTTGACCGAGGAAGCTCTTGTCTCAGGTCATATGGCTCGTACACAGGACCTGTTTTCCCTCCTGGCCAGGGTCAGCATGAGGCTGGTGGGCCACAGCCAGGCAACTGACTGTGGACCTCCTCCCACAGGTTCCACTATGCTGCCCGGATCTGGGATGGCGTGAAAAAGTCCTCTGCCCTGGCAGAGTACAGCCGCCTGCTGGCCTGAGGCCGAGGGAAGGAACGTCATGCAGAGAACCCCCTTCTGGGTCCCCATGAATGGTTAGGGAGCATCACGTGTCCTACTCCCGTGCTGGGGTGGAGCGTGGCAGCAGGCCTGATGGATGAGGGACCGCGACGTTCTCGCCCAGAGACATGAGGTGTCCAGGGCCAGGCCCCTCACCCTCAATGGAGTATTGTTCCGGGGGCAACTTTGAAATCCCACCCCCACCCTGGGGTAGGGTGGCCCATCCTCAGTTCCCCACAGGGACAGGCAGTGGGAGTCGTCTGGATGGTCACCAGGAATCCCAGGTTCCATCTCGACCTCCCTCTGCAGGGACAGGAGCAACAGGTCCCTCCTCCCTGACTCTAAGCCTGATCCTGTAAGGTGCGGCAGGGTCTGGGGAGCTCTTTGTTGGGGCAGATCTGGTGGTTTGAATAAAAACAGTCATGCAAGCCTGTTCTGGTGCTTTTCTTCTGCTCTCCCCAGCATGTTATCCTAGGGAGCAGGGCACATTTGGGACACAGCCACTGTAGGTCATAGAGCTGTCAGGAGCAGATGAAGACAGTCTCTGCTAAGGAGGAAGCCCCTAGAAGGGAGTATTCTGTTTCTGGGGTGACATTAAGCCTCCCATCTCTGTGCTACTGATAGGAAAACACAGTCCCTTCCTTTGGCTAAATGCAGTTACTACCCTCATGTCCTCTGCTTTCAGCTGAAGACAGTTTCTGCCTTCGGTGAAATGCCTAGCTAAATACAACGCCTAATTCAATACATGGTTAAAAAGAGCGTACCCTAGTTCAATATAGTCCTTCCCCTGATTGAAACAGCTTCTGCCCTTATGCAGGTATTCATATGTTACCCTTACGTACAGTGCCTACTGTTGGTTAAATATGTTGGCTTCCTTCCCCCCATAGACCTCATCAGTTCTTGCTTAAAAGTAGTCTCTACCCTTAAATCCAGAACCTACTCTCAAATACACCATACACTTCAGTATGGGACCTACCTTCATCTCAGTTTAAATACGCTACATCTTAGCTTAATGTTTCCCAAAGTGTGTCTCCAAATGAATCTGGCCACCCCACCCATCATCCCCAGCTAGTCCTGACTTTCCAATCCTGCCACTCCACCCTTTGCTAACACAGTTGGTTCCTGTCACCAGCCGAGTCTGTCCGCCTACCACCCCGTTCCCCCTTGGTCTCCCTGCCTTCCTCCTGCCCTGGGGCATATGCTACAGCCCTCTCGCATCCTTGTCATGGGAATCCTGGGTGTGATGAAGAAAACACTCAGCCCAGGAGTTGGATCTGCACGGATCTCTAAAAAAGCAAAGGGGTGAGGTTTGGGAGGCAGGAGACCCAGGGCAGGCTCTGGCCCTACCATTTGCTGGCTGAGAAGACCTCAGGCAAGAACCTCCCCTAATGATCCTCAAGGCCCTTCAGAGCTGTGACATTCAGTGCCTTCTTAGGGAAATGCTTCTGCACCTTTTGCCCCCTGCACACCTTCTAAAGTGCCCTTTCTAGGGGCACCTGGGTGGCTCAGTGGTTGAGTGTCTGCCTTCAGCTCGGGTCGTGATCCTAGAGTCCTGGGATCAGGTCCCATATTAGGCTCCCCTCAGGGAGCCTGCTTCTCCTTCTGCCTGTGTCTCTGCCTCTCTCTCATGAGTAAATAAATCTTTTAAAAAATAGAGTGCCTTCTCTAGCTAGACAACTGAGTTCCTCTCCTTACCTTGTTGAAATTCACCTGCCCCATGCCCCATCCCATCCCTCCCCATCCCTGGGGAACTGCTGGTTGATGTGAGGGTTCAGAGCAGGAAAGGTGGGGCAGTGGCCAGCAAGGGCATAGATCCAGGACCCAAAAGCACAGAGACAGCACACGGGGCTCAGTCCAGGAGAGTTAGAGCTTGCATTTCTTTCCATCCCCCAACACCACACAGCCTGGGGACAGATAGAACCTATAGCCTCCCAGCCCTTCACTACCACTTCCAGCTGGCCTAGGGTCAGGGCTGGGATTGTTGATTGGATTTATCTGGGATCTTGTGGTTGGGCTTGTCGAGGAAGGCCTAAGTCAGCACTTTCTGGGCATCCTTGATCACCTTATCCAGAGACGTGCGGAGCATCTGGTAGATGGTAGCAAAGGAGATGCCACAGGTGACCAAGGTGCCTAGGACAGGCACGTTGAGGAGCTCCTGTGTGAATGCAGAGGCATCCCTGGAGGCCTGGCCCAGTAGTTCGACCACTAGCGCCTCAGTGACTTTGGTCTTCAGGCCCTGTACTGCCTCCAGGATCTTGTGCCAGGGCTGGCCTGTCTGCTCCGCCAGCATTATGAGGGAGTCCTTGTCTAAGCCGAAGCTGTGGCAGTAGCCTTCCAGGGAGTTGATGAGCATGCACAGGTCACACACCACATCCTGCACAACCGGCACAGGGCTTGGGTTGACACCGCAGGCCACAGTGGTCACCAGCCAGAGGTGCTGCTGTAGCGAGGCTGCCTTCTGCTCTAGGATGGGCTTCGAGATGTTGGGCATGGCCAGCAGAAACGCATGCCGCTTATGGCTGTTTATGGAGTTCCTTCACCATCAACTCCTCCAGCAGGTCGAAATCGTACTTGCCCAGCTCAAACATGGAAAGCCGGAAGACGGGGCCTTCACGCCCCCCACTGCAGGAGACAAGAGCACCACTGGGTTTTGGCACCGAAGCAGGCCACCGTGTTCTGACAGCTGCTGAGGCATGAGCATTTGCCAGGACGGCACAGCACGACATTGCTCTAGAGTGTTGGCCCTGGAACTGGGCGCCTGAGTTCAGATCCCAGCCTTGCTACCTACCACCTGTGTGGACTTGGGCAAGTTACCAAATCAAATAAGGGGATCATTGTACCTACCTCCTAGGGATACTGTGGTAGTGAAGCGAGTGTGTGAAAATGGTGCCTCTGGTAATCCCTTAATAAATGTTAGCTGCCCTCAGCCACAGCTGCCAGCATCCCGTAGGCATGTGGCATTTGCACTGCTCTAACTTGGCAAATACACAAGCCAGCACATGTCCCATTTCCTTATGCAGGTAATGGGTCTCTGTCACCTGTGACCGAGCAGTGCCAAGTCTCAGGAAATGAATGGCAGCTGTGAGCATTATTTCACTGCGGGGCTGAGTTCAGTCACGCAGTGTGACCTTGGACGACCCCTTCCCCACTGTGGGCCTCAGCTGGAAGAGGAAGGGGAAGGGGCGGGCCATCCCTCCAGAATCCACCACCCCCAATGCTCCCACCCGCTTCCACCGGCCAGAGCCTAAGCTCACCTTCCAGCCGTTGCCAACAGTCCTCCCGGGTCTGGCTGAGTGCTCTTTCCTCTGAAAAGGTGCTGGGGCGCCGGCTGCATGAGGCCGCATGTCCACGTCCACCTTGGAGCGGATGAAGTAGAAGCGCTTGCCCTGCTGCAGGATCTCACAGGCTAGCTGGGTATGGTGGGCAGTGAAGCTCTCCAAGGTGATGAGGAGGAGGAAGTCATAACGGTCCAGCAGCACCTGCTGGAGGTATTTTTTGGCTTGGAAGGTGGGCGTGTCAATGCCCAGCAGGTCCCAGATGACAACATTGGGGTACTTAGGGTGTGCATATGGTGTGGGGTCCACCGACATTTCCACCACGCCCGTGTAGGCTGATCTGGGGTCCTCGTCTCCCAGCCCCCTGATGGCATTGACAAAGGTCGACTTGCCTGAGCCTGTGCCCCCAGTAATGCCAGTGTCCAGCCTGGCGTTCTCCGGCAAGTGAAGTGTGGCCTGCAGCTTGGTGGCTACTGTTGGCAGGTCCCCCACCTCAAAGGCTCCCTTCAGAGCACTGGTGTCCCTCCATAGCTCCAGTATCTTGGACCAGGTGAAGTTTGACTGGAAAACTCTGCTCGCCATGGGCTACCTGAGGTACAGGCTTCTGTCTTCAGGATGGATGACCTTCAACAGGACGGGTAAGAGTATTTTCCCTCTCTCTACATCCCTCATCATGTCTCAGGTATTTGAGGCATCACCAGCAATCGTACTGAGAGTGCAACCATATGCCAGGCCTGGTGCTAAATACTTTAGTTCAGTTCACATTTATTCATCACTGCCAGGTTCTCCTCCTGGAGTAGCTCATAAAATCCTCATAACAGCCGGAAGAGGAGATTCCCTTACTATCTGCGTTTGGCGCTAGGAGGAAAAATCATTTGCCGAAGGCCTCCAGCTAGTGCCTGGAATATTGGGAATAGAAATTGGGTCTTGTGATCCTAGAGTTCAAATTTTTTTAAGATTTTTAAAAAATTTTTAGTTTTTTTAAGTACTCTCTACATCCAACATAGGGCTGGAACTCACAACTCTGAGATCAAGAGTCGCAGGCTCCATGAACCAAGCCAGCCAGGGGCCCCTAGAATTAAAATTCCTAAATAACTTTTTGTGGCATTTCCCATGCACCAGGCACTGTGATCAACAATGTAGGGCAGTAATTAAGAGCTAGAACCATCATCATCGCTGAAGGCAGTTTATACTTGTTTACTCAGGGCCAGCCACTGTTCTAACCTCATGCATAATTTCATTAAGTCCCCATTGTACAGAATAGGAAACCAAGGCTCAGGGAGTAAGCCTCACTAAATGTCTTCTAGTCTGCACCAGAGCCAGGACATGGGCCAGCTCCCTCTGATCCTTTTGCCAGACAACCTCCCCATACCATCTTTGTACCATTGATCACCCGCTGTGTGCCAGGACCTCTCTGGGTGCTACAGTTCCAACACCAGCAAGAGACTCGATGGAATAGGCCTGGTGCATCTGTGAAGACACTGACCCCCACGACTGCTGGTTTCAGGGACCCACATCTGCTCAGGACCCACAGTGCACACTTCCATGAGCCCCGCCCTGCTCTGAGCCTCCGAGTCCTCCTTGGTGTGATGGACTAGGGTACCAGCACGACTCCAACTAGTCCCAGCCATACCAGGGACATGGGTGACATTGCGTGGGTCATGTCCCCTCTGCAGCCTTTAGTTCCCCCTTCTGCTTCCTCACCTGTGAAATGGAGAGATGACTCCCCAAGTTACTCCAGCTCTGTTTTCAGAAGACTCAGGGTCTTATTGTTGACAAGGTTCAAAGGCCAGCTTGAAGTGGTCTTGGAGCATCAGACTGAGCTTGATCTTTCTGTGTGGGTTGCCATGGAAGGGTTTTCAACAGGGAAGGGAGAGGTGCACAGTGGGCATTGAGCCCTCAGTGGACTTTGGGGAATAACACCAGAGCCTGGGAGATGAGGCAAGGAGCAGGGGCAGGAGCTGCTGGAGAGGGTGAGGCCTGCCCTAGAAGAGGGGCCGAGTGGGTGAAGATGGGGGATGAGGAAGGGACAGATGGAGGCAGAAAGGACAGGACAGGGCAATCAGTGGATCTTAACCTTAGGCGCAGTGTAGGGAGAGTATTGCTATTCATGCCTGACCTTCCCATCCCAGCCCCTCGGGGCCCACGAGTCCTGTGTTTAAGACAATGTCTGAGGGTTCACAGGGGTAGGGATGTGAGCTGTTTTTTGAGAAAAGATTTGGAGTGGACCATCTGTCCTCATATCTGGGGGTCTGGGATTTCCCTACCCTTATTCCCCACCAGCTCTTTGGTGCAAAAAGATCCAAAAGCAGTCCCGGCAGATCCAATGGGAAGGCCTTCCAGGAAGAGAAGAATCCCTTTGCAAAGCACAGAGCTCTTCAGCAAAGAGAACTGGCAGCCCCTGTAAATGGCCAGGTGAAAGCAGCCCTTCTTAGTCTGGAACTGGTTCACAGGTTCAAGGTAATTTGAGGCCTTCAAATGAGGCTAGAACCATCACCAGATCTGGGAATCTCTGTAGGCAGTATGTGTGAGCAACTAGGGGTGAGGCCACCTCCCCTGCACTGGAGTCCCTGCTTTACCACCAGCCTTGTACACAGCCTCCAGAGCCTTCCTGAACTCGCCTTTCTCCGCACCTAAATCTGACCCTTCCCTGACCTTATCCAAGCCCACAGAAGCCCTAGGGGCAGCCTGTCCTGTCCAAAGCCCCTACTCAGGTACTTTTTTCAACTTTTAGACATATGTGACCCTTGACTTGGCATGTGAGGTCAGGCTTTGGTGGGTATGAGGATGTCAGGTTCACTTGTGCATTCCCACCGAAGAGCCAAGGACAGAGCAATAGGGAGTACCCCGGGATTCAGTTTTGCAGGGACGCCTGGGCAGATGCAGATCCCCTCACCCCGTGTTGTTCACGCCCATCAATACCTACAGCCACATGGAACTTTCAGGAATCCCCCTGCCATCACCATCTCTCAGCCCCATGCCTTTAGCACAACCCCACCATTCCTGCACCCACAGGCCATGCAGAGACAGCAGGTAACCCCAGTCAGCAGACTGCTTACAACCTCTGACCCACAGCATCAAAATCCAGGACACTTACCAACACTCCTCCCAATCACAGGCACACCAGAAATCTCATTACCACACACCTTCCCACACACACACCTGCAAGCTCTCCAAAACAACTTGTTCGAGGTGGCAGGATTCACCCCCTGACCCTCTCTCCTTTGATGCAGAGAGAAAGAGCCCACCAGCCCTCTTGCCACCCCATTCTCCATACAGAGACCAGCCCAAGGCCATGGGGCCTCCCCGCCCTGCCACCCACACTGACCATCACTCCCTGCAGCAGCGGGGCTGGTCCGGGATGACCAACACTCACTGTGGCAGGGGGGCTGGCCCCCCACCCTGTTTAACCAGGTTGCTAGGCACCATTGTGCCAGTCCTGGGCACTGATTGGCTGCCCCTCCCTTTCTAGAGGAAGTCTTTGAGACCCTGGGCTTCTCAGAAACAGACAGATGGCGGCATAGCCAGCCCTGAACTGCACCAAGTTACCCGCACGGGTTGACAGTGGGATCCTATCTTGGATCCGGGCCTGGCTATCCTAATGCCCCCCAAATCTCCCTTGACTACCAGGGGACCAGGGAGAGAGATTCCCACCAAGGGGCCCTTGGGGCACCATCCATACCTCGAAGCTCTCCCCGCCCAGATCAAGTCCCATCGGGGTTCAGTGTGTCCCGTCTTCAGCCCCTCCACACCTCCCCACCACACGCCCCCCCAAAACCCCGCCAAGACAGCAAGCTCTGGTGCCCTCAGCATGCAGCACACATTTTCAATACACTGGCTTGGTTTAGTTGGTTTTGCTAAGGCTCGGTTTGTGGGTGAGGCAGGGGGTGGGGCTGCACGGTCACTTCTCTTCTGACAAGTCACGCTTCTTCCAGCTGTCGAGAATATACTTGAGGAGGAGGCCAAGCTTCCGGCGAGCCGAGAGCGGTGCTTCCTCACAGCCTCCCTCCCCAGATCCCCGCTTTTCCACACCATTGTCACCGGCTGCCTCCAGGCTGACCTCAGACTGGGGCTCGTCCTCCTCCAGGGCCTTGATGCGGACCCGCTGGGCGTCTTCGGCCATTTCATTGAGGCAGCCCTGGAGCATGGTATAGACGGTGCCAAAGCTGATGCCCCCGGCCACCAGCGTGCCAAACACAGGGATCCCCTTCTCAAAGGCACGGGCCACCCGCATGGCACCGTCAGATGACTGTGAGTAGAGCCGCAGGACGGTTTCCGGCGAGACCTCGTTGGCCAGCGGGGATCGGATGACGGAGCGCAGGTCACCTGCCTGCTTGCCCACCTGCTCAGCCAGCTTGGCCAGCGAGTCGTCATCCAGGCCGAAGCTGCGGTGGTAGCCACGCAGCGAGCGGATGAGCAGAGCGTCGTCGTAGGCGGCCGCCAGCCCTGGCACGGGCAGGGCCTGGATGACGCCTGACACCAGGGCTGTCTTGAGCACTTGCTCCTGGAGCATGTCCTTCTTCTTCTGCAGGGCCTCCAGCGAGATATCGGGCAGCGAAAGCAGGCCAGCGTGGCGCCGGTGGGCAGGCAGGTCGTGCTCCCAGGTGGACATGAGCAGCGGAAAGTCGTAGCGGGCCGGCGAGAGGTTGGACACGAGGAAGATGCGCGGGTCGGTCATGCCGGCCACCCGCAGCCGCTCGGCGCAGTGGTCACGGATCTCCTGCAGGACGGCCGCCTCACTGAAGCCCGAGGGCCGCTGGGTACGGGTGGCCGCCAGGTCCTCGTCCACCTTGGTGCGCACAAAGTAGAACTTCTTGCCCTGGCGCAGGATCTCCGAGGCCAGGCGGGTCTCCACAGCCCCGCAGCGGCGGGGAGAGACCAGCAGGAAGAAGTCATAGCGGCCGAAGTCCACCTGCTTCAGGTACTTATCAGCTGGGCAGCCCGGAGAGCCAGCCCCCGGCAGGTCCCACAGGGTCACGTCTGGAAACTGTGGGTGCGGGTAGGGCGAGGGCTGCATTGTGGTCTCCACGACGCCGGTGAGGGCCGCGCCGGGGTCCTCGGCCCCCACACCCCGGAGGGCGTTGATGAGGGAGGACTTGCCAGCGCCCGACTCGCCTGTGACGCCCACCTCCAGGCGGACGCTCTGGGAGGAGGCCAGCAGCTCCCGGAGGCGGGAGGCCGCCTGGGGGATGTCGCCCGACTCAAAGGCGCTGCGCAGGGCCTCCAGCTCTTCCTTGGCCATGAGGATGGTGGTCTCCTCCTCCCCGGGCACTGCTCGCAACTTTGAAGTAGCCATGGTGACCAACGGTTCAGAGGGCGCAGGGTTTGGGGGAGAGTCACAGGACGCGTGGTCCTCAGCGTCTGCGGGGGCACAAGGGAGCCGTTCACTTCTTCTGGGCCTTGGCACAGGGTAGGAAGAGAGAGAGACACCAAGGATATAAGGGAAGTCTGTCCGGCACCTCACAGCCCAGTCCTTCTTAAAACAACCTGGGTACATCTTGACACAAGGAAGGGGGCTCTAGAGTCCCACACGCCCAGGCTCCCATCCCATCCTTGCCACTGACTTGCTGTGTGACCTGGGGGCAGAATGAAGTACCTCTCTGAGCCTGTTCCTCTGCGTAAAGGGCATGGTGACTGGCCTGCCTCCTGAGGTGCTCAGGAGTCCTCAGGGTAACAGTTTGATGGCAGCTTGTGACAGGGCCCCAGGCTCAAAAGGCTCAGCTCTTGGCTTAATGCTCTCCTGACACTGACTGAAATTCTTAATGATATTTGAACCAGGGGCCCTGTGTTTTCATTTTGTACCAGGTTCCACAAATTTTGTACCCAGCCCTGCAAAGCAAAGGGCTTAAGCCCCGCACCAGGACCCAGGCAGAGTACGCTGTATCCTGCTGCTGCTGTTGGGAGCAGCGGGAAGGGGTGATGAAAAGGACCCACACCCTGGAGCCAATCCTAGAGTTAAATCCGGCTCCCCTACATACACACTGAGTGACCTGGGGCAAGTGACTTGAAATTCTCTGCCTTGTTCCTCTCATCTGTAAGATGAGGCCAGTAGCTATGATAATAGCAAACCACCTCCAGTTGTTGAGAACTAAGTGAGTTGATACAGATAAAGCATTTGGAATAGTGCCTGGCCCACGGCAGGTGGTCTGTGTTATCTTATCCCTGTTAATATTCCTAGCTGTGTGACTTCAAGCAATCCCCTGCAGTCTCTGAGTGCGCCACAGGCAAGCAAGACCTGTGATGATTGTGAGCCCACCTATCTATACCCTAGGCCAGTATTCTGGGGCTCAGCTGGTGGAAGAAGCCTGGCATGAGGGGATGCCCAGACACTGGGAGTCCTCATTAAACACCCAGATCTGCCCTAGTTGCTAAACTCAGCTCATGCTAGGGATCACTGTCCCCATCAGACAGGAGGGACTGAGACTCAGACTACACAAGTGATGTCCCTGCACAGAGGCCCAGCCAGGACTCAAACTCAGGTCCCCGGGCTCCCTCATCCCTCTGAAGAGCTGCCCTCTCTTTAGCTACATATATTTGCCTCCCTGCTTGTCTTCTCCCTCCTTGTCTGGGCTGTCCTCGTTCACCCCCCACAGAAATGTGTCCTCATTACATTATTCCCACCAGGGCTGTTCCCCCAACCTAGGTGGAGGCATTTCTCCCATGCTATGCCCACTCTCCCTACACCCTGTCCCCCTAAGCCATGTAAGGATATGGCCCAAGGATCGGAGAACAGGTGCTAGATAGAGCAGGTCCCAGCAGCCAGGGCCAGACAGGTCAGTGGGCCCTGGGGTGGGATTAGGGCTGAGGGAGCTAGGATTGGCCCTGGAAGTCCCTACCTCCCTTCACCCACAAGCCCATCCAGACAGCTCTGCCCTCAGGGGACTTACCTGCCCTGCAGGCTCTCCCTCTCCCCTCACACTTTCCCCGCTGGTGGGGTCTCCTCCCTTAGCCCAAGGTCAGACCCGTTGCTAGGACCCATTATAATAGCAAGCAGCAGCTTATTGGTCAGCCAACCCTAATGCAATAATGTGACAGTGATGTCAGGGGGCGGGGTCCCATGGCAGGGCAGGGACCCCATCCCCCAGCTGCTGCTGCCCCCCCCCCCCCCCCGCCCTTGCTTGGTCACACTGGTCCCTCCATCCCCCACAAGGGACTCAGAGAGATCTTTGTAACACCAAGAAGTTCACAACCTATCTGTGGTCTCCATCACCTGCAGGACAAAGTCCCAGCTCCTCAGCTGGCATCCAAGGGCCTGACGCTGCTCACCACCCACCCTCTAATTCTCCTCCTTCTAGGGGACTATTTCCCAAACAACTCATTCATGTTCCCTTTAGGGCACCATCTACTCACCTACCACCCCGAGGTATCCCATGCGTGCTCTGAGGGTGCCGGTTTGGCTTCACCAGCGCTACCAGCTGGGGAGAGGCCAGGTGTGAAACCACCCCCACAGTCACTGCCACCATGCCTTGGCCAGGACTGGCACCCATGCAGCACAGCCCAGTGCCAGCACCACACCCCAATTCAGTATCTGGTATCTAGGCTCCCAGGTTCTGGCCTCTCCCTCCCCAGAGCTTTCACGTCCTCTCCTGCCCACTCTAGGGTGACAGCTTGGTCCCCTCTGTCCCTCTCCCGCCTCTGCCGCCTTACGACCACTGCAGGTGCCAGCACTGGGACAAATTGGGAGGCAATCTGAATGAGAAGAGAGCCTGAGGTGGGGTGGGGAAAGAAATACTCCAAGAAGACAGCAGAGGAAGAGTCCCGCCGGAAGACAGGGTGGACAAGAAACCACCTCAGAAGGACGCCTGGGTGGCTCAGTGGTTGAGCATCTGCCTTTGGCTCATGATCCTGGGGTCCTGAGATCAAGTCCCCACAGGAAGTCTGCTTCTCCCTCTGCCTGTGTCTCTGCCTATCTCTGTGTCTCTCAAAAATAAATAAAATCTTTAAAAAAGAAAAAGAAACCACCTCTGACAGAAGCAGGAAGGGACCGGTCAGAGACACAGGTCACAGAGAGGATGAAAATGTACAGAGCCTGAGAGATGTGGGACCAAGGCGTGGAACTGAAGGTCAACAGATTTAAAAACATTTGCAGACCTTCCCAGACACTGAACACGTAGACCCGGACTCCTCCCCTAAAGTCACAGACGTGCACACCTGGCCCAAGAGGGAAGGTAGAGGCACAGACCCTCCGGTTATTTACAGAAAAGCCCAAGTCAGGCAGATATGCAGCCCACACACAGCCAGACACACACAGACCCGCAGACCAGCCACGAGAGACTCCATCACACGCAGGCAACATACGCGGGTCATGGCCCCTGGGGCCCCCTCACCAGTCCCAGCCCTCATGCATTCAGCCCCCCTCTCCTGATCCCCAGTGCCCAGCCAGCTATGAGCCGATGCTCCAGAAGTGCGGCAGCCCCAGGCTCTGTCCTCGGGGTCTCTAGGTCAGAGGGAGGGGACATAGTCACAGCCCCCCCGGGGTGACTGAGGGCCGAGACAGGAGACAGCCGCTGGGCACCTGCAGAGATGCATCCGACGCAGGAGGGCACACTGCCAGCTCCTGAGAGCTACCAGCCCAGGAGAGGCTGCTCCCTGGCCTGTCTGCCAGGCCTCCTCTTTCCTGGTCATGCATCACACATTCCGCACCTCTCCAGGCTCCATCCTGGGCTGGGTGCTGGAAACACAGCAATGACCAAGACAGCCCTGAGCTCTGTCCCTCCTGGGCTCCCAGTCCTGTGTGGGAGTCACATCCATCCACAGACAGTGGCGACCCAGGACTGAAATAGGGGACCCCAGAGGGCTGTGGGAACACAAGGGGCAACTGACCCAGCCTGGGGGGTCAGGGAGGGCTTCCTGGAAGAGAGGGCACCTGAGCTGCGATCTGTGAGCCTGGTGGCGTGTTGGGGAGTTGTATCCCAGGCCATGGGACCACCCTGTGCAAAGACTGAGTTGACGGAGAGCTCTCACTCACCCAGTAATTTATACAGTTATCTGGTCATTCCCCAAACATTTGCTTAGACCCGACCCTAGGCCAGTCCCTGTAATGGTCCAGAGGTGTGAATCACACTCATCCCTGCCCTTCTAGACCTCAAAGGCTGCTGGGGGCTGCTGACACAACCACACACAGGGCAGAGTGCTCACTTACTGGATGTTTACAATGTACCAGGCACGGTGTGAATTCCATCAGATGAAGTAGCTCATTTAACTGGGACTAGAATTCTGTTCTCCCCACCTGTCATCCCCAGACAGACACAAACCCCAGGAGCTGAGACTGGAATAGGGAGGCAGACAGAGACAAATGAGATAAACACATTTATTCATTCATTCTTTCCACAGATTCCCTGTATAATCAGATCTATGGTGCCACTGGATGTCAAATGCATCATTTTCTGTCCCACTAACAAGGGCAAAAATTGCTGCCAGTACATGTATGATACAACATTCCCTTATCACCTAAAATTTTTATTTTACACTTACTCTTTGTAAACTTAGAAAATACAGATTTTTTTTTATATCATTTATCACTTGCATGTGTATCTAACTGGGAAAATACAAGGGAAATAAATTGGCGAGGATGTTCCTAACCACGGAGTCTGACTGTGTGGAATCACTTCCTCCTCTGAGCACAGGATGCTTTCCGACACTCCACGTCCTCGTCCTCTGTGCCACCAGGAGCACTGATGAAGCTGTTAAAAGCAGCTCCATTATCACATCAAGGCAGTGACAGCTACGTCACAATGGCTGCCTGGCTGACAGTGATTGTAAGGTGCCATCAGCTGTGACTTTCCCGATTTCAGAATTGCTAAAATGTGGGGGCGGGCGGAGGGAGTGCACCTTAGAATCGGTGAAGGTGATTCCTGAGCGTCCACTGTGTGTCTGCCAGGCTGGGAACAGCAATAGAGACAGTGGGGTGGGGGCCCTTCCTGCGGCATGTGCATGCTGTGTGCCAAGGACCCGTTGGTTGATGTTTGGAGCCCAGCCGTGACCTCAGGCAGCTCCAGCCCTGACCCCATAGGTCTCAGAGTCCGGTGAGGGACACAGAATCCTCCTCTGACCGTGACGACCCACAGGGGTAAAGTAGGGATGGAGTCTCCAGACAAGTGTGAGAGCCAAGTGGGTGCCTGACCCAGCGGGGGTTCGGGTGGAGTCAGCGAAGGCTCTTTGGAGAAAGTTCATTCACCAAACACACTTCCTGGGGGCACCTACTGTGTGCCAGGCCCTGCTTCCCTCACGAAGCTCCAAGCACTCTACCTCCTCTTCTTCCTATTTCTTAATCTTATTTATTTAGTTATTTTTAAAGATTTTATTTATTTATTCATGAGAGACAGAGAGTGGCAGAGACACAGGCAGAGGGAGAAGCAGGCTCCATGCAGGGAGCCCGACGTGGGACTCGATCCTGGGGACTCCAGGATCAGGCCCTGGGCTGAAGGCGGTGTTAAACTGCTGAGCCACCCAGGGACCCCAGTCTTTTTTTATTTAAATTCAATTAATTAACAGACTGTATTATTAGTTTCAGAGGTAGAGGTCGGTGGTTAGTCAGTCTTATAGAACACCCAGTGCTCATCACATCACGTTACCCCCTCCTCGCATTCTCTCCCCTCCAGCGACCCTCAGTTTGTTTCCTAGAGTTGAGAGTCTCTTCTGCTTTGTCTCCCTCTCTGATTCCATCTTGTTTTATTTTTGCCTCTCTTCCCCTGGATCAAAAGACTTAGAGAATTTCCATGAGGTGCTGTTGAGGTCGAAAAGCAAGATGCAGAGAGCTGTGGCTAATGTCCTATTAAAGACTAAAAAACCCTTATACCAACATGCATGTGTATATGTGTACGTGTCTACACAGATACTGATATCAATGCACGCATAAGTGTGTCCCTATATGTATTTATGCATCAAACGTCTAGATGGAATTATATGACTTCAGGGAATAACAGGAAGACCTACGGGAGGCTGTTAGTATGAAATCCTGGGGCGGGGGGTGGGGGGTGCCTCTGGGCAGAGTCTACAGGGAGAAAAGAGGGAGAGGAGGGAAAAGCAAAGGGGGGAAAATTCAAAGCAGGTACATTTGTAGCAAAAGTACAAGTAGGGTGTTGTTCAGGGTAGCACTTATCTCAGGAGAGGAAAGGCATTTGGTCAGTGAAGGGGCCACTGGGGATTACAGCTGTTTTGATGTTTCCTGTCAGCTGAGCGGTGAGAGACACTGCTTACTCTTTGTTTTTGTATGTCCTAAGTAATTTGTAATAAATTTTAAAAACTTGAGTAATGTACTCACATTGGTGCCCTTACAGAAAAGCAGGAATGTACAATAAAATTGAACTCTCAAAAAACAAAATTGAACTCTGCCAGGGCTAACCTCCTCCCACTCACCCCGACCCACCCTCTCTAGACTCCAGGGTCACAGTCATCAGATGGCTGATGCTGCCTGCAAGCATTTCCTGAGCACCTCTGTGGGCTCCCAGCTCAGCTGAGGTGGATCACGTCCTGACCCCATCCCCTGGGCCTCCAATCTCACAGAAACATCTCCTTCCTTCCTCACCACCCCAGGCTCCTCTGCACCCCACCTTACAGCAGACATCCTCCAGACAGGAGGGCTTCCTGGGGAGCAGAGAGGGGCTTCTGAAGTCACACACCCATCTGGGCTGTGTAGCCCCAAGGGCGCTCCCCTTCCCCAATGATAGTAGATAAAGGCTATTTTTACTTGTATTGAACTCTGATTTCTGTGCACTTATGGTCCTCACCCAAGGTCACAAAACTAGTAACTGGCAAAGCTGGCATTTGATCCCACAGAGACTGGTACCAGAGACCACACTCTTCTTTTATTTTAGAGAGAGAGGGAGGGAGGGGAGCATACGAGCAAGGGGGAGGGGCAGAGGGAGAGGGAGAGGGAATCTCAAGCAGGCTCCACGCTGAGCATTGGGGGCTCAATCTCATGACTTGGAGATCATGATGTGAGCAGAAATCAAGTCGTATGCTTAACCGACTGAGCCACCCAGGCACCCCCAGAGTCCACACTCTTAACCACCATCCCTCTCTGATGTGACTCCCATCTGCATATCAAAGTAAGCAGTTTTCTTTTTTAAAGATTTTATTTATTTATTTGAGAGAGAGCATGAGAGAGAGAGCTTGCAAGCAGGGGCGGAGCGGTAGAGGGAGAAGCAGACTCCCCACTGAGCAGGGAGGCCAATGTGGGACTTGATCACAGGACCCTGGGATCACGACCTGAGCCAAAAGCAGACGCTCAGCCACTGAGCCAGCCAGGGGCCCCTGATAAGATTTTTCTATGAAGACTTGAGAAGAACACCACAGCCCTGGGGGTGAGGGGAGCTCTCCCCTGAAGGCCAGGACATTCCAGGGCCTTCTGCTAATGGACAGGGATGGGGGCAGGTCAGGGAAGCTCTCAGCTGCTTTATTTTAGACTGTCCTCCCTCCCAGGAAGGACACGTAATGCAGGGTCATGTGTGCAGGCTCTGATGCACAGTGAGGTATTTCTGGGTAAAATGTGATGTCTGGGATTTGTTTTAAAACTTCTCAGCCCAAAGCGGAAGGAAGGGAGGAGGGGGTAGGAGTGGGAAAGGAAGGGAGGGAGGGTGGAGGGGAGAAGGAAGAGAAAACAGGGGGAAGAAAAGAGGAAGGAAGATATGGAGGAGAGGAGGGAGGACGGGGGAAGAGGAAGGGAAAGGATATAAGTTGCAGAATATGGGGAATTTATGATGTGGGGGCAGGAGCGGTAGAAGGGGCATAGAGAGCTAAAGGATCATTATACTGTTTGCTCTGCTCTTGTGTGTGTTGCAGCTTTTCCTCCGTGTTTAACAGGAGGAAAAGTTTATCTTCTAGAATCAGGCTAATCCCACGGCTGCTACTTACTAGCACTTTCTCCCATGAGCCTCAGTTGTCTCTTTCACACACATGGACAAATAATAGTACAGCTGCCGTGATGAGTAACACCCTAGGAGGTGACTGCTTCCGTCTGCTGAAAGTTGAGGACGTGCCAAGCCTTATGCTTGACACACCTTACAGTAATGGGAGGTCAAACTCTTACTGCCTCCATCTTCCAAGTGGGAATGCAGGGCTCTCACAGATGTTACGAGGCTTTTCCAAGGCCACACAACAGATCACTTGTGAAGCCACACTACAAACCCAGGTCTGAGTCCAGAGATCTGAACCAGACTCTGTCTAGAGCAGCGGTTTGAGATATGTGGCTCTACCCCCACACCCCGCCCCGCACATCTGTCTTCCCTTTCCTCTGTGATCTCTGTGCTAGGCAGCATGGGCCAGGTGATGCCACGGGAACAAATAGCGCAACGTATTGGTGGCTTACAACAACCACTCACACGCATGTCCCCTGTGGGTGAGGCTGATAGAGTCTGTGGACAGTCCCTAAAAGGACTGGGCCCGGTGACTCTTCGGTCTACAGAAATCATGAGCCACAGATGAGTCCCGCTACTTGATGGGTGACTCCGAGGTGGGGACTCAGAGGTCCCTTATCTGCAAAATGACAGTCTACAAGGCCTACGTCACAGGGCATGAAGTAAGATGAATAATCTGAAACCCCAACATGGTGCTTACCACTAGTAGTAAGTACCACTTCCTTCCCTTTTTCCTCTCAGCAGGGTTATGAACTAATGTTTGTGTCTCCCCAAAATTCATATGTTGAAGCCGTGGCCCCTCGATGTGATGGCATTTGGAAGTGGAGCCTCATGATGGGATTAGCATCCTTAGACCAAAGGAGGAGGAACCAGAAGGAGCTCCCCGTTTCTGCCACATGAGGACACAGCAAGAAAGCATCCATCCAGGGGTCACCTGGGTGGCTCAGTGGTTGAGCATCTGCTTTCAGCTCAGGTCATGATCCTGGGGTCCCGGGATCGAGTACCACATCGGTCTCCCCACAGGGAGTCTGCTCCTCCCTCTGCCTCTGTCTCTGCCTCTCTCTGTGTGTCTCATGAATAAATAAATAAAATCTTAAAAAAGAAGAAAGAAAGAAAGAAAGAAAGAAAGAAAGAAAGAAAGAAAGAAAGAAAGAAAGAAAGAAAAGAAAGAAGAAAGAAAGAAAGAAAGAAAGAAAGAAAGAAAGAAAGAAAGAATCCATCCATCTGGAAACCAGGAGGAGGGTCCTCACCAGAACCCAACCGCACTGCACTTCCAACCTCCAGAATTATGAGAAAATGTCTGTGGTGTAAGTCACCGAGTCCGTGGTGTGTGCTATGGCAGCCCGAGCTAAGACCAGAAGCATCCTAACAATTGCCACTCTCTGAATGCTTATCACCTGCTAAGCACTGTATGTCTACGTTCACTTTTTCAGGAACAATTACAGCTCCCAGTTTGCAGATGAGAAAACCCGGCATGAGAGAGAGGAGGGGTCCTGCCCAATGTCATTGCCTGTCGTCCCTCAGTTCCGTATCCACCCCTCTCTGCCCTGAAATGCTGAGGCTGGGAGTTTGAAAACTACATTTCCCTGGACTCCTTTCCCACCTGACTTCTGCAAAGAGGAAGCACTCCAGGTCAGAGGGTAAAATGTGCCTCCTCCACCTCTGCTTCTGGCAGCATCCATGGGACCGGCTGTGGTGCTTCCTGTTTGGCCCCAGCCCCAGCCGCACCACCTGGGTGGCTCAGTCAGTCAAGAGGCCAACTCTTGATTTCAGCTCAGGTCGTGGTCTTGGGGTGGTGAGATCGAGCCCTGAGTTCTGGCTCCACACTCAACGGGGAGTCTGCTGGGGATTCTCTGCCTCTCCTCTGCCCTTCCCCCTGCTTGTGGGCTTTCTCTCCCTCTAAAATAAATAAATAGATCTTAAACATATATATTTAAAGTTCCATATATATTAAATATATATTCCATATACATTAAAATCTCACCACCCCAAGATCATGACCTGAGCTGAAATCAAGAGTTGGCCTCTTGCCTGACTGAGCCACCCAGGTGGTGCGGCTGGGGCTGGGGCCAAACTGGAAGCACCACAGCCGGTCCCATGGATGCTGCCAGAAGCAGAGGTGGAGGAGGCACATTTTACCCTCTGATCTGGAGTGCTTCCTCTTTGCAGAAGTCAGGTGGGAAAGGAGTCCAGGGAAATGTAGTTTTCAAACTCCCAGCCTCAGATCTTAAATATATATATTTTTTTTGGGGGGGGGTGCAGAATGTGGGGCAGCCATGTACCTTATGAGAGGCTGGGGCCTCTCTCAACCCCAGGGACTAAAGCTTGATCAGCTGAAGTCAATCAGGATTACCATCACCTTGACAGGGATTGGCTGGCTCCATTTTGGCCAACTGGAGGGGACGTGAGGAAAGTCTGCCAGGGGATAGGGTTTCTGGGAAGACAAAGATGGGGGGCCACCTCCGCCAGCTTTGGGTGTGGTTGCAGGAGGGCATGACGCTGGAGCTCCAGCCACCATCATGCAAATACCAACATGCTGAGGATGGCAGGGTGGCAAGAGAACAAGGTAGGTTCTCAGTGACTCCGTTGAACTGCTGAATTAAGGACCCCTGGGGACCCCTCCCTCCTTTCTTCCTGTTCAGATGTGTATTAGCTATTCCTACTGCTCCTCCCTCAGGGCCTCTGCCTTTACAGCTCCCTCTGCCTGGAATGCTGCCGTCTGCACCCCACACAGCTGCATGGCCCTCTGCCTCACTCCCCTCCTGGTCTTCACTCAGATGTCAGCTTCCTGACGCCTCACATATAAAAGTGCACCCCTCCTACAGGCCTCCCCATTCCTCTTCTCTGCTCTGTGTTTATTATCTGTGGCCCCCACTGAAACAAAGCAGAAAATTTTCTTTACTGTGTGTCCTCAGTGTCTAGAACTGTGCTCCATGCCTAGCATGTAACCAATAAATCTTTGTCCAATCAGTACCCAGTGAATACTTTCTGCTCTTTTTGTTGGACTTTGTATTACTTTTAGCTGAAAGCAGATGGTTCCTGGCATCCTGCCTCCTGTCCAGCTCCCCATCTTTACTTCTCTGCTCAATCCTTTGGGTCCGATGCTTGCTCTAAAATGACACTCACTCCAGACTGAGCGTTCGTTTCTCTGCCTGCCCTGGCTCCCAGATGCTGTCATCTGCAGGTCCCCTCTGGTCCCAGAATCCCCGGGAGAAGAGAGCAGACCACATCAGGGCCCTATTGGAGGTTGCGATGTGAGAAGAAGGAAACCCAAACCACTTGGCGTTGTGGGATGAGATTCATTCGGGTTTGGTTACAATGGGGAGACTGAACCCAGATAGAAGAGAGCCAGTGTGCTGGTGGTGGTGGTGCTAGTGGTGGAAGGGGTGCTCTAAAAGCCTAGGAAAAGAGTGTATTTGGTCCTCAAACCCATCTTGGCTGCCCAAGACTTTGCTAGACCCTAAAGAGGGGAGGAGCTGCTTCCCAGTGTTCAGGAACAGACACAGCCCTAGTTTGAGGGAGGCGCCTGGTGTTGCGAACAGCCTCGCCTGAGGAAGGAGGCTTCATCTTTGGGGCCCCTGGTAAGAATGTGTGACCACAGAAGCAGCTCTAATCTGAGGCCTGAGGAAGTACAGCTTAGTCTGAGGGAGGAGGCATAGGCTTCATACCCTGGTGTTAAGAAAGGGGACTAGCCCTGGGGAAGCTCTTAGTCAGAGGGAGGAGGCTCACCCCTGGTTTCTGACTTCTCTCACCAGAAGCTTCTAGGCTTAGAAATGCCAGAAGAAAAGGGGGAGTCAAAGTGCCATCTCGCAACGTGGGCCACAAGCGGGGTTGAGTGGCTGCAGGGCGAGGGCAGTGGAGGCCAGCCTGCTCAGCAGAGGGCCGCAGTGCTCAGGGCCACCAGCAGCATGGACAGGGCAAGGTGGAGGCCAGGTGGCGCACCCGAGTGGCACTTGGAGCTCATGACGGCGCGCTGGCTGGTGCTGCACTGGGGCCTGCGGGCCAGCCGGTGGCCAGGCAGCGCCAGAAGCCCCTCGGTGGCAGCCTGGGCACTGCACAGGTCCGGGGAGCCGCAGCCGCGCACACTCATGTTCTGGCCACCTGTGGAGATGTGAGGGAGGACGCACGTGAGGCCATGCCAGCAGGTGTCCCTGGTGCCATCGTGCACACCTGTCACTGTGTGCCACCCGGGAGGTCCTCTGACCCAGGTCCTTTGGGAAAACTCACCAGAAAAGCTGGGATCCTCCAGCTGGGGCCTGGTCACCGCTGTGCCTTTCATTGCTACTCTTTATACCTTACATGTATGTTGCAGGCTTTCTTTTTACTTGTATTCAATTATTAATAGTACTGAATACATTAATAACTGTGATGCCCGGAGGCCGTTCTATTTCCCACACCCTTCCAACAGATTTAGTGCACAGGTTCCTTACCTTCTTCCTACCTAGGCTTCCTCAGAGCCATTTCAGAAGGACTATGGTACAGTGTGATGCATTTTATATGAATATAAGTATACAAACGAAATCAGTTTATTGAGAATTTGGCGGGGGATATGAAAGTGATCTAGTCTTATTTTACCAACAAAGAACACCCCACCACGATTGCAGCTTGTTTTTAAGTCCTCATCTTTTAATTTTTAAAAAGATTTTATTTATTTATTCTTGAAAGATACAGAGAGAGAGGCAGAGACACAGGCAGAGACAGAAACAGGGTCCTCGAGGGGAGCCTGATGCGGGACCCGATCCTGGACCCCAGGATCACACCCTGAGCCAAAGGTAGATGCTCAACTGCCGAGCCACACAGGCATCCCAAGTTCTCATCTTTTAAATAAGTGTATGGAAATATTTACAGTTCAAAGGATGTGATATCTGAGGTTGCATTCAAAATAATGTGGGGCGAGGGTAGAGATGAAACACAGGTGGCCATGAGTGGATAATTATTGGGGTTGGGTGAAGGGCACGTGAGATTTATTAAACTATTCACTCTTTTATTTATCTTTGAACTTCTCCATTAAAAAAAAAAAAAAAAAAAAAAGGAAACCTCACAGCACAGTCTGTATTTTCTTGGTTCATTTCCTCATAGAGCCATGATGGTCTCAGATTCACTGAAATGCCATACACAGCATTTAATATGTTCTAGAATTTTCAGTACAGTAGCCACTGGCCACACATGGCTATTGAGCACTAGAGATGCGGCTGGTCTGAAGTGAAATGTGCTGTGAGTATAAAATCCACATCAGAGGGACGCCTGGGTAGCTCAGTGGTTGAGTGTCTGACTTCGTCAAGGTGTGATCCCAGGATCCTGGGATCGAGTCCCACATTAGGCTCCCTGCATGGAGCCTGCTTCTCCCTCTGCTTATGTCTCTGCCTCTCTCTCTGTGTCTCTCATGAATAAATAAATAAAATCTTAAAAAGCATCCATACCACATTCCAAAGGCTTAGTAGGAAAAAAAATGAATGTAAGGTATCTCGTGATTTCTTATATTGATTATGCATTGAAATTACAACCGTTGGATATATTGGGTCAAATAAAATACTAAATTAATTTCATCTGTTACTTTTTAATGTGGCTACTCAGACACTTGAAATTCTATGTGTGGCTTGCATTATATTCCTTTTGGACAGTACTCATCCAGAAGTCTTACGGACTTTGAGACTCCCAACTCAGGCATGCCTGATTCAAAAACCAACGTGCTCAGGCTCACTCTTGGGTGCACATGTGCACACACACACACACACACACACGGACACATAGATTACCTTCTACAAGCACCAGGTCCAGCTGGACACACTCAGTTTCCCCACTGCGACACTGCATATAGAAGGAGGAATTGCAGGACCCTGGCTGGCTGCTGGGACATACAGGACACAGGAACTCGTTCAGGGTGTGTGAAGTTGGCAGAATTGCTGTAAAGGGAAGGGTTACAGTCAGCCAGGAGGGCTCTCAGGACCTCCAGGGCTCTCTGTGCTCACGAGCTCCCCAACAGTGAGATGACCTTACTGGAATTTCCCACTTAGCTGGGGTCAGGCTGCCTTTGGGCAGCCTGGCTGGGGAATAGGGATGCTCCTGAGTGATGTTTCTACCTGCCTGCCTTCCTCAAATCCGGACAAAGTCTCCTCCACAGTCACCCCACCGCTTCCTTGGCCACCCGCGACTGCTTTCTGGTGGCAGCATACCGAGAGGAGTGAGTTCTTGGCAGTTGCCTTGGCAACAGGTGGAATTGATCCAGAAACTAAAGTCACTGCTGTAGGTGAAGGCAGAGATGGAGGTGCCAAATCCACAGTCCTTGGAGGCCACACAGGAACCACGTCTCCAGACAACAGAGTTACCTTCCTCTAAGGCTGGAGAGATGCAGAGGGTAGGTTTGTGAGGAAAGGCGATCGTGAACCACCCCCTGACTAGAAGCCCCTTCTGGGTGTCATTGTTGGCATCTTTACTTACGTTGCTGGAAGGCAGAGAAGAGCTGGTTTCCAGCTCACTTCCTTTTCCCATGTACAGAAAAGTCTAGTTTTTCCCTTTATGGGGCAGACCCACAGAGGCCTCCTTGCCCAGAATGTTGTCCTAGATCAAGATGGCTGTGACTCTATCTCCCACCCCCCAGGCTTTTCTGTATCTTACCTCAGCACTCCCATATCAAGAGATAGAATCCATGTCCTCATCCCTTAAATCTGAGCTGGCCTTGTGACTTGCTCTAATCAATAGACTGTGGCAAGAGTGACACTGGGCTGGGGCTGGGCTTCTCTCTCTTAAGAAGCCCATGGTCTCCACCTCTTCCTTCTCGGAAGCCAGCACCATACTGTAAGGAAGCTCAGCGAGGCTACTGACTGGTGACAGACCACATGGACAGAGATCTCAGAAGGCAAGAGGCTGTATCGAACATTCCAGCCCCAGCCAGGTTCTCAGATAAATGCAGCCACATGGAGGAACATCACCTCTTAGAGGAGAAGATCTGCCTAAGCTGAGCTTCATCAACCCACAGAATAGTGAGAAATAGTAAATCATTGTTTTAAGCCACACAGTTTTATTTTTAAATGGTGGCCAAAAAACCCCAAAACAAAACCACCCTATATAATATAAAATGTACCCTCTTAGGCATTTTTAAGTATATCTTCTGTGGTGTTAACTATATTTACATTGTCATGCAACAGATCTCTAGAACCTTCTCATTTTGCAAAACTAAAACTACCACCAAGGTGACTACTCTAGGTATCTCACATAAAAGAAGTCATGCAGTATTTGCTCTCTTGTGACTGGTTAAGCCACTATGTCTTGAGCTGACTTATTCAGTAATAAATAACTGTAGCAAGGTGGCATCAGATTTTAAATGTACACGCTCCACTGCCACCAGCCTCTGCCCTCCAACACCAGGAAAAGCCTGCCTCCGCTGGTGCTGGAGGCCAGGCAGCAAACAAAGGGGCTGGGCAGCAAACATGGGGGGCAGGGCAGCAAACATGGGGGGGCGGCAGGGCAAGGGGTGGTGTGCTTCAGGCCCCTTTTCACCTCCACCACCCAATCCAGTCTCCAGGGACACTCACCCAAGATGCCCAGTGTCTGAAGGCAGTAGTTCCTATCCGCTGCGCAGAGGACCGTGTCACAATCATTGAGGCCTGAGCAGGTGAAACAGGTGGTGAGTTTATCCTTGGTCAGAGTTGTGGTTGCAGAGGAACCTGGAGAGAGAGAGGAAGGTAAATTGGCTGGGGAACAGCGTCTGTGTGTGTGTGTGTGTGTGTGTGTGTGTGTGTACACGTTTCTGAGTACATCAGTGTAAATATGCTGCATATGCGCACTTCTGCAATGATGCAGTTTGCATACACAAGCACGCAGTCCTGTTTCCCTGTGTGCACACGTGGTTGTGAGTGCCTATGTTGAACTCTGCGTCCTCTGGAACTGTCTGCAGAAGGGTGGGGATGTTTGCGTGTGGCTCCATGGGCCCCCCTGTGAGAAGCTGTCTAGGTGCATCTCTGTGTGAGCAGAGCACCTGTCTATGTGGATACATATAAGGCTGGTTCTGTGGGTCTGAGCATGTTTCTGGGTCTGGGTCTGTCTGTGTTCCCAGCAAAGTTGAGGGTGCTTGCATATATATGTTGGAGAACAGACATGAATGTCTGTGGATGTTAGTAAAGTGTTTCAGCACATCTGTATTTCTTACTTTCGTATGTTTGTGTGCTTATATCCGTCCATGCGCATGCACCTGATAACTGATAAGTCCCTGCACGGTTGTGTTACGTGCCCATAGGGACCATATATGCAAAAATTCCACGTCTTGTCTTCCAGTTGTTAGTTACCCTGTTTTGCCCTTTCTCCTTTCATATTGTAAATTTTGAGGTCCTTTGTGCACCCTTTTTTGTTTTCTTCATTGTGGTCATTAATTTAATCCACTGTTTGGGGCACCTGGGTAGCTCAGTGGTCAAGCGTCTGCCTTTGGCTCAGGTCGTGATCCCAGGGACCTGGTATCGAGTCCCACATCAGGCTCCCTGCAGGGAGCCTGCCTCTCTCCATCTGCCTATGTCTCTGTCTCTCTCTGTGTCTCTCATGAATAAATAAAATCTTTTTAAAAAATTTAATCCACTGTTTAGTTTTTAAAAGTAAAACTCCAATGGCTGGTAATCTGAGGAAGCCAAAGGTGAGAATGCTCCTTCTTTGCCTGCAGATTGAGCAAACAGATTGTCCTTTGCATCTCAGAACTGTCTTTGCTGGGTGGTTTCTAACAAAAGAGGCTTTGGAAATTGCCTCTCCGGCAGCCCGAGTGGCTCAGCAGTTTAGCACCGCCTGCAGCCCAGGGTGTGATCCTGGAGACCCGGGATCGAGTCCCGCATCAGGCTCCCTGCATGGAGCCTGCTTCTCTCTCTGCCTGTGTCTCTGCCTCTCTCTCTCTCTCTCTCTCTCTCTGCCTCTCTCTCTCTCTCTCTCTCTCTCTCTCTGCCTCTCTCTCTCTCTCTCTCATAAATAAATAAATAAATAAATAAATAAATAAATAAATAAATAAAATCTTAAAAAAAAGGAAATTGCCTTTCTCACCTCTGAAACATCTGTGATTCTGTTCAGTTGTCTCACTTAAAAAGCTGCTGCCCCAGTAAATACTATCTCAATTAGCAACTCTCTTTTCTGGAAGATAAAACTTACTGTCTGTGTTCTTTGTTAAGCCAAAAGAAGGCTGTTGGCAAATCTGTCTTCTTTCACAAGCAAGGAAGTGAAGGAAAGAAAGAAAAAAAGACCATTAGATTTCTTGTTTAAACAGAGTTTGTATCTCTAGTCTCACTTACATGACAGGATGCTCGTGTTTAGAAATGTGTGCTCCTCTGTCGGCAAGTTTTGGGTGCTGGGATATAGATGTAGATGTTTGTGGATGTGGGGTGTGTGCCAGCAGGATTTTCTGCTTCTAAGTGTGTTACATGGTGTGTGTGTGTGTATGTGTGTGCTCTTCTGTGGGTAATTGCACTCCCTGAGAGCATATGGTAGGGGGAGGGGATACCCTGGAAACACATAGGATTGGGAAGGGCATGTGGGATCTGGGAAGGGCAGAAAAAGATAGAATCCCAGGAAGTCAGAGTTCAACGCACTTGGCTGGGGGGTAGTAACCATGTAGTCGCATTCAGGCTTGCTGATGAGATGAAATCCAGATGCTTCTGGTCCCAGGATGGTGTTCACTTGCAGGTGGCAGACATTTGGGGTAGCACAGCCCTTCAAGATTTGGGGACCTCCTGCAGAAACAAGAGGAAGTTGCAGGAGGAAACTCAAAGTCAGAACCTTCCCACCTTGATGACTTTCTCTGTCTCAAAGTTCCCATCTCTCTTGATAGTTCTATATGATTCATTTTCAAATCTGCCCGGCCTTTCCTTACAACCTCTTGATGCCTGCTCATTTTTGCGATTCTAATTTTATCCCTTCAAATGTGTCACAGACAGCTATGTTCTACAGCTGATAATTACAATAGCTGAACTCCTCCTGAATCTACATCTCTTATTTCTTGCTTCTGCTCTCACTCATGGTGACTTGTTCCCTTGTGCATTTCACGAGCTCTGACTGTGGGCTCATATCTGGTTGATGTTAATCTGGGGCCCTCTTGGGAGCTTCCCATTAGAGAGGATTTGCCTTTGTTTATACTGAGGTCTAAGAGGTAGTACCAACCAGGGATCATTTCAGTCCCCTTCTAAGGTCCCTGGCTTATGTGGGACCCTCAGAGTCAGCTCCTCAACCATGTTGCTCACATTTTTACTTTGTTTGGGGGCCCCTGGAAATTTCCCTAACTTCCTATAAGCGCCCAAAAGCATGGAAAATATTTTGTACAATATCCAGTTCATCTGTAAACAGTGGCATACCAATGGGGATGGTAATGGGAGCAGTCTATAAGGGAGTGTGCTCTCTGTAGAGCATTTAAAAACAATAATAAGATGGACTAGGGGTGCCTGGCTAGCTCAGTTCATAGAGCATAGGACTCTTGATCTTGGGATCCTCAGTTCAAGCCCCATGTTGGGTGTAGAGCTCACTTTAAAAAATAACAATAGGGACACCTGAGTGGCTCAGTGGTTGAATATTTGCCTTTAGCTCAGGTCATGATCCTGGGGTCCTGGAATTGAGTCCCCGCATCAGGCTCCCAGCAGGAAACCTACTTCTCCCTCTGCCTATGTCTCTGCCTCTCTCTGTGTCTTTCACAAATGAATAAATAAAACCTTAAAAATAAATTTAAAAAATTAATAATAATGACTAAACATCAATCTGCTTCTTTTTATCACCATATTCCAGCATTTCTACACAATAGCTGTGATAAAATAGTCCTCCCTCCCAGAGCAGACTACTCCCACCTCCTGTGCCCCCCACCCCCTGACCTCACACCCCCCCCGTATGCTACTGTTTATAGCAAAAAGACCCTTCAGAGGATCCAGTCTGCCAGGAGCAGGCCAGATCACTTCTTCCTGTCACTTTGTTGGCCTAATAGTCTATCCTCAGGTCAGTGTAGTTCTATTCTAAGACTTTCACTCTAAAAGGCTCAACCATTTGCAAACACGTCATGGTGATTTTAAAATACATCTACAAATTCTTTGAAACATCAAAAGTCTATGCTTTGTCTTCTTGAAACCAGATGGACTTTTGTGACTGTTTCAACCAATAAAATATGGTAAAATGACATGTGACTTCCAAGGCTAGATCATCAAAGACCATGCAGCTGCCGCTTTGTTTCCTGGAATACTCTCTCTGAAAGTCTTCAGTCACCATGTAAGGATGGTGACAGCCATGATGTGGGGGAAGTCCAATCTACCCAGTGTGGAGAAATCACATAGAAAAGCCCTAGGAGAGCAGCGCAGGTGGCTCAGTGGTTTAGTGCCACCTTCGGCCCAGAGCATGATCCTGGAGACCCAGGATCGGGTCTCATGTCGGGCTCCCTGCATGGAGCCTGCTTCTCCCTCTGCCTGTGTCTCTGCCTCTCTCTGTCTCTCTCTGGGTCTCTCATAAATAAATAAAATCTTTTTTAAAAAAGCCCTAGGATTACTTGCAAAGAGAGAGAGAGATACCTAAGTGGCCTCCATTGATGCCTTGTTTGCTGTACTATTCACTACTGAGATCTTCAGCCAGCATATAAAGGGCCCTGAGGCAGCCATGCTGTGAAGAAGCCCAGTCTAACCAATGGGGAAAAATCACATCGGAGAGGCCCAGAGTCTACACATGTGAGTTGCTCTGGGACCTGCATTTCCAGCTCCGGCCACCCTCTGCCTGGGAATCCCATGAGACTCAGAACCATCCAGTTGAGCTCTTTCACAATTCCCAACCTAGAGAAAGAGTTAATAAAATGATGGCCATTATTTTAAGCCACTGCCTTTGTGAGTGATTCACTAAATAGCAAGAGCACCAGAGCACCACCTACTAATGAACCTCGGCACTCGTTTGCGCAGGTGAGAGGGAGGCCCATCACCCAAATTGCTCCTGAGGGCCAGAAACTCTTACCTCCATTCCATGTCCCGTTGAGGGTGAGACACACGGTCTGATCACCAGTGCAGTTCATGACCGAACGGGAGTCACACAAGGCTGACTTATCCCCAAAACAGTAGTGACATTTCACTCCGTTGAGCTGGGCTTTGGGTGGTGCCTCTGGTGGGAGTGGATGTGGTCAGGGTGGGATGAAGGCTAAGAAACACCCACCCCTCCCTGCAGCCCTCCTTCCCCGACCAACCCCCACCACAACCCAGAGCATTTTCCTGTGAAGTGGGATCAGCCTGGTCTCAGCCACCTCCTTCCAACCCCTGAAGACACATTCTGAGGAGCAGCAACCAGAGCCGAAGGTGAGGCTGCCCCACACTTGTCCTAAACAGACCTTCAGGCTGGGTCCTGTGGATTCTTTTATTGATCCCACAAACATTTCTTGAGCACCCACTGTGTACCAGGCCCTGTTCTGGAGACACCACTGACCATCCAAACCCAAGCCCTCTCTTGAACACACTGAATTCCAAAAGTGATTAAAAAGTGATCCTGTTATTTCAGGGTTTTTTTTTTCTTTTTTAAGATTTCATTTTTATTTATTTGACAGAGAGAGAGCACAAGCAGGGGGAGCAGCAGGCAGAGGGAGAGAGAGAAGCAAACTCCCAACTGAGCAGGGATCTGGATGTGAGGCTTGATCCCAGGACTCCAGGATCATGACCTGAGCTGAAGGCAGATGCTCAACCACTGAGCCACCCAGGTGCCCCCTGTTATTTTAGGTTTTAAGATACTGTGGTGTTCTGCCAAAGAGCAGGGCTGTGGCTTTTGGGCTTTCCACGACCTGATCAATCCCAGAACTTGCTTAGAGATCTGAAACATTTAAGAGAAAACTGCTTAAGCATATTTTTCCTGAGTCAAAACTAAACCACCAATCATTTTAATGTGGGTTTAAATTGCAATATTGGCAAACAGAAAAGTTGACTGAAGAGGGCCACTGGGGTGGCTCAAAGTGTCCCACTCTTGATTTCACCTCAGGCCATGACCTCAGGGTGGCAGGATCAAGCCCTGCATCAGGCTCTGCACTCAGCACTCTCCCTCTGCCCCTGTCCCTGCTTGCACGCCTCCCAGGTCCTCTCTCTCATCTCTGTCTCCCTCCCTCCCTCTCTTTCTCTCTCCTCTTAAATAAATAAAATCTTTTTTAAAAAAAAGTCCACTAAAGAAAACATGACCACAGAACTGTGCTAATACGTGGCCACTGTGCACCTGTGGCTGTTGAGCTCTTGAAATGTGGCAGATTTCCCTCCTGCACTGTTGTAAGTATGTAAGTTCCTCAAAAAAATTAAAAATAGAAATACCATATGGATCCAGTAATTCCACTACTGGGTATTTACCCAAAGAAAGCAAAAACACTAGGTCAAAAAGATACATGCACTATGTTTATCGTAGCATTATTTACAACAGTCAAAATATGCAGACAACCCAAGCATCCACCCATAGATGAATGGATAAAGAAGATGAGGCGTGTACATATGGTTAACAAAGGGGAGGTGGATTGGGGGGACAACATTTGTGAAGGGGAGGGGGTACCTGGGTGGCTCAGTTGGTTAAGCATCTGCCTTCGGCTTGGGTTGTGATCCCAGGATCCTGGAATGGAGCCCCAAGGAGCCTGCTTATCCCTCTCCTCCCCGCTCCTGCTCTGTCTCCCTCACTTTCTCTCTCTCTCTCTCTTTCAAATAAATAAAATCTTTAAAAAACTATCAGTGAAGGGGAGTGGGAGGTATAGGATTCTAGTTATAGAATGAATAAGTCACAAGAATGAAAGGTACAGCATAAGGGATATAGTCAATGAAGTTGTAATGGCTTTGTACAGCTACACTTGCGGTGAACATAGCATATGTGACACATACAGTTGTCCGATCACTTTGTCGGACGCCTGAAACTAGCGTAACATTGTGTGTCGACTCTACATCAACTTTAAAAATCAATGACGAAAATAAAAAAAGAAATGTGGTAGATCGCCTTGGGGGTGCTGTGAGTATAAAACACATCCTAGGTTTCAGAGGCTTAGTTTGAAACAATAAAATATCTCATTAATAATTTTATATTGATTACATATATGTCAGAAGAATATTTTAGATATGTTACCTCAAATAAAATACATTACTAAAATTAATTGCACCTGTTTCTTTGCACTTTTTAACGTGGCTACTAGAAAAGCTCTCATTACGTCAATGGCTCACATTGCATTTCTCCTGGGCAGCACTGCTATAGATTGTCCACCAAAAGACCTTACTCAAGAGTATTCCAAGATAGTCTTTTTGATCTTTCTCTACACATAGGAATTTTGTCTAACGCAGTTAGAATCATAACTGGCATTTTATCTACTGAATGGCATGCGGACCGTTTAGCTTGGAACTGGCTGTTTTATTTGGGGAGCAGCACAATTTTTAGAAGGAAGGTAATCCTGGTTGTTTGAAAAGGATGGCTGGGGGATCCCTGGGTGCCTCAGTGGTTTAGTGCCTGCCTTCGGCCCAGGGCATGATCCTGAAGTCCCGGGATCGAGTCCCACGTCAGGCTCCCTGCGTGGAGCCTGCTTCTCCCTCTGCCTGTGTCTCTCATGAATAAATAAAAAATCTAAAAAAAAAAAAAAAAAAAAAAAGGAAAAGATGGCTAGTATCCCTGAGTGTGGAGCTGTCCCAGGTCTCCCCCCATTGCTGTTACCTGCCAAATACGAATTCCTTCTTTGGAAAAATAAACAAGCAACAAAAAGTGATCTTTATCGCAGCTCCGAGCCAGGTCTGGATGGAGTAAAGCCAGCAAGGAGGCACTCCCTCTCAAGGTCATGCAAGCGCAGAGTCAGCGCCTGAAAGTGAATGCCTCCTTAAATTTTGCACCCTGGGGTACTTGCTGGCCTCACTCTAAACTGGGCCTATCGCCATGCCTATGTTTCTTTTTCTTTCTCTAAGATTTTATTTATTTATTTGACAGAGAGAACACAAGCAGGGGGAGTGGCAGGCAGAGGCAGAGGGAGAAGCAGGCTCCCTGCTGAGCAGAGACCACGAAGTGGGGCTTCATCCAGGACCCCAGGATCATGACCTGAACCGAAAGGAGATGCTTAACCAACTGAGCCACCCAAGCGCCCCACACTGCTCTGCTCAAGTAGCCCTCAAGGGAGCTCTTCTCCTAAGGAGAAATAAAAGTTTGAGGCTTCTCTCCAGCCCCTCAATAACTCAGTGAGCGCAACTACAATTTCTGCAGTGCCTGCTACATGCCAGCCTTGTGCTCGAAGGCACCCCCTGCAAAACTTAGTTCACACCCATTTTCCAGATGAGAATACTGAGGTTCTCCTTTCTCTGGTCAGCCAGGCAGAGCTGGAAATTGAGGTCAAGTTCCCCCAACACCCTACCTGGGGCTGTGACCCCCAAGTCCTGCCAACAAACCTTGTCGGGTGGCCTTGCTGCAGTTGTCCTCACAACAGGCCATGCTGACCCAGAGACTCAAGTCGGGGCCATAGGTCAGGGAGTAGACACCTTCTCGGCATTCCCCAGGGGCGACACATGACCCGTTCTTGATGAGATTCCCATTTTCTGGGGACAGAGGTTGTGGAGGAGAGATCAGAGACTCCCCCACACCCCGGCCCCAACCGTGGCCCTGTCTGTAGCAATCCCCCAGCTGGCATTGAAGCCTGTCCCCTAACCCCCCACCACCCCAGCGGCCCTATGCTGAGTTATGAGTCCAGTCCTGGGGTGGTTTTTTCATGCCTTCACCCCCGACACACAAAACCCTTCCCCACCCACTTTATGGGTCCTCCACCCAGGCCCCCTCTGGTCCCCCCACCCAGCTGCATCTGGCTAAACAAGCAGGCTTCCTTGGTGGGAGGACAGGTTCTCTCGGTACAATCTCCCAGCAAAGAGCAGGCTGGACACGTCTTGGAGGTCCCTGTGGGGAGAGAGGAATGATCAGACCCTGCAATTGAGGAGAAAAACACGGGTGCGCACACACACAGGATTCCAGAATAGGAGTACAGGCTGGGGTGGGAGGGCTGTTGGGAGATCATGGGATGTTTTCCCGGAGCTGTGTGGCCGGCGCTCTGGGTGGGCAAAACGGCAAAGGTTCAGAGGCAGGGAGCAGCATCACCAAGCTAGAGCTGCTGGCCATCTCCAGCTAATCGACCTGGTTCTCGCCAGGAAACTCCTTCTCCAAACATCTCCCTGGCAAGCCTAGAGTTGAACATCTGAAAGTGAAATGCCCCTTCCTGGGCTAGGCTGGGGAGACCCGCGTCCGTCTGGGAAGCCTTCTTGTCGACCTGCAGAGAGGCACCTGGGGCTCTCCCGAGAAACCGTGAGGCTGGAGGGAGCACGGTCGGAAAACAGAGAACCTCGTCTCACACCTGCTGCTCGTGGATGAATACACGAGGCAAGTGAAAGCAGATGGGGCTTAGAGTCCCACTCCAGATCATGCAGTGAGACCCTGGCTAAGGGCCAGGCCACTCGATCCCCAACCTGAGCCAATGAGGGCAGAATTAGAAGCAAAGGGGAGACAGGCAAAGTAAGGAATCGAACTGCTCTTGGCTCTCAGTGTGGATCCCTTCGGACACGGCTACTTATGGCCTGAGACTGTTCTAAGCTCTTAAAAAGCTCTTTGAGGGATCCCTGGGTGGCGCAGCGGTTTGGCGCCTGCCTTTGGCCCAGGGTGTGATCCTGGAGATCCGGGATCGAATCCCACGTCGGGCTCCCGGTGCATGGAGCCTGCTTCTCCCTCTGCCTATGTCTCTGCCTCTCTCTCTCTCTCTCTGTGACTATCATAAATAAATAAAAATTAAAAAAAAAAAAAGCTCTTTGAACATATTCATTCCATGAATGCCCCCACCAGCTTTTTTTCCCCTTTTGAGGCACAGAGAGGGTCAGTGGCTTGCTTAAGATCACACAGCAAAGAGGTGGTGGAGGCAAGATTTGAACCCTGGTGGCCTGGCCTCAGAACTATGCTCTCCAGCAGTTTGGCTGCCTCTGCTAGACAAAAAGTCGAGGTAGAAGGGGCTGGGCCTCAGACTCTGAAGCTGGAGTCACATCTGTGAACATGGACTGTCTCACTCGCTCGCTCACTCACTCTCGTTCTCACCCTCCTTTTTGGTTTTTGCTCTTGGGGACCGCACATGATGCGCCTACCTGCTGGGGTGGCCAGCGCTCCCAAGAGCGCCAGAGCAGTGAGGAGCTGGAGCATGATCCAGGCCGGAGGGGAGGAAGCAGGACACAGGTGACCTGGCCTTTTATTCAAGGGCCTTGGCTAGCAGCCCTGGAAGAAGGAGAGCAAACAGACTAGGGAGAGGGTGGCCCCACCTGCCATCCTGGTCACTGGAACACTTGGCAGGGGACAGGGGCTTAGGGAGCACGGAGATGGGGAAACTGAGTCCTGAGAGGCACATGGGAGAAGCCTGAGTTACTCATGAAGCCAAAGAAAGGCAGATAGGTGTGCTGGCATTATTATTGCTATTATTAACAAGCTCCTGGTCATTCCAGGGAGATGTTAGCCCACTGGATCCTTACAATAGTCTTACAAGGCATTACCCTTCTTCCCAGGAGGGATACGGCGTTCCAAATATTCTCTGTTCATCAGTACAGGCCACTATATGTGGCAGGGACAACCCTGCACAACTGCTGGAGCAGTGACCCAGTGGCCTCCATCGACCCAGCATTAAACATTTAGTTGCTGGAACACTAGGGTGCCCAGGAGGACCCAGATATGTCACGGGGGGCACTTGGGGTCTTGGGATAGCAGATTTTTTACTGACCAGACCTGGAAGTATTTCAATATTTTAACAGCTGGTACAGTTGAAATGAGTCCTTATTTCCCCCATTTTTAAAAAAAGATTTTATTTATTTATTCATGAAAGACACACACACACACACACACACACACACACAGAGGCAGAGACATAGACAGAGGGAGAAGCAGGCTCCCCGTGGGGAGCTTGATGCAGGACTCGACCCCCAGACTGAGGATCATGCTCTGAGCCAAAGGCAGATGTTGACCTCTGAGCCACCCAGGAGTCCCCACCCACATTTAGTCCCCCATTTTATAGAGAAGGAAACTAAGTCTCAGAGTCACGAAGGCCCTAGTCCAGAGCTGTGAAGTAAGGACATCGGCAAAATCAGGATTTGAACCCAGACCTCTCAGACTTGACTGCTGGGCTTCACCTAAAAGAAAGAGGGAAAGCAGTCCCCTACCCTTACCTAGAATATGACCTGCCCTCGCCAGAGGAGGCCTACATTTCTCTCCTGCCCCTGCCGCTGACTGGGCAGCTTTGATTCGCACATCTGTTCAATGGGAGTGAGGTCGATCTCAAGCACCCCCGAGGGGCTCCCAGCCCCAATGCTTAGTCTCCGTCAGAGTCGCCTCTTCACTGCTTTGACTCCCCACCTGCCTCTCCCTTGAGGTATAACTCTGGGGATATCCCTTCCATGTCTTGGTCCTCAGTGCGTCCGTCCACTATGCTGGCATATTCCAGGGTCTACCGCTAATGCTGGGCACGTGGTGGCTACGCGAGTGTTGGGAGGATCTGTGCCAGTGATGCTCAGGCTCTAAGGAGACCACACACCCATCCAGAAGAGGATGAGCACTTCGGAGCCAGATGGCTGGGGTTCAAGTTCCAGTTCTTCCCCTTCAAGCTCGGTGGCCTTGGGCAAGTCATGTCACCCACCAAAGCCTCAGTGTCCTCATTTGTCAAACAAAGAAAATAGGAGGGCCTGTGCCAAAGGCCCGCCATGAGGACTCCACGAGTCAGTGTATGTAGAGCGCCCAAGGATGTAGGTGCTGCTGTAGGTATTGTCACCATCATTCAGCAGCGCGCCCCACAAGGCTGGGGCTGGCTTCTCCCCTTGGCTCAGCGGAAAGATCCCAAACAAGAGAAAGGACCTGTTCAAGGTCAATCGCAGGGCTGTTGGGCTTCCCAGACTCTAGGGGCGGGGGGGTAGGCGGGGTGGCCCTCAATCGGCAGGTACATCAAGGAGCTTGCACCTATGGGAGGTGGGGGCCTGGGGTAGCTTTTCCTGCCGGGATGCTGCGGCAGGGAGAAGTTTAGGGAGGAGGCCCACCGCCTTCCCTGCGGGGACCTGGAGCCCTTTGGTCTAGGAGAAGTGGGAAGAAGAGGGATCAGTCCTGGAGTCTGGAGTGCGGAATCAGAGAGGAGGGAGCAGCAGCTCTTGGCGCTTTGTGACTCGAAGCCTATCTCCTCAAAGGTCAGCCGATAAGTCAGGCTGGGAGCCGCACAAACATGAGATAAAGTGTATGAAGGGTAGAGAGGCAGGCAAAGGACATGTTCTTGCCCTTAATTTGAAACTCGGAAGTGAGGGGACATGGGAGGACTTATGGGACACACACACAGGCATAGAGGCCTCCGCGCCCCGCTTCGAGGCACAAACCGCAGCGTAAAGCATCGTTCTGCCCCTAAAATTCTCCACTTGAAAATAAAGTAACTCGAGTTACACAGTTTCATTTTTCCCCCGAATGCATAAATATGTACCTTTGTGCATTTCTGTATTTTCCCATTTGTTGCGTATTACAAACTATGTTGCAACAAAGAGCTTCGTGCCAGTATCATTTCACACATGTGCCAAGTTCCCCTGAGTGGTAAGTGGTTTTACTATGTCAAAAGGCTTTTCTACATTTGTCATTTTGAGAGCAATTGCAGAATCACCCTTCCTGGGACTGTACCAACTTACACTCACACCAGCTGTGTAAGGGAGTGTCTGCTTCCGTACAGATTCACCAGCTCTGTGTATCATCCAGCTGTTTTATTTTTGCCAGTCTGTAGGTGAAAGGGGCGTGGGACGATGCAAACAGCCATGACCTACCTCTATGTAGTAGCTCCTGCCATCGGGTGACAGAGTCCGTTTCCCTCACCTCAACTCTGCACCAGTCTTGGAACTCGCTTTGACTATAGAAGGAGGCAGAAGCGATGTTGCATGAGTTTGGGGTCTTGGGTCAGGAGGGTTTGCAAGATTTCAAGTCTCTGCTTCGCTGCTGGGAGCCCTCGGCCCCTGTGTGAATGAGCTTGCCTCCTGCAGGGTGGGGACGGCCCCTCGGAGGGGGGCTCCGGGCCTTCCGACCAGCCCAGTGAGGACCCCCAAGCAAGGCCATCCGAGACCAGCCGGGCCCTCCCGGCCAGCCCAGTGAAGACCCCCAAGCGAGGCCATCCGAGACCAGCCGGGCCCAGCCAAGCCAGCCTCCACCAGCTGGGCCCTGCGACCCCTCGTAACGTGTGTTGTTTTAAGCCGCTCCATTTTGGGGTGCTGTAACCCAGCCAAAGCTAAGTGATGTAAATACCACTGTAGTGCCACTTTTATAAGAGTCATTCATGCTTCCTCTTCTTTCCTGTGCTAACGTTTCTGTTGATTCATAGGAGCCGTGTTAGTTTCCCGTGGCTGCCGCAACAGAGTGCCACAGACCCCGGAGGCTTAGAACAACAGAAACGTGTCGTCTCACATCTGGAGCTGGAAATCCAAACCCAAGATGCGGGCAGAACTGCCATCTCGGAAACCCGTGGGGGAGTCCCTCCTGCCTCTTGCCGGCTTCTAGTGGCTTGCTGGTGACCTCCGGCATTCCTTAGGCTTGTTGCTCCCTGACTCCAGTCTCTGCTCTCACCATCCCATGGCCCTCTCCCTGTCTCCCTGTCTGCATATGGCCATCTTCTTCTTCTTTTTTTTTTTTTTTTAAGATTTTATTTATTCATTTGAGAGAGGGAGAGAGAGAGAGAGATGGGGACAGAGCACAAGCAGAGGGAGAGACTAAGGGACAGGAAGAAGCAGACTGCCCGCTGAGCTGGGAGCATGGCCATCTTCTTATGAAGATGCCAGACATGTTCATAGGGCCCGCCCTACCCCACTGTGACATCATCCTAACACCATCAGCAACAGCCCTATTTCCAAGTAAGGTCACATTCTCAGTACTAAGACTTAGGATTTCAACATGTCTCTTTCTTCTTTCTTTTTTGTCGAGGTGGGGAGGAGATGGGGGAGGTGGAGGAAGGTACCTTCCACCCTTAACCAGAGCTTTTTGCCTATTAGCATCATTATCTCTTGAATTGTAATGAGTTATTTCTGCTACTGCAACTTGGTTGTACAACTTTGGTGGCTAGAGATGAGGAAACCTTTCTTCTTTGCACAAATTTTTTCTCCTCCAGATCCCCTCCTCTCTGCAGGTCAGCTCAACCCCATGAAGCCAGAGGGAGCCATGGCCAAGGGGACCAGTTGGAGGACAGGATGGAAAGAGCCTGGGGGCTTCTAGCTCCCGGTTCTTCTCTCCCCAGAGCGGGAACACTCAGGGTGATATAGTTATGTGCTTGTTGGCCGAGAGCCAGCCTGTTTGGGTCCAAATCCCGACTCTGCCTGCAGGCCATCATAGGCAAGTGACTTAGCCTCTGGCATCTGATTCCTGTGGTCGCCCTAACAAATTAGCATCAGTTTAGTAGCTTAAAATAATAGACACGTTTTCTCTGACAGCACTGGAGGCCAGAAATCAAAAAATGGGTTTTAAGGGACCAAAATCAAGGTGTGAGCAGGGTAGTGCTTCTTCTGAAGACTCTAGGGGGCAGGGTCACCTTGCCCTTTTCCAGGAGCTAGAGGGGTGCTCTGGCCTCCCTCTGTTCCTGGTCCCTTCCTCCACCTTCAAAGCGTCTTTCCTCTCTGACTCTGGTCTCTTCCCTTGGTCTATAGTCAAATGTCCACCCGCCTCCCTCGGTAAGGACACTTATGATTATATGGAGAGCCCACGTGGATCATCAGGATAATGTCCCCATCTTGAGATCCTTGACATAATCACATCTGCAAAGACTCATTTTTCTACAGACAGTACCACTTAACAGGGTCCAGGGCTTGTGATCTGGGGCTCTTTGGGGTTCGGTGTTTTCGGTGTTCACGCCTTCAGTTCAGGTGCCTGGGTGGCTCAGTGGTTGAGCATCTGCTTTCAGCTCAGGTCATGATGCCGGGGTCTTGGGATCGAGTCCCACATCAGGGTCCCTGAAGGGAGCCCGCTTCTCCCTCTGCCTATGTCTCTGCCTTTCTCTGTGTCTCTCATGAATAAATAAATAAAATCTTAAAAAAAGAAAAAAGAGGCTGAAGAGGGTCCCAGATGGACGCAGTTTCTCTGTGTCTCTACTTGTTCTCTTTGAGAATAATCAGATGTCATTCTCTCCAACTCTCCCTGTCTCACCATCTCTGTCCTTCTTTCAGGTGGAGAGAGAGATCTCTCTCCCTCATTCACTGCCCTGGGGTCTCCATCCTCCTCTCTCACCATCTCCCTCTATCTCACGTCTCTTGCCCTTTGTCTCTCTAGATCTCTCTCTGTCTCTGACTCTGCGGGAGATTCTCCCCTCCTCAGCCCCGGGGAAGCCCCCGAAACCTGTGGGCCTCCCTCAGGACCCAGCAGGCAGGTAGGAGCTGGGCGAGGCCCAGGTGAGTCACGAGGAGGAAAGAGTTGACATTCCTGCCGCTTTTCTGGGATTGTGCACAGGCCTAGCCTCCCGCCTGCTCCCTCCCGTGACACGTCACTGGACCTCACAGGTGTGTGTCACTTAAGGGAGAGACAGAGGGAACGAGTCACACAGAGACAGAGACAGAAACAGAGAGACAGCCCTGGAGAGACTCTAAAAACAGAGACCCAGAAAAGAGAGAAGCAGAGACAGAGACAGAGACAGAAAAAAGACACAGAGACACAGGCAGGAAGACATAGAGCGAGAAAGTCAGAGAGAGAGAGAGAGAGAGAGAGAGAGAAGGATCGAGAGAGATAAACAGAGACAGAGACCAAGACAAAGAACAAAGCAGAAAAAGACAGAGATGGAGAGACACAGGAGGGGAACAACAGACAGATTTTGAGAGACTAGCACAGTCTGAGATGGAGATGGGTGGCTGAATTCTGTACATAAAAGAGCGAATAGAAGGGGCAGTGAGAGAGGTGCCTGGGTGGCTATCCATCAAGCTTCTGCTCAGGTCATGATCCCGGGGTCCTGGGATAGAGCTCCACATCGAGCCCCACATCAAGCTACCTGCCCATTGGGGAGTCTGCTTCTCTCTCCCTCGGCCCTTCCCCCTCCTCCTTCTCTCTCCAATAAGTAAATAAAATCTTCTTAAAGCTAGAGTGGGGGGGCAGTGAGGTCATCGTGCCAGGAAGCTGGATCATAAGCCCGCCTGGCCCAACACCCCAACTTTCTATTCCCCCCTCAGTGTTTGCGTCAACCCAAAAGGGGCCCCACTTTCCACATGAGGGAACAATCGAGGCTGGCAAGGAAAGGCATCTGTTGGCCCAGGGTGACCAAGCTAGGGAGCAGTCCAGTCCCTTAGCTGGCAGCATGACAACCCCTGCCTCAAACTCGTAACACCTCCCCACCTCCCTCCCCACTGCCACCTCTCCACCCCTCACCCCTGTCCCCAGAAGCTCTGGAGAGCCAGGCCCAACCATAATCAATGGCAGTTAGAGTTTTTTTACTGAGCACGTACCACATGCCAGGCAGGATGGCAAGCACCCTGGGTGCATTGTTTTATGTCCCTAGCACACCAGCCCTGGGAGACACGCACTTGTTAAGGGGCTGAATGCACAGGGAGGTTAAGTAACCTGCCCAAGCCCACACAGTAGTGAGCTGCTGGAATTTGAACCCTCCCAGTCTGGTGGCAGCCTCCACATCTCAAACACTAGGCTCTACTGCCTGTTAGAAGAGAGGATTTCTTTGGGATTGTTCTTGCTTTACCTTAAAACTATTACCTTAGGGCAGCCTGGGTAGCTCAGCGGTTTAGCACTGCCTCAGCCCAGGGCCTAATCCTAGAGACACGGGATCAAGTCCCACGTCGGGCTCCCTGCATGGAGCCTGCTTCTCCCTCTGCCTGTGTCTCTGCCTCTCTCTCTCTCTCTCTCTCTCTCTCTCTCTCATGAATAAATAAATAACATCTTTAAAAAAATTATTACCTTAAAGCTTCAATTAATTGATAAGAATAACAATACTACACTCCTTATTAGAGTGTAGAGGTAGCTACTACTCACTCATTGCCTACTACCCTCTCCCTTCCCTATTTTGTTCCAGCCACACTGGCAGCTCTGCTGTTCCTAGATCTCATCAGTACGCTGCCACCTCAGGACCTTTGCACTGGCTGTTGCCTCTCCCTGCAGCTCTACTTGGACCATCTGCCCAACTTCTGCCCTCACCACACTTAGCCTCTGCTCAAATGCCACCTGATCAGGGAAGCCCTGTAGCATCACCTCACCGAAAACCAACCTTCACTCACTTATACCTTTCTACTTCCGACATCCTGGTTTGTCATTCTCTGTGAAGTTACTTATCACTGCCTGAACCAGAGATTAAATAACACATGTTTACTCTTCATCGTCAAGGGCAGGGACTTTGCTTTGTTTCCTGCTGTGTCCCCAGCTCCTCCTTGAACCAGTGCCTGGTACAAAGTAGGTTCTTGGTAAAGGCTGAAGGAATTTGTTGAGCCCTCCTAGTAGGCCAGCAACAGTTTCAGGCATTTTCACCTGCATTAATTTGCTCTAATTGGTCAGAAGCATGAAGAGATGAAGAGACTGGAGGATATTATCTTTTACATTTTATTTTACTTTTTTTTTTTTTTTTTTTTTTAGGAAGATGAGAGAGAATGCGTGTGAGTAGGAGCCAGGGGTGAGGAGGCAGAGGGAGAGAGAATCTTAAGCAGGCTCCATGCTTCATGCAGAACAGGATGCAGAGCTCCATCTCACCACCCTGAGACCATGACCTGAGGGGAAATCAAGGCAGCTGCTTAACCAACTGAGCCACCCAGGCGACCCTATGTTTTATTTCACTTTAAAATATATATATTTATTTATTCATGAGAGACACAGAGAGAGAGGCAGAGACACAGGCAGAGGGAGAAGCAGGCTCCCTGCAGGGAGCCTGATGTGGGACTTGATCCCGGGACCCTGGGATCATGACCTGAGCTGAAGGCAGATGCTCAACCACTGACTGAGCCACCCAGGCATCCTTTATTTCACTTTTTAAAAAACGTAATGAGGACCTCTACAAACACACAGAAGAAAAGACAATGGCATGTAAGTTACCCTGATAGAACTGATACATGTATTTTGCCTTCCTTTTTTTCTGAAGCATTTTAAAGTAACTGCAGACATCAGTGACATTCACCTCCAGATATTTCAGTGAATGTCTGTAAAGACTGAAAACAATTTCCCACAAAACCATTTTCATACCAGCAATATCTACTTCTTGACTGAAGTGTTTTAAGTCAAATTAGAGACATTATTTCACCCCCAAATATTACAGTGTGCATCTCTAATGATAAAGACATTTCCCCCATGTAACCACAACACCATTATCCTTTCTGACAAAACTAACAAAAATCCTAACAATAACTAATGATCAGCCACAAATGTCTCATCAGGACAAGTTTTTTATTTTATTTTATTTTATTTTATTTAGATTCAATGAACATATAGTGTATTATTAGCTTCAGAGGTAGAGTTCAGTGATCCATCAGTTGTATGTAACACCCAGTACTCTAATATTCCTGCACCCACCTCCCCTCCAACGACCCTGTTTGTTTCCTAGAGTTGAGTCTCTTATGGTTTGTGTCGCTCTCTGATTCCACCAGGACAAGTTTCAATCCCGTGCTGAGGTCCCGTAGCAGGAGGAAGGAGAAGCGGAATTTGCACCTTGGCAGCCGGGAGACAGCTGTGACCATGGCCACATGACTCACAGCAGAGCCAGCCCCCTACTCCTGGCCGGCCGCGCCCTGGCAAAGGAAGTGTTTGAAGAGGAGGGGTGAGTGGGGGAGGAGGGGGAAGCACCCACGCATCTGGGGCTGACTCGCTCTTTCGTAAAATCTCTGGGAGGAGCCCCGGGGCCACAAAACTGTCTCCTTCCCTGGGCCAGACGGAGCGGTGCAGGGAGCCACAGACAGGAGCTGCTTCCAGACATGGGCCATCCGCTGCTGCTGCCGCTGCTGGGGCTGTTGCTTCAGACCTGCGTTCCAGGTAGGGCCTGGGTGCCCAAACACCTGCGCTGGGAACTGGGACGCAGTAGAGGGGGGACGAGCGGGAGGGGGGGTGCCCAGAGTTTGATGAGTTGGAAGAGGGCTCAGTCCCCAGCCGTCCCACTCGCATAATAATCCTCCTGCCATCTGCAGCCGCACACAGCAGTATACCTGGCAAACAGTAGGTGCTCAGAAAATAGGAGCGGAGCAAGGGCGGTTAATAGCAGCCACGGTGGAGTGAGCGCGCTCTTTATTCCATGCTCCTTCCGTGCATTTTCAAACTGGACGGCCCAAGCTATTTCAACCCTGTAGAGGGGTAACCTACCTCCAGCCTGAGTGAGTGCGAGCCTGGCCCCGCAGGGGCGTCCACGGCTCTCCCCGCTCTGCCGGAGCCCTCCCCCCACCACCCGGTCCCCGCACCGACCCAGCCCCCTGAGAGACCCGGAGGACCGAGCCGGAAGTCGCAGAGACGGGGGCCGGGGATCCAGGGCTCGTCCCCGGAGGACCCTTCCCTTTCGCTCTCCCCTAGCTACCCTCCCAACTCCTTTCTCGGAAAATGTACGGGACAGGGTTGAAAAGCGAGAAGAAACTGAGAAGGAACTGAGTCAGGGCCGGGCGAGAGAGAGCCGGGGGTTGCGGAGCGGCTCAACAGTGAATAACCCGGAAAGCTCCCCGGACCTTTCGCGGCCAAGAATGAGTAATGACTCTGGAAGACTGCGAGTGTGGAGTGGGAAACGGATCGCAGCAGGGGAGGCCTGGCGTGCGGGCAAAGGCGCCGGGGCGGCGCTAGGGGGCCAAGAAATAACTACGGGGGGTGCTGCTGGGCGGGGCTGGAACCTCGGGAAGAGCTAGTGGGCGGGGCGAGGACCTGGGGCGGGGCTGGGGGCGGGCAGAGGACCTCGGGGGCGGGGGCGGGGCGGGCAGAGGACCTCGGGGGCGGGGCCGGGGCGGGGCGAGGACCTCGGGGGAGGGGCTGGGGGCGGGGCTGGAACCTCGGGAAGAGCTAGTGGGCGGGGAGAGGGCCTGGGGCGGGGCTGGGGGCGGGGAGAGGACCTCGGGGGCGGGGCTGGGGGAGGGGAGAGAACCTCGGGAAGAGCTAGTGGGCGGGGAGAGGGCCTGGGGAGGGGCCGGGGCGGGGAGAGGACCTCAGGGGAGGGGCTGGGGGCGGGGCTGGAACCTCGGGAAGAGCTAGTGGGCGGGGAGAGGACCTGGGAAGGGGTTGGGGGCGGGGAGAGGACCTCGGGGGCGGGGCTGGGGGCGGGGAGAGAACCTCGGGAAGAGCTAGTGGGCGGGGAGAGGACCTGGGGAGGGGCCGGGGGCGGGGCGAGGACATCGGGGGCGGGGCTGGGGCGGGGGGAGGACCTCGGGGGAGGGGCTGGGGCGGGGAGAGGACCTCGGGAAGAGCTAGTGGGCGGGGAGATAACCTCGGGGGAGGGGCTGGGAGCCGGGAGAGGCCCTCGGGGGAGGAGCTGTGGAGGCTGGGAGACAACCTCAGGAAGTGCTAGTGGGTCGGGGGAGAATCTGGGGGAGGAGCTGGGGGGTAGAGAACTTTGAGGAGGCTACAGTTGGGGCTAGAACCTCTCTAGTGCAGCACCTGGGTGGTCAGTGGTTGAGCGCCGGCCTTTGGCTCAGGTCGTGATCCTCGGGATCCTGGGATGGAGTACTGTATGGGGCTCCCTCCAGGAAACCTGCTTCTCCCTCTGCCTATGTCTCTGGCTCTCTGTGTCTCTCATGAATAAATAAATAAAATCTTTAAAAAGCAAAAAAAAAAAAAAAAAGATCCTCCCCAGGGCTGATGGGCGGAGTTAGAACTTTGGCCTGGACTGATGAGCGGGGAGAGAACGATGGGGAAAGGCTGTGGAAAGGGCATTAATGGGGTGACAGTCAGTGAGAGGCACTGGGAACTGGAATAGCCTGTAAAGATCAGTTGCAGTTGAGTGAGAGCAGAACACCCTTAGGAGACTTTGCGAAGCAGAATAGACCGTAGGCCAGTGGGGTGGGGGAAAGGATCTAAACTGGAGCTGGGCTATAACGTCCCAATCCACAAAGAGGGTGGGACTGGATTCAGGGTAGGCCGCGCGCTGATACAGAATTCAAGGGAAAATGAGCCAGGACAGAACTTTAGGGAAGGATTATGAGAGGGGATAGAGCTTTATGGTAGGGGGTGTAGATAAAACGTTGGGCTAGAGATAGGCCGGAAGTACTGCTGACCTGAACCCAGGGTTGGAACTGGGGGTCGGGAAGAATGTGGAGCGCCAACCTGAGCACCCAAGGCCTGGAGACTTGGTCCTAGTGTTGGGGCATGAAGGGGGCAGGGGGAGATCGCGGCACAGAACTGTAACAATCTCTCCTCTCTTTCCTCTTCCCCACCCAGTCTCCTGGAGCCTGCAGTGCATGCTGTGTGGGAGTACTGGGAAGTGCCAGGTGGAAGAGTGTACCCCTGGCCAGGACCTCTGCAGGACCACGATCATGCGCATATGGGAAGGTGGGCTCCCCCTCTACAGAACAACAGGGAACTCAAGTGACCAAGAAACCTTATTTCACCAGTAATCAGAGAAATGCAGACAAAAAAGACAAGGAGATCCAATTTCATACCTACCAGTTTGACAAGCATTTAAAAATCTGACAGTGCTGGGATGGATGAGGTTGTGGAGCTGCAGACCCTGCTAATGGGGACAAATTGGTGCATCCACTGCACAGAGCAATTTGGCAATATCTAGTGCAGATGAAGATTAGCATACCCTAGAGACAGCAGTTTAATTTCCTAGGAGTATAGAAACCTCGAAGAACCTCAGACATACACGCCCAGGGACACATGTATAGAAATGTTCTTAGCAATCATGTTTGTGGTATGGATTAGTCATCAGCAGAGGAGAAACATTATGGTATAATCACACAGTGGAATGCTCCACAGCAGTTTAAATGAAGGAACTTGAGCTGTAGATATTAAAGTGGATACATCGGGATCCCTGGGTGGCGCAGCGGTTTGGCGCCTGCCTTTGGCCCAGGGCGCGATCCTGGAGACCCGGGATCGAATCCCACATCGGGCTCCCGGTGCATGGAGCCTGCTTCTCCCTCTGACTATGTCTCTGCCTCTCTCTCTCTCTCTCTCTGTGACTATCATAAATAAATTAAAAAATTAAAAAAAAATAAAGTGGATACATCTCAAAAACATCAGGTTGAGAGAAAAAAAAACATGTTGCAGGGTATGGTACCTTTTCATATAAATAGTATATAACAATATACAATAAATAATTAATAGTATATTATAAATAATAGTATACATTGTTATGCATATCTAGTGTGGGAATTACCTACACCAGTGCTTGCTTCTGGACAGGGCATAAGGGGAATGGGATTTAGGGAGATGAACAGAAGACTTTAACTGTATCTTTCAAATTTAAGCTGGGGGAGAGGGGTAGATGGATCCAGTCAGCCTCAGTGATAGTGTGGCCACTAAGAGATGGTAGGCCCCCTGTGATGGGAGGATGAGGAGGGGAGACAGTTGGACCCAAGAGCAGAGGCCTGGCAAGGATCAGCCCCAGAAGTGGGTGACCTTATGGTCAGGAGTGTCAGAGGCTGGTTGGGCCTGGGAGAGCCTTTGGGATAACAGACACATTCCTCATAGATGGTGATGAGCTGGAGGTGGTGGAGAGAGGCTGTACCCACCCAGAGAAGAGCAACAGGACCATGAGCTATCGGACAGGCATGAAGATCATCACTCTTACGGAAGCCGTATGTGGGACCAACTTGTGCAACAAACCCACCTCTGGTGAGTTGGGCAGCCCTCACCATCCCCAACCCCGTACTCATCATCCTCCTGACTATCTCCCCACCAGTCCCAACTCTCAAATGTCAGTTTAACAAAAAGACTTAGAAAAGCTCAAATTCTCCAGTTTCCACAGGAGAGGGTGGGAAGCATGGATGCATGTTGCTTGGTCGTGCATTTGGATTCCTCTTTCTGAGCCTGGTAAGGAAGGAAATTGGTTAAGACCAGACCAGTCACAATGACGTCAGTAAGCAGAGCACCTACGTTTGCACTATTTCTTGTTCATCCATCCTGACCTCAAACTTTCTCTGGCAGAGACTGAATCAGATGTTTATTATCAAGGAAATGACAAGAGAGAGGCCACAGCTTCATCTTTTTGTTAGATGTGCGTAAGGGAAGTACTGATAATCAAGTCTAAGTGATTCTCCTAATCATAGATAATATTAAAAATATTTAACAATATCAGTCAATGCAGAAGATATTGACCAATCAGAAGAATCCCACAGCCCTCGCTGTAGCTGATGGATCTTGGAGGCATGGGGTTCTAAAGAGAGAGTTGGGAGTGGTCAGGGGTCCAACAGCAAGCTTGAGAAAGCAACTGTCAGTTTGGTAATGTAGTAAGTGGTAAAACAATATCAGCCCCCCCATTTCTTTTCTCTTTTTAAAGATTTTATTTATTTATTCATGAGAGACACACAGAGAGAGGTAGAGACATAGGCAGAGGGAGAAGCAGACTTCCCACGGGGAGCCTGATGCAGAACTTGATCCCAGGACCCTGGGATCATGACCTGAGCCAAAGGCAGACACTCCACCACTGAGCGATCCAGGTGCCCCACAGCTACCCCCCACCATTTCTAAGGCCATTTTACCCTGTTTGTGGTGACCAGAATAGTTGGTTAAACAGCATCCTGTATTTATGTGAAACTGGGATACAGAAGTGACCAAGTTAGCTTTGGGCCTTACCATGGGCTTACAGTCCAGTAGGGTGGGAATAGGAGTGACAGACCCATCACCAGACATTGACTTCTCAGATTAGTCAGAACCAGGATGCGAAGCACAGGCAGAGGGATCAGAACCATGAGCTCTCTGGTCTTAGAGGGGTCAGAGCTGTAGTTGGGAAGTACAGTCCAGAATTTTCATGGCTGAGATAAGGGAGACAGAGGCCAGAGTGATCAGGGCTGAGATGGATGAAGAGTAGGGGCTGTGGGACCCTAGGGGAGAAACTGTACTTGGGTCAAGGAAGTTTTCCTACAGGAAGCAATGACTACGCTGCATCTTGAGGGATGAGTAGGAGTAAGACTGTTAAAAAGACAATGGAAAGAGTTTTTTAGGAAAATCAACAGACACAAGAGCCCAGAGGTAGATGAAAGTGATGTGGCTGGAGAAAGGGATAAAACAAGGCAAGAGGAGCTGGTGAAATTGGCAGGGTCATATTACACAGGGCCTTCTAGGCTGTGGTGAGGAATATAGACCATACAGGCAACAGTAGGAAGTCATAAAAGGATTTTTTGGTTGTTTGCTTTTTAGATTTATTTATTTATTTTAGAAAGAGAGAGCAAGAGAGCCCGTAAGTATGAGAGTGGCGGGGAGGGGCAGAAGGCGAGAATCTCAAGCAGACATCCAGATGGCTAAATGAAGAGGCCAACTCAGAGCTCAATATCATGACCCATGATATCATGACCTAAGCTGAAATCATGAGGTTGGACGCTTAACCAATTGAACCACCCAGGTGCCCCAAGGGTTTTGTGGGTTTTTTTTTAATTTTAAGATTCTTTTATTTATTTGAGAGAGAGAGCGAGAGAGAGCATGATCAGGGGGAGGGGCAGAGGAAGAAGGAAAAAGAGAATCTCAAGCAGACTCCCCATTGAGTGCAGGGCAGGGGTGAAGGGGCTTGATCCCACAATAATGAGATCATGACTTTAGTGGAAACCAAGAGTCTAACACTCAACCGACTGAGTCATCCAGGTGCCTCGGCCATAAAAGAGTTTTAAGCAGAGAGTATCATGATCAGATTTGTATTCTTGAACAAATTATTCTGACCTCAGAGGAAAGCAATGATGGAGGAAAAGTAGATGAGGGCAGTCCAACTTGGAGGTGGGTAAGGCTGTCCAGATGAAGAAGAGCGTGAATGCATTAGAATGTCAACCCTGCACATGGAGAGAAGTGAGTGGATTTCAAGAGCTATTTAGCAGGTAGATGAGCAGGACTTGGTGGATTAGACATGGGGGTGGGTTTGCAATTCTGGTCATGATGGAGTCACATGTATCAAACTAATCTGCCAATGAAAGAAAAGCTAGACACATGATAAACAATTACTTGAGGTCAGTGGAGAGCAGCTGATGAAGAGAGGAACTTGCAGTGCTACAATCTTTGAAATAAAAGAAGCACAGAAACTGAGTTCTGTGGAAAGCTGGCTTAATCCTTGAGTGCACTTCCCAATTCACTACTGTGAAGGGGAAATAAAACCCAAATAAAAGAGATCATTGCTAGACTGAGAAGACAGGGGTTAGAGTCTAGGGTTGCCAGAGTGTCTGGAAAATGAAAGGTAGAATCCTGGACCGAATGGAACCACAGAAAAGGGAGTCCCCATATCTGCAGATTTCCTGGCAAGCCATATATGCAGAGGGTGAGACTCCAAGAAACTCAGCAGAAAATAGTATCTGGGAAGCGACAGAATTGAACGAGGATTCCAGCAGGCATATGATGCTGGGGAAACCAAAGTTGCCAAGTTGGAGAGAGAGGCCTTGGTAACCATCCCAAGCTTTCCTCTGAGACCATACCCTAGGCATAAGGGCAAAACTAAAAGAGACCAGCCCTAAAAACGCCTACACCTGATCTTCAGCGAGAAGAAAACCTGACCTTCTTGGGAAGAAAATAACATTATTTAGAGCCTTTACAAGTTTTCATTTGGATGCCTGGAATCTAATAAAAATTTACAAAGCATCCCAAAGAAAATTAAAAGGACCAATAAACTGGAAACCTAGAGAAAAATCCAATAGTAGAAACAGACTCATAATGATTCAGATAGTGGAGTTATTAAACAGGAAAATTTAAAATAGCCATGATCAATATAGTCCAAAAAAATAGAGGAAAGGACAAGTTTTAGCAGAAATGTGGGTCCCATTTTTTAAAAGAGTCAAACAGGAAACACAGAATACGGACTGATATTAAGAACTCAATAGATGTACTTAATGAAGACCAGAAGCAATGAGGCAAAAGGATTAAAGAACTAGAAGACAGGTCAGTAGAAGTCTTCAGATTGATGCCTAGATGTGGAGGATCAAGGAACCTGCCAGGTTTCTGCTTTGGGAGACTGAATGGGACCACTTCAGAGATATGGAATTCAGGAGACAAGGACAAGTTTGGAGAAGATGGAGAAAATGGAAAGCTTCCTTGGGGGCATGTAGAGACTCCAGGTGTTTGAGAGATGGCCAGAGGGCCACCAAGAGGCAAATGAGTGTACAGGTGTGGAGCTCAGAGAGAAGTCCTGCCTGTAGTGAGTTCCCAGCAGACATGTGGAAATGAAGCCAGGTCAATGGATAACATCCCCATGGGAGAAAGTGTGCATCACGAGAAATGAAAAGGGCCTAAGACAAAATAATGAGGATCAGCCACATTTAGAAGAGTGACATAAGAAGAAGAGTTCACAAAGCAACCCAAGGGTGGTATGATGGTAGTGATGGCAATTTGTGTTTTCATTTTCACGGAAACTCATGTGAGAAGACATGGGTTTTGGCATTTTACTTATTTTCTTTAGGGTTGGGGAAGATTTGGCTTTGGATGTTGAATGATTCACCTAATTCCAGCAGCTGGCCTGCCAGTTGAGACAGTAGCTGAGACTGCCCTCTCCCTTATGTAAGACTTGGCCCCAACTCAGCTGGATATATGGGGTCAGGAAGGAGGGCATGCCAGGCTTTGGAATGGTGTGAGCCAAGGCCTGGCCAGAGGAATGACTATAGTGTTTCCAGGGAAAAATAATTCATCCACTTGGCCTGGACCAGCAGGTGTGAGAGGTAGAGTTATCACAAACCAATCAAGTGAGGCTTGGATCCCTGACATAATCAGATAGTGTATTAATTATCTATCACCACATTATAGATTGTCCCAAAACTTAAAACAAAAATGAGCATGTATTATTTCACAAAGTTTCTGAAAGCTCAAGAATCTGGAATTGGCTTAAGTAGGTGGTTCTAGATCTTTCATGAGGCTGCAGTCAAGAGGACAGCTGAGCTACAGTCATTGGAAGGCTCCCGAGGGAGCTTTACTCACATGGATGGTCTGCTCTGTGGCTTGGACAAAGGCCTCAGTTCCTTGCCACGTAGACTTCACCATGGGGTGTTTAAGTGTCCTAACCACATGACAGCTGGATTCCCTCCAGACCAAGTAATCCAAGAGAGAGCCAGGAAGAAGTTTGACGCCTTTTATGATCTAGCACAGGAGTCATACGTGGTCATTTCCGCAATATCCCATTAATGACACAGGTCAGCCCTATTCTTTGCGCATGCCTACCAGGAAGCATGCCTACCAGTGGTCGCCTTCTTGGAGATTGACGACCACAGGGAACAATAGCAGGGTTTTAAGCAATTATTCATTCATTCATTTAACAAATATTTACTGAATGTCTTTTCTGGCCCTGGCACTGGCCCTGGCCCTGTGCTGGGTGGTGTTGGGACACAGTAATGATCAGGACAGCCCTGGTCCTACCCCCAGGGCTCAGAGTCCAGTCAGACAGGGATGACCCAAAGTGGGCATGGCTGGGATTGGAGAGCCCAGAGGGGCATCTGATCCAGCTTCAGAGGTCAGGGAGCGCTTCTCAGAGGAGGTGAAATTTGAGATGATGCCTGAAGAATGAGTAGGAGGAGACAGGGAAAGTAAGGGGCCAAGGAAGCGTGTTCCTGGCAAAGGCTGGATGCCAGTCAGCATGTACATTCAGAGAATGTGGGAAGTCATGAGGAGTAGTCTGAAGGGTTAGTGGAGGGAGATGGGCAGGAGAGGTAGCCCGGACCCAGATGTCGATTGGCCTTGAATGCCACACTGAGTAGCTTGGATTTTATTCGAGGGCACTGGGGAGCCATGGAGGGGTTTTGAACAGAGCAGAGGCAGGATCAGATTTGAGTATTAGAAACATCCTTCTAGGGCCATGTGGGGATGCAGTGGGTGGGGTCGGGGGCAAGGATGGAAAGCAGGAGGCCAGGGAGGAAGCTGGTATTGAAGGCGTTCTGACCTGGTCTTGGGGATGGAGGGGATGAATGCTAGAAAGATACAGGAGGTGGGATGGGCAAGGCTTTGATGATTGACTGAAAGGTGAGATTAGGAGGAATTGATGCTAAGGTGAGCTTCAAGGGAGCTAGATTTCCTGAACTCTCTCATGGAGTCTCACCATCCCGCCTCTCCCCAAACAGGTCGGGTTTCCACCTTTCCCCGAACCCGAAGCCGTTACCTCGAATGTGTTTCCTGCGGCTCCTCAGATCTGAGCTGTGAGAGGGGCTTGGACCAGAGCCTGCAATGCCGCAGCCCTACAGAACAGTGTGTGGAAGTGGTGACCCACAGGGGCCTGGAAGGTGAGCTCTTCCTGCCAGCAGCTCCTCCTCCCTGCTTTGTTCCACCCCAAAGCCACCCTTAACAATGACCCCAGAATAACAAGTATTTAAGCAAGGTAGAAAGTCAGTTCTCTCACACACAAAAAAGTCCCATGATAGAAAGTCCTGAGCCACAGGACAGTTCTACTGTCACCAGGAACCCAGATACCTTCATGTTGCTTGTATATTGGCTTCCATTCTCAAGATTGCCTCATTATCCAAGATGCACCAGAGCTCCAGGCCTCATGTCCAAGTTCCAGGAAGGGGAAAGAGGAAGAGGGACAAGAAGTAGGCACCCCTCCTTTTGTGAGGGTTCTCCTTTCTGGAAGTCTCATGAAGTCTTCTATTTATATCATATTGGCCAGGACTTAGCTACATGATTATACCTGTGGAGGCTGGAAAATGTGTTCTTTGGCTCGATATATGGCTGCCCCAAATAAAACGAGGCTCCTATAGTGAACAGTGAGGCAGGAAATGGACAGATGACTGGTGCAGTGGTGGACAAAGCCAGTCTCAGCCCCTGAACAATCTGACCTCTCTCCTCTGCCCCCGACAGACAGTCCAAAGGATGAGCACCACACCCGCGGCTGTGGCAACCTCCCGGGCTGCCCAGGCCCCACCGGCTTCCACAACAACCACACCTTCCACTTCCTGCAGTGCTGCAACACCACCAAATGCAATGCGGGCCCAGGTGAGGGACGGGGGACCACATGGAGTGAGGTCTGGGGTCGGGACAGAGGTGTACCTGGGCTACTGCCACTCTCTCACTCACTCACAGGCCACCCCTTCCTCTCTAGGTCTCTCTCTCTTCTGAAAGCCCCTCTTCAAAGAAGGCTTGTGTGGGAATTCAATGAGGCCACCAAACTTTTGCCAAGAACTTTATACTTCCTTGAATTTTTCCACTGCTCAGTGCTCTGGTCCATGCCACCAGGAGCTCTTGCCTAGATTGTTGCAATAACCTTCTCGCTGGTCCCTCTGCTTCCACTCTTGCCTCCTACAAGCCAATGCTCAACAGAGCAGCAAGAGTGATTTTTAAAAAATATTTTATATATTTATTCAGACGCAGAGAGAAAGGCAGAGACACAGGCAGAGGGAGAAGCAGGCTCCTGACGAGGAGCCTGTTGCAGGTCTCAATCCCAGGACCCCGGGATCTCGACCTGAGCCAAAGGCAGACACTCAACCGCTGAGCCACCCAGGCGTGCCCTGCAAGAGTGATTTCTTAAAAATGTCAACCAGAGGGCAGCCCAGGTGGCTGAGCAGTTTAGCGCCACCTTCAGCTCAGGGCCTGATCCTGGAGACCGGGGATCGAGTCCCACGTGGGGCTCCCTGCATGGAGCCTGCTTCTCCCTCTGCCTGTGTCTCTGCCATTCTCTCTCTCTCTCTCTCTCTCTCTCTCTCTGTCTCTCATAAGTAAATAAATAAAAATCTTTAAAAAAAACGTCAGCCAGAGCATGTCACTCTCCATCCTCGAGCACTGCAGCCACTTCTTGCTCTCAAAATAAAATCCAGGGATCCCTGGTGGCGCAGCGGTTTGGCGCTTGCCTTTGGCCCAGGGCGCGATCCTGGAGACCCGGGATCGAATCCCACGTCGGGCTCCCAGTGCATGGAGCCTGCTTCTCGCTCTGCCTGTGTCTCTGCCTCTCTCTCTCTCTCTCTGTGACTATCATAAAAAAAAAAATAAATAAAATAAAATAAAATAAAATCCAAAGACCCTCCTGTGCTCTGTGTAATCCGGCACCCGTCTGCCTGACGATCTACATTGAGTTTCTGCAACTGCCAAACTCCATCCTGCCTCGTGGCCTTTGCCCATGAGGTACCCTCCACCAGGAACACGACTCCCCCATGAGTTTACCTGGCTGGCTTCTTCTCATTTGTTAGGTCTTGGATTTAAATTTCGTCCTCAGGGAAACACTCCCTGTCCCTCCCCTCCACTATAATCTCGCTCCTTCGTGATATTCTGCCTCTATAAACCAGTACCGTCCAACAGAACTTTCCACGGTGACAGAAATGTTCTACATCTGTACTGTCCAATATGGTAGCCACCAACTCGTATGGCTATTGAGCACTTGCAATGGGAACTGAATTTTGAGTTTTAGTTAATATGAATTCATTTCATGGTAAATGTAAACAAGCGCACATGGCCAGTGGCCACCATATTGGACAATGTCGCTCTAAGTGGTCAGTGCTGTAGGGCAGGGACTGTTTCATCTTCCACAGCTGCTCGCCTGGTCAGATAGGGCCTGAGGAGGAGCCGGCAGGTGGGATTTCTCTCACAGGTTCTAGAAAGAACCCCCCAGAAGACAGTGCCATTCCAAGGCCTGACCACAAGGTGGCTCCATGACATCTCAAGCTGCGAGTTGACAGTTCTAGGGGAGGGTAATACAAGGAAGGACCCCCCTCCACCCCTCCCCTGCCCACACCCCCAGACTAATTTCCTTGGTTTCTGTGTCGCTTGTCTTCTTCCAAGTCCTGGAGCTTCAAAACCTGCCTCTGAACGGCCTCCAGTGTTTCGGCTGTGAGGGGAACAGCACCCATGGTTGTTCCTCCGAAGAGACTTCCTTGATTGCCTGCCGAGGCCCCATGAACCAATGTCTGGACGCCACAGGCACTAATGGTGAGCCCTTCTAGGAGGCTGGGAGAGGACACTTGTGGGCAGGGGTTGTCGGCTAGAGGTTGACTTTGCTGAGGTGGGTCTTCCTGTGGGAAAGAGAGGCCTTCCTTCGCGGGGGTGCAAAGTGTCATCAGGAATTAGGACTTCATTAAGAAGTGGGTGTTTGGGGCGCCTGGGTGGCTCAGTGGTTGAGCATCTGCCTTTGGCTCAGGTCGTGATCCCAGAGTCCTGGGATGAGTCCCACATCGGGCTCCCCACAGGGAGCCTGCTTCTCCCTCTGCCTATGTGTCTGCCTCTCTCACGAGTAAACAAAATTTAAAAAAAAAAAAAAAAAGAAGAAGAAGCAGGTGTTTCAGCAACAGAAATGTGGACTTCTCTGGGCATGGGACTTTCCACAAGCAATGGGACTTCATGGACATCCGGGCTTCCATCCTGGGCCATCCCAGGCATGTCTCCCCACTCCAGTGATTGTCACACCTTTTCATCTCAAAACTCTTTTGTGCTTTAAAAAATTATTACTTATGTCAGTTATATCTATAGATATTTACTGCATCAGGAGTTAAAACTGAGGTATCTTAAGAGATGTATTTATTAATTATTAATTTATTATTTTTTATTTTTAGAGAGAGAGCCTGTGAGTAGGGGAGGGAGAGAGGGCAGAAGGAGAGGAAGAGAGAATTTTAAGCAGGCTTCATACCCAGTGTGGAGCCGGACACGGAGCTTGATCTCATGACCTGAGCTAAAACCAAGAGTTGGACGCTTAACCTACTGACCCACCCAGGCATCCCTATTAATTTATTTTAAATATAAAATATAAAATAAAACCCCACTCCATGTGGGTTTTCCAGTGGGTTATAGAAAACATAAATATAATAAAATATAAATATAAAATAAAACCTCATTCCATGTGAACATATTTTTTACTAGAAAAAAAAAAAAGTCTCCAAAATGGAAACATTTAACAAGAAGACCAGCATTGTTCTACTATTTTGCAAATCTCTTTAATGTCCGGCTCAATAGAAGACAGCTGAATCCTCATATCGGGCTCTGCATTCAGTCACATGTCCCAGGGTTTCTGGAAAACCCACTGTGCACTTACAAGAGTGGAAAAGTCAAATGATGCTTTAGCATTATTATGAGAGTAGTCTTGACTTCTTGGTTCCCCCGAAAGGGTCTGAGGGACCACACTTGAAACTGCCGCTTTCTTCGGGTGGCATCCACCACAAGGTGGCATGTCACCCAGTGAGCACTGCAGGCCCAGCCCCAGGAGCTGGGAGTCTCATGCAGTCTTCTCTCTCCTCAGGGCTGGGCAACCCGAGCTACACAGTTCGAGGCTGTGCGACCCCCTCATGGTGCCAGAGTCTCCACGTGGCTGAAGCCTTCAGCATGACCCATCTCAATGTCTCATGCTGTACTGGGAACAGCTGTAACCACCCAATCCTGGATCACCAGCCTCGCATAGGCAGTGCCCCCCGGCCTGGTCCTGCCCACCTCAGCCTCACCGTCACCTTGCTACTAACTGCCAGACTATGGGGAGGCACTCTCCTCTGGACCTGATCCCCCACTCCCCCTACCCTGGCTGGATCCAGGGATGTCAGCTGCCCTCAGCTCCCAGCCCTGCAGACTTGCTGTGTGACCTCAGGCTAGTGTGCCACCCTCTCTGGGTCTGTTTTCCCAGCCATTAGGACACCTGTCTCACAGAGTTGCAGAACCAGGAGAGAAAAGCTGAAGAAAGACCGCAGGCCAGCAAGAGAGGTTTATTATGTTAGCAGTGTTGCACCGTTGATGTTATTATTAATTAATATTTGTTTTATTTAATATTTTATACTTAAATAAAGATTTTTATACCAATGAACAAGGCCCGATCTTCCCTCCTCCCTAGCATCAATCTTTGCAATGATGAATGGGGAGGCACCTTTCATCCAGTTCCTGGAATTAGGGGTCACATTGTAGAACCCAAGCACTTGGCCCCCAGCCTTGGGAGCAGTTCTAGGTGCGCCTCCACCTAAGCCACCTCCACATTGCCCTCCTATTTCTGGGCTCCAGTTCACTTACCCAAGCACTAACTTTCCAGTCTCTTCTCCCCAGCTCCAAAGGTCAAGACTACTTTGTTGTTCTAAGGAGAGGCATCTGCATTTCCTGGGGGGTCTCTGAGACAGGAGATAAATGAGAGGGATAATCTGATGGCCAGAATTCCCTGGAAGCCCTGCAGTAAGGAAGAAGGAAGGACAGGACTACATTTTCCCTTGTGCCCTGGTGGCAAGAGATAAAGGCTAGGCTATTTTTCCTAGGATGCCATCAGACTAAGAAAAAACCGGAACTATCATTTCAATGGCACTCTTGGGGCACAGTATTGAGGACTTCATGTTTCCTCTGATTCGCTGAGACAAGCCCATAGAGACAATATTACATTTCCCAGGACCCTATGGCTAATGATGAAAAGGATAAGGCATCTTCCGTGGTATATCGGGGCAGGTAAGGGACAGGGGTTTCTTTTTAGGACCTCCTCAAATCACATATCATCCATGGTCATTGGGGTGGCTTAAAGAGGTGAGCCCAGTATCTCCACCTCTTGAACATGAGTGGCTCTGTGACTGCTTTGACCAATAGAATGTGGTGGAAATCATGCTGTGCCATGTTCTAGGTCCAGGCTTTGGGAAACTGGCTCTGGGGAAACCAGCTGCCATGTAAAACTCCTCCTGCACTGAGACTGCCATGCTCTGGGGACACCCACGCTACTGATGCATGGATGCCATATGTGGAGAGAGCCCCAGATGTTCCAGCCATCTCAGCCGAGACACCAGACCAGTGGGCCAAGGAGAGACCCCAGACATCCCAACCTCAGCAGGTGTAATGTGCAGGAGAATCAGGAAGCCCAGCTGTCTTTGTTTCCTGGGACTGCTGCAATAACTACAAAATTTCAAACTAGGTGGCTTCTGGCAACAGAAATGTATTCTCTCAGAGTTCTGGATGCTAGAAGTCTGAAATCAAGGTGTTGGCAGTGCCATGCTCTTTCTAAATTCACTAGGGAAGAATCTTTCCTGGCCTCGTCCTAGCTTCTGGGGGCTGCTGACAATTCTTGGTGTTCCTGGGCTTGCAGTCATGCTACTCCAATCTCTGCTTCTCTCATCACATGGCCTTCTTCTCAGTGAATGTGGCTGTGTGGCTCCAAATCTCTCTCTCTCCTAATAAGGATACCAATCGTTGGATTGAAAGCCCCCGCCCCCATCCAATGTGACCTCATCTTAATCCCACCTGCAAAGACTTAATTTCCAATAAGGTCACATTCATAGGTCCTAAGGGTTAGAATTTCAATGTATTGGGCAAGGTGAGGGGACACAGTTCAATCCACAACACAGGCCAGCAGCCAGAACTAAGGTTTCAGATACATGGCCCCAAGTAAACCATCCCACTCACCTCCAGCTGTTCCAGCCAGCCCATTTGGGCCCCAGTTCATTGTAGAGCAGATATGCACTGATCCTGCTGTGCCTTGCTCAAATCCCTGACCCACAGAGTCCTAAAAAAGGTTACGGTTTCACACCACTGAGTTTGGGGGCATTTTGTTATGCAGCAATGGTTAACGGGAGTAGCCATTGGTTTGGTATTTAGCTAACTCTCCCCACTATAATCTCCATAAAGGGCAAGACCTTTATTTGCTTACTACTACTGTATTCGCAGTACCTAAATGAATAATGCCTGGAACATGGCAGGTAATTAAGAAAGAAAGAAGGAAGGGAGGGAGGGAGGGAGGGAGGGAGGGAGGGAAGGAAGGAGCACATCTTCTATGGTATCTTACAACAAAAACCAGGCAAGGGCTGTATTTCTCATGATGCCCTACAGCAGAGATGAGGCCAAGATAACATTTTCTGAGCAGCTCTACAATTAAAATTGAGGGTAGTTTCACCTTTTCTATGATTCCCTCCCACAGGGGTTGGAGGCTAGGATTACATACATCCACCACAATGCCCTCCAGCAGAGACTGGAGGCTAGGAATACATTTCCCATGATGCCTTCCACCAAGAATGGACTGCATCTCCCATGAGACCCTGTGGCAGAGATTGGGCACTGGGATTACACCTCCCAGCATGCCCTCCGGTAAGGATCAGAGGTTTGAAATACATGCTCCTCGATGTCTCACAGCAGATATCGAGGCTCAGGATACTTTTCTCACAATGTTCTACTCCAGAGCTTGTGATCAGGACCTCATCATTAACGGTTCCCAAGATTTTGTTCAGGGATTTCGGTTGCAAGAAATAAAATCCGTTTAAGCTGACTTAAGCAAAACGACAACGTTATTGGAAGTTTAGAATCCAAGTAAGAGCTAGTTCTCTGGGCCTCACCAGGGACAAGAAACAGAATTGAAAAGCTGTGTGAAATCAAGGTTGTCTCCCTTTTTCAGAATCTCTCTCTGTCTCTGTCTCTCTAATGTGTAGCTTCCCTTGTGGGCTTCTACTTTATTTTTTCTGTCTCTCCACAGACCCCCTTCTGCTTCACCCAGAGTAGCCAAATATGCCCTTGAAATGTCAAGTACCAAGAACCCCTAGTGTCCCAGCTCTAAAATTTTAGCTAGCAGACAGACTCTGATGGGGTCTAGTTTGGGTCAGTCCTCTGCCTCTGACCCTCTCTGCTACAGCCAGGGAGGTTCACATCTAAGTCAGGAAGCTGGTACAGTTGTTCAGGTTGTGAGCAAGCATCCACTGCTCTTGCAGTTTTCATGGTATACAGCCCACTCAGCCGGAGCTGGGAAAGCAGCCTCTGTGCGAGAGATCTTACCACAGGATGGGGGACCAACTAAAAAAGTTAACATCACTTGGATGCTTTAATCTGCAAGCAGGGCTGCCTCCACATATTCTATATGAATCAGAGGCAATACAGAGGCCAAGGATGTATGTAACAGGACACCCGACTCAAAATGGTTGAAACAAAGGAGAAATTGATTATCCTACATGATAAGAGATCATGAGTCAGGGCAGTTCCTGAGTTGACTAATTCAATGTCTTCCGCTAAGTACTAAAAGATCCATTCAGGCTTGTCCACCTCATGGCCCCAAGATGGCCGCTGCAATTCCAGACATCACACCCACATTCAGAGGCAATAACAAAAGGCCATCTCTTCTTGGGCCTCTTTTCTTAAAACAAAGAAAGATTAAGCCAACAATTCCAAGCTGACTTGCTCTCACATTTTATTTGCCTGACGTGTTTCATACACCTATGCCTACAACAATCACTGGAAGGGGGCATAGAACCATAATATTGAGCACATATATTCAGGCCCCACTCCTGAGGCTTCCCTCACATCATCTGGCTACTAAAGAAAGGTAGATACCTGAACAAAATCAAGATTCTCTTAAAAAGGAAAAAGGTGGGGTGGTGGGGGGAGGTGCCTTGGTGGTGCAGTTGGGTAAACGTCTTACTTTTTTTTTAAGATCTTATTTATTTATTCATGAGAGACACAGAGAGAGGCAGAGACACAGGCAGAGGGAGGAGAAGCAGGCTCCATGCAGGAGTCCGATGTGGACTCAATCCCGAAACTCCAGATGGTGTCGTGAGTCGAAGGCAGATGTTCAACCACTGAGCCACCCAGGCGTCCCAACGTCTGACTTCGTTTTGGCTCAGGGTTGTGAGATCGAGCCCTGCATTGGGCTAGCACTCAGTGTGGAGTCTGCTTCAGATTCTCTCCCTGTCCCTCTGCCCCTCCTGGTTGCGCTCTCTCTAAAATAAACAAATCTAAAAAAAAAAAAAATGAGAGAGGGAATGTGTATTAGGGGGAAAAAATCCACCCAGTCGTCCTTCTATAGATGGAAAAACCCAGTCCTTCCTACTGTGTCTGTCTCCTATGCATCTCCTTTACCCTCATGCCACACTCCCAACAGTTCTGGCCACCAAGCAATTTTCTGTGACATGGGCTGGGTGCCCTACAATTTAACTCATCTCTGACACGATCTACCTGGAGATGGTGTCAGATCCCATATGTTAAGGGCTCAGCCCCACAAGCACAGATTTTCACCTGTGCTTCTGATCTACCAGTTAAAAAATTAGAGGTTCCCAGGACCCCCTCTTTGGATTGGATTAAGTTGCCAGAGTGGCTCACAGAACTCAGGGAAGTAGTTTATTTAGTTACCAGTTCATTATAAAAGAAATGTCAAAGGACACAGGTGAACATCCAGACGGAAGTGAGGCAGAAGGCAGGGTGTACAGGAAGGGGTGCAGAGCTTCCCCAGGTGCACCACTTCCCCAGCACCTTCATGTGCTCACCAACCTAGAAGCCCCCCAAAGCTCATACATTTGCCACTTTACAGAGGCTTCATCCCATAGGCATGATCATTCTCTAACTCCATTTCCATCCTTCTCCCTTCATTCAAGAGAATGGGGGGCAGGGCTGAAAATTCCAAGCTTCTACTCATGGCTTGTTCTTTCCAGTGACCAGCTCTCATCCAGGAGCCATCTGGAAGCCCACCCAGAGTCACTAAATTAAAACAAGACATTCTGATTACCCAAGAAATTATAAGGATTTCAGGAGCTCCGTGTCAGGAACCAGGGCATAGACCAAATATATATTTCTATTATCTCACAGGATGACATTGAGTGAACAACTAACAATGTCTGCACTATCACAATACTTCAAAACTTCAAGAAGGGTCGACTCATGGTGTGCCCATCCCAGCCCCCCACCCCAGCAGGCATAGCAGTGGGTTCCCCAATGTAATTTCTGTTTAAAAAAGCTGATTTCACCTCTGAACTGAGGGTGGGGGGGAGACTGTAGTTCATGTCTAATTTCATTAGCATAATCTCATCACCTGGCCATTGATATTGGTTCAGTGATGGCAGGTGGCATCATCTGGGCCAGTGAAATCCAATGAAAGATTTTCTAGGAGCTTCTGGGGGAAGATATTTCCCCATCCTGCTGAAGGAGTTTCTTAAATCTTCTCCTCCCCTTTTTCTCTTCTGCCCTCTGTCTCTTTCATTCTGGCTCTAGCCACGTGTCTTGCCTTTTTCTCTCTCTACCCCTCTCCAGATGAGAAGGAAAAGGTGTGTCCATAGGCATACTCGCCAGCCATTTTGGAGGGCAGCCATTTACCCTTAGGACAGAGAGACAGTCCATGCTGACACTTTTTAAATATGTGACCAAATTCCCTTTCTCTTAAGCCATGTCGCTTGGATTTGCTGTCACTTGCATGAAAACTCTAGTGGATAAAGTACCCTGGCATAGGATGGGGACAGGACCACCACTCTCCTGGTGTCCGCAGAAGGGAGAAATGGTGGGTCCCAAAGAATACAGATGAGAGTCCAACCAGTATCTCCTGGGGTGCTCTTCAGCTGGAGTAGGAGACATTGGTTAAAGCTATGGGCAAGGGGACCTACAGGTTCTTGGGGGAAAGACGACTATTAGCTACCTACCCCCTAACCCAGATCCCTCTCTTCCACCTATCCCAAGACAGAGAATGTGAGGCCTCTTTCCCTAGTTTACAGAAAAGTAAACTAAGAATGGAAAAGGAAAGCAGTTGCTTGGATCTGTGGTCCTGGGGACACAGAGGTTGATGGGAGATTTGGTCCCCAGGATGGTGAGGATCCTAGAGGTCCTGAGGACTTGGGGTTGTTAGGAGTTTGGGTCTCAAAGACAGATAGGACACTAGGAGCTGGACACTGAGGACAGAAAGGGTATCTAGAGCTGAAGTCCCCTGGTGGGCCTGGGTGTCAAATATTTTGGTAGTGACAGAGATAAAGAGCAAGAATTTTCATAGTTGGCATATCTCAGTTTACCTGATTGTCAAAAGGGCATGGGAGAGGTTGAGATTTTCTTCCTTCTGTGGTTTCTCACTCTTCCGGGGTCCTAAGAGTGATAAACTTGGACCAGGTCTATCTACAAGGCCCCACAGAAGTGGGCTCAGGGAGACCCACTCCCCGGGAGGGAGAAGGAACCACGTCTGGAGGGGTGAGTCAGCAACAATGATGGGAGAGAAGTGGGAAGGGCACACCGAGAGTGGCGGACACCAAGAGATTGGGGCTGGAAGAGCAGGGAAGCTGAGCGGGGAAGCTGGTCGCTCGGGCCTGGGAGGCGTCCGCAGGAGCCTCTCCCTCTCTAGGTCTCCGGACTCAGGCTTCCTTCCAGTTGGTTCACTTGCAGGGGCCCCTTTCGGGAGACTGATGCATAATGTGGAAACACTGGTTCCCGGGTGTGGAAGGGTGGGACCCCAGCCCCGCCCAGCCCCGCCCCTCCCTGGGAGATCCTGGACCTGCCCAGACACCCCTCCGCTGCAGCCTTCCCGGAGCTCGAGAGGGTTCAGTTCACAGCCTGTCATGTGACACCTGCACCTCCACTCACCTGTCCACGGAACACCTCTCACACTCACCTTGCCCACAAAACACTCCTCCTCCCTCAATGCTCACACCCTCACACAACACTACCCTGCGCACACACACACCCTCACAGTTACCTTCCGCCCACCCCTACCCCCCCCACGACACCTGCACCTTCGCACACCCTTCCACCAACACCCTCACACTCACTTCTTCGCCCAACACCCGCAACCTCTGCCCTCACCCAGCACCCTCCCGCTCTCCCGCGCCCCCTGCACGCGCCCCCCCCCCGCATCCCCCCAGCTCTTGGGGGTCGCCCCTCCACCAGGACGCCCCCCTCCCCCGCCCCCGCCCCCGGTCTCGTGGCCCCCGGGTCTCCCGCCTCTGCTGTCCCGGCCCGGGCCCCGCCCCGGCCCCGCCCCGGCCCCGGCGCCCCGCCCCCGGGCGGGCAGGGGGCGGGGCTCGGGGGCGGGGCGGGCGGCGCGGGCGGTGCAGGTGCCGGGCCGGGAGCGAGCGGCGGCGGCGGCGGCGGCGGCGGTGGCGGCGGCGGCACCATGGGCCGGGCCCGGCGCTTCCAGTGGCCGCTGCTGCTGCTGTGGGCGGCCGCGGCGGGGCCAGGTAGGGTCGGGGGCCGGGGTCGGCCGGCCGGGCCGGGGCGGGGGGCGCGCTGCGGTGACAGCCCGGCTGCCGCGGGGCCGCAGAGGCCGAACAATGCGCGCGGGGCCGGGCCGGGCCCCCTCCCCGGGACAAAGCGCAGCGCGGGCCGGGAGCCGGGAGCCGCGAGCGGGGGAGGGGGCGCGGGCCCCGGCCGCTGTGCCGCAGCCCCCCCACCCCGCAGGCCCGGATCCTGGCGGGGACAAAGGGACCGAGACCACCCCCCCACACACAAGCCCGCCTGCTCCGGGCCGGTCCCGCTGTCCTTCTGTCCGGTCCCTACGTCCCTCTGTCCGCCTGTCTCCGGGTCTCTCAGTCTCTCTCCTTGTCTCCCTACCCTTGTCCTCTGTCCCTCAGTCTGGAAGTCCTGTCCCCCTTGCCTCCCTGTCCCCCACCTCTCCATCCTTCCTTTGTCCCCCACCTCGGTCCCTTGGTCTCGGTCCCTTTTTACTGGGTCACTCTGTCCCCCCATCATCCTCTCTATTCCCCCTTCTCTGTCCCTCTATATTTCTGCCCTCCCTCTCTGTCCCTGTCTCATTGTCACCCTTGTTTCTCTGTCCCCCATCTGTCCCATCCCCTCGTCTCTATCCCCTGTTTTTCTTGCCTATTTCTCTAGCCCCCTCTGTCACCTCTCTCCCTCATGCCCCCCATTCCATCCCCCCTCTCTCTGTCCCAGGGTGTCCCTGTCCACGGCCTCCCTGCCTCCCCTCTCTACCCTTACAACCTCTTCCATCTCCATCCTTCATTCCTCCATCCCTTTATCCCTCTGTGCCCCTGGAGAGGAATTGAGTCAGACAGGGCACCCTGAAGGGCCTTGGAGGGAAATGTGTGTGTATGTATGTGTGTGTGTGTATGTGTGCGGGGAAGTGTGTGAGGAACCTTGGCATGTGGGCACACACGTGGATTCAGCAAATGCCTCGCAAATGCTGCCCCTCCCCACTCATTCACACAGCCAGGCCGTAACTTGCAGAGAAGCCCCCCATCCAGGACATCCAAGGAGCCATCCACATGTTCTCATCCCACACTATGAAAAGCCGGAGACCTCCAAGATAGGGTGACCCTGAGGCTGGGGACAAGGTCAGGAAACGTCACCCACACACTCACACTCTCACACTGCATGTGCCTCAAACCTACCAGCGGTCACCCCCTCCCCGGTGAGGAAGGCCACTCTTAGGAGGAGCGGATGACTGGGAAGTGGCAGGGCAGCAGTGGAAGGGCAGGAAGCCATGGAACGATTTGGGAGAGGCGTGTAGCCAGATGGCACAGGGCTGGGAGCCTGGGTTTAAATCCCACCTCCTGCCATTTGCCCCAGCAGCGAATGTCAAGCACCCTCCTCTCTCTGGGCCTCAGTTCCCCTTTCTGTAAAGTGAGGATGTTGAACTCAGTGACCTGAAAGGTAACTCTAGCTCAGATATCCCAAGGGGTTTCTGGCAAGTTGAGTGCGGTTACAATTCACCCCCCCACCCCATCCCTGCAGGGTTTGAGGCAGAGTCTCCCTCTCATCAGGACAAGGCTAGGGGCAAAGCTGACCTCTCACGCTGCACCTTGCTTTTTCCTACAGTCTTCTGACATTGCTCAGAACTTTCATCATTTCTTCCATTCTTTGTAGCAGATATGCCACAATTTCCCAGATGAGTGCTTTGGTACCTTAGCTACATTGCTATCCAATTTTATTTTTCTTTCTTTTGTAGGCCCCAAAACCAGGTTCATAGAATCCTAGAACCTGCGAGTCCAGTAAATAAAGAACCTGAGGGTATCTTTAAATACTGACATCTTCAGGATTCTAGAATCCCAAAGTCTTTAGAATCTTGACACCTTTAAAATTGTAGAACCTTGATAGCGTTAGGATTCTAACCTCTTGACATCTTTAAGATCCTGAATCCCGACACCTCTGACATCCAGAATCTTGACAGCTTAGAATCATTGGATGGATTCTCAGAATCAGAAAAGGTGGCCTGAGATGACTGGAGACTCTTTTCTCCAGCATTCCTGGGAGGTGGCTTGATAGGCTGGTTTCTCCTTTCGTTGTAAAGTCACTGCTTCCTAGCACCCTAATCCCTTTTGTAAACTTTCTCTAAATTAAACAGTGTAGAGCTTTATAAGTTGGGAGAGAGCTGGGTGTCATGGGGAGCACTCTGGACTGGGAGCTGAGGCACCGGCTACTCTGGGGTAATTTTGTGTCAGCTCTTGTCACTCCCTGATCTTCATTTTCCCCTTCTGTACAGCATGGGCTAGGGAGCTGGAGTACATGGTGTCAGAGGGCCCTGTCTGCTTTCCTTCCCATTGGATATATCTGAATGACCTTGGCCACCAGCTTTTAGGGGTTGCCTGTGGTCCCCACATCATCTTCCTCTTAAGTCCACCCTCTTCCTCTCTCTCCTTGGCCAGCCAGCAGGAATGGAGATGGAAGATGGGGTCCATTTGTGCCCTTTCAAAAACGAATTCTCTCTTTCCTGGCTTACACATCTGCCAAGAATACTGGAGAAGGATGATGAGATTTATGCCAAAGGAAAGAAGGGCCCAGGGTAGGCAGGCGAGAGGAAGTGAGAAAGAGGGAAATACACCCTGCTTGCCCAGATGCATGCAGGCAGAACCAGAGATCCACAGACCAGGGATTGGATCGAGCAGAAAGGGGCTGAGGAAACAGATATCCAGATACAAAGACAAGACAGAGAGACTGTGAAGAGTTAGGGGGCTTTGTAGAAGGAGGGGGCTTGTTAGTGCCAAATGTTTTCCTCCCAAGTGATTCACTTTTCTCTGCTAAAGTTCCAATAGGCCACTCTGAGGGCAGGGAGACCTTCCCCCAATATGAGTCACCCCGGGGTACAGGTCTTGGGAGGTTTCTGTCACTGACCCCCACCCACCCATCGAGTCCCCAGAGGACTCGTTCAGAGGTCAGGTTCTGCAATGAATTCCAAGACCTTAGACACAGCAAGGCTTGGGCCTGGGGTGGGTTAATGTCGTGCGAGCCTGGCCTGTCCCCGACTTGGGGAACACAAAGGCAGCTTTCTCTCTCTGGGTGGGGGAGTTGAGGGGGGTGCTTGGAGACAGTCAGACTTGCCAGCACCCAATGGCCTATGGCATCAAGACCCAAGCACCCACTGGTTTCTGCCAGTGCAGACCCCAGGCCCATACCAGGCCCATAGGTCCTCTGGGAACCAGGCACCAAGGCTCCTCTGCAGGCACTCAGTGAGGCAAGAGGGCAGTGACAGAGCCTGGGTGCTCCTGGGAGGGGGTGAATAGAGGGCACTGGGGGTGGAGGATAGGACAGTGAGGGCTCAGTGCAGGCTCGCACCCTTCCGGGAGCAGGAATTCCCCTGTGACCCCACACCCAGGGGGAACCTCCCACCCCCGGCTGGGCCTGAGGCCTGGAATCTAGGGAGTTCCGAACATCCCAGGAACGTGGGGGCCACAGGGGGTACTTTGTGCGTGAGGTTGCTGACTCACCCCTACGCCCCCACCTGATGCTTGGTCCCTAGATAGGAGGGGGTTCAGGGGCTGCGGAAAGACAGGACTGTGGTTCTAAGGGTTGAGTCTGTGGACCGGAGTCAAGTTTCCAGGAGGGGAGGGGCTGGGGGCCAGGACTCCTGGGTCTGAGGGAGGAAGGGGCTAGGGGCCTGGACCCCTAGGTCTGAGGGAGGAGACCCTGGGGGCCTGGATTCCTGGGCCTGAGGGAGTAGGGAGCTGGGGACTGGACCCCGGGGTCTGAGGGAGGAGAGCCTGGGGGCCTGGATTCCTGGGCCTGAGGGAGGAGGGAACTGGGGGCCTGGACCCCTGGGTCTGAGGGAAGAGGAGCTGGGGGCCTGGACCCCTGGGTCTGAGGGAGGAGGGGGCTGGGGTTTTAGACTCCTGGGTCTGAGGGAGACAGCCAAGGGTCCCAGGCAGACACATGTGTCAGGGGGAGGAGGGGGCTGGGGGCTTGGACTCCTGGGTCTGAGGGGAGAAGAGGGCTGAGGGCCTGTACTCCTAGGAATGGAGGTACAGACTACTGAGTCCTGAGAGAGGAAGGGGCTGGGGGTCCCACTTCAGGTTTCCGATGGAGGAGGGGCTGGGACCCTGATGCCTAGGTCCTGCGAATACAGGCGCCTTCACAAGGCTGAGCTGGGGAAGAATTGATGCTTTGTGCTAGGATGTTCGGACTCCGCCATTGATGGGGGGCTGAGGGGGGGTTCATTCAGGACGCAGGGATGTACCACCTCCCTAGGGGAGGAAGTGGGGGAAGGAGGCATGAAACCATGAGCCCCCCTGGGGAGCGGATACAGAGGGGGTGGCTGTGACCTTCCCGGAACCATGACCTTGAGACTCCCTTGGGTATTCGCTGACTCAGGACCCAGGAAGTGCTCCCCCCACCCCCTTTAGTCTCCGTGGAAACATCCACCAGCTGTATACTCTGGACCCCTGGCTCCTGGGTCCTGACGGAGGAGGGGGCTGGAAGCCCAGACTCCTGGGTTTGAAGGGGAGAAGGCTGGGGCTCAGGACTTCTGGGGTTGAAGGAGGAGGAGGCTAAGAACCCAGACTTCTGGATTCTGATTGGAGGAGGGGGCTGGGAGCCTGGGCCCCTGGATCCCGGGGAGAAGAGGCAGTTGGGAGCTGGATTCCTGGGTCTAAGGGAGGAGAGGGCTGGATTCTGGGTCTCTACACATCACCTGCTCAGCCACTTTTTCCTAAGCTCTCCCCAGTCCGTTTTTCCAGGCACCATCCCCATGACGACTCTAGGCTGTCAACACAGTTTAAAGGGCCAGTGCCCCAGTCCCCAAAGCTTAGCCCTCTCTAGACCAGAAAGTCCCGCCTTCACCACCCCCCAACCCCCCAACCCTGAAACAAAAGCTCCTGGAACATTAATATTCTAGGCACAGACACTGTTGGTTACTGACTCCTCGAGAGGGGGAGGGAACAAGACAAAAGCCCCCCACCCTCACCCCATGTGCACCCTCAAGCAGAGAGCAGAGGAATAATTGCGGGGGGTGGGGGGGCAGATGCTGAGGTCCTGATGGCTCCTGGGAGGTGTTGAGTTTCTGCCAGTGGCCTGCCTGGGACCCCTGAGCCTCATTCTCCACATCTGTAAAATGGGGGGCTTGCAGTGGGTTAGCCCTGGGGTCCAAGATCCATGGATTTTTTTTTTAAGCATCAGAGTGTGCAGGCAGGCCAGTTTTCATGTGTATGGGCATGTTTCTGGAGTTATAATAACAGCAGCTTTGCAGGAAAGGCTCCCTGAGCTCCAGGCACTGGTCTAATCCCTATAAGACAGGCACTGGCATCCCCATTTTACACCAGAGCATCTGAGGCTCAGAAAAGTCTTGCCACTTGCCCAAGGTCACAGAGATGGCCTGTGGGCCAGCTGAGATCAACCCAGGTATTCACAGGGAGAATAACGATGTTGTAAAGTTGTTGTGAGGCAGAAATGAAATGCTGCCTGACACACACCCTTCATTCGTCCATCTCCCAGACACTGACCAAGTCTCAGGCCACCTCTAGGCACCAAGGCGACTGTGGTCAAATCAAGGGGCGCCATCCCTGCCTTCGTGGGGTGTAGATTTTACTGATGGGGGGGAAAGCACAATAAATAAGCAAATTAACAAAATAACTTCAGTGACATTCCTGTAGAAGAAAATAAAACCGGGATCCCTGGGTGGCGCAGCGGTTTGGTGCCTGCCTTTGGCCCAGGGCGCGATCCTGGAGACCTGGGATTGAATCCCACGTCAGGCTCCCGGTGCATGGAGCCTGCTTCTCCCTCTGCCTATGTCTCTGCCTCTCTCTGTATGACTATCATAAATAAATTTAAAAAAAATTTTAAAAAAAGAATTAAAATAAAATAAAATAAAACCCATGGTGATGACATAGAAGGTGTTCTGGAGGAAGAGAGATGGGGTGTGAGTAGAGGTCTCATCAAGGAGGTGTGGATGTCAGCAGAGACCGGAAGGAGAGAGCAGGAGGCAGTCGTGGGAAGATCAAGGGCGAAGAACATGCAAGGCAGAGGGTAGTGCAAGGGCCCTGAGGTGGGGATCAGGCTCAGGGAGTCTGAGGAATGTCAAGGCCAGTGAGCCTAGAGCGCAGAGAGTAGGGGGGTGGGGTGGGAAGGTGGGTGGTGGTGGCTGGAACTGCGGTCAGGGCAGGGCCAGGCCACATAGCACCCAGGGAAGGAGTTGAGATTTTATTTGAAGCATCATGGGCAGCCTTCAGAGCATTTTTAGCAACTTGATCTGATTCACCTTCTTGAAAAACCCATCTGGCTGCTGTGTGCAGAATGGCCTGAGGGGAGGCAGGCATGGAAGCAGGGAGCCCCCATGAGTAGCTCTAGAAGGTTAAGGTAAGAGACGGTGTCATCGGACTAGGGTGGTGGCAGAGGAGGTAAACAAAAATGAAATGATCTGGGATTTGCTTTAGAGGTGAATGGGTAGACCTTGCTGATGGGATGGGTGTCAAGAGTGAGGGAAAGGTTTTTGGCCTGAGCAACTGGGTGGATGGTTGTGATATTTACTGAGATTGAAAAAAAAACACAGGAAGGAAAATCTTTGGTGCCAGGACTAGACATGCTAAGCTTCATATTCCAGGAGGTGCTAAATTAACCCCTAATAGTGTCTTAAATATTAAATATAACCCCCCTACAAAGCATTATATTGAAACCTAAGAGAAGTCCAGAAGTAGGCATCCAGGGGTTTTGAGGCAGCTTCACATCATCACCTGATAAGACTCAGGCATCTTCCAGCTCTTAGTTCTACCATCCCTACTGCCTTTGTCCTCTTGCCAAAATGGTTGCCAGAACTCCAGGCATCACATCTTAGTTCCAGGCAACATAAAGGTGACCTGGAAGAAAAAGGATTTGTCCACTTTCTTCGGGAAGTCCTCCCAAAATTACCACATGAATTACCAGAGAAAGTACTTATCCTTATATCAAACTGGACAAAACTTTGTCACGTGACCTCCCTTAGCTGCAAGGGAGTCTGGGAAATATCTTTTTCTGCTGGACATAGGGCAGCCATGAATACAATCAAGGTTCTTTTATGGAAGGGAAAAAAGGGAATTATGAATGCTGGGTAGAAAGCTGGCTGTCTCTGCCTCCATCCTCCAGAATTAATCTTTTCTACCCCTCAGCATCCAAATCAGGTTACCTAGTCCTCTTACAGGGAACATAACACTTCTGATGGGCTATTACAGTGATTTGTGTGTACCTCCCCATAAATCTGGAAGGCCTTCCAGGGCAGGGACCTCATCTGACTCATCTCTGGGCACCCAGCCCCTAAACACCTACCTACTGCTCAGGAAACACTCAAATCAATGGGACAGAATGTAAGAGACACGAAGCTCTAGTTATCTCACATTGAAAGGTAAATAACCAGATCTGATCATGGCACTTTTCCTGCTTTATAACCTCCCTCCACCAGCCTTCAGGATAAAAGCTCATCTCCTAGCTTGGCATTTGTGGCCTGTCACAAATCCCAAGCACATCCCACAACCCCACCCAGACAGCCAGGGTGGAAAATATGGGTGCAAAATGCAGAACTAGGGAGCTCTGGATGCAGATCCTGGCCCTATCACTGCCTCTCTGACGACTGCCTTGAGCGAGTCATTTTCTCTCTCTGGACCAATGTTCTTATCTCTAAAATGGGAATTAAAAAAAAAAACCCAGGGATTCATAACAGTGCCTAACTTAATTCAGGTATTGCGGTGATGAAGTGGGAATTGTATGGCTGATACCCTCAGCACAGAGCTTGGCACAGCGAGTCCCTAATAAACACTAGCTAGAGCTACCACTATGTGGTTACTTTATTTTGAAGATGACCGTGATAAATGATGCTGGTGATCCTGATGCTGATTAACCCCAGCTTTGAGCTTTACTCTAGGCTACTGCCTCTGCTAAAAGTACACCCTTACTAATCCCCTACCTTGCTCCTCTGATGGATTAATCAGGGTAGGTTAACTGCAATAACATGAGCCCTGAAAATTGCAACGGCTTAACAAAAAGGTGAATTTCTCATTCATGTTACAGTCCTGGGCAGGTAGGTCACAGGCGGCAGGGGGCAGTCAGTCAGGGCCCCGGGCTCCTTCTAGCTTGTGATCCTGTCCTTTAGACTCCTCAGGGGTCCTCTCCGTTCGTCCAGCAAGAAGGATTGTGAGTGATGTGAGCCAGGCTGGAAGGGGTGGGTCTCTGTTCCACCTACATCCCATGGGGCAGAGATTAGTCACATGGCCCCAACTAAAGTACGAGGGATCCTAGGAAATGTAGCCCAATCCTGTGTTGTACCAGTTAACTTTAGTGGTGTGACAGACCTTCCAAAATGTGGTAGGTTTTTTTTCAAGATTTTAATTTTTTATTCATGAGAGACACAGAGAGAGGCAGAGACACAGGCAGAAGGAGAAGCAGGCTCCCTGCGGAGAGCCCAATGCAGGACTTTATCCCAGGACCCCAAGATCACGACCTGAGCCGAAGGCAGACGCTCAACTGCTGAGCCACCCAGGTGTCCCCAAAATGTGTTAGCTTTAAACGACAGTTGCATTATCTGCTTATGACTCTGGAAGTCAGAGATTTGGACTGGATTGGTTGGGCAGGTCTTCTCTTGGTCTCAGCTGGAGTCACTCATGTGGCTGCAGTCGCCTGAGGCTAGATGGGCCAGGATGGCCTCACTCACGTGACTGGCAGTTGGTGCTGGCTACTGGCTGGGCTTCTCTCTCCATGTGGTCCCTTACCTTCAAGGAAGCTAGTCTGGGTATCTTCACCTGATAGTCTCAGGGCAGCAAGAGGGTGTGAATGGAAACTCAAGGGCTGGGCTCCAGAACTCATACAATATCACTTTTAGGAAATTCTGTTGGCCAAGGCATGTCACAGGGTCTGCCCAGATTCACAGGGTCGGAGTGCCTCCTTAAGGAGAGGAGGACCAGAGTCAACTTACAAAGGGAACGTACAAGGATGGGAAGAATATTGTGGCCGTCTTGGCAGGTAAACAAGGTGTGCCCAGGTGTGAACGATGGGATTTGGTGAACACATAGCAGTTTCCCACGCCTGGTGAACTGCTCACTCAAGATCTGGATCCAAGGGAGCTTTCTTCCATAGCCTTCTCTGATCACCCATCTATCTCCCTAGGCGGCCTTAGTCTCTCCCCTTCCTCTGGGCTCCCAGCGTGCCCTGTGCTGCCCCTACTAGAGCACATACCACTAGGTCCTGACTGCAGCTCCTCTGGAGCAGGTTTTCTCCATCTCCCAGAGTCCAGCCCTCAGGAAATGTTGGATGCAACGAAATGAATGAGAGGGGAAAGAGAGATTGGAAATTTGGATGGGAGAGGAATGGAGAGAGAAAAGACTGAATTGCAGCCCCGAACGAGTCTTTCTGTTTACTGGTCCAGGGGCTGGACAGGAAGTACAGACAGAGAACGTGACCGTGGCCGAGGGAGGGGTGGCTGAGATAACCTGCCGTCTGCACCAGTATGATGGTTCCATAGTTGTCATTCAGAACCCCGCCCGGCAGACCCTCTTCTTCAACGGGACCCGCGGTGAGTGCTGGGGTAGGGAATCCCACGTCTTGGGGGAGGAGGAGGGGTGGGTCCTGAAGGAGGACGGATGGAGAGTGTGGACTCTCCCGTCCTGACCGAGCATGGGAGCTAGGGGTCCGGACCCCTGGCCCTGTGTGTGGGCAGGAGGGCCTGAATCATTCTGGGTCCCCAAGGGAGTTCCTAGGTGGGCCCCTTGGATGCACAGGTACCGCTGGCTGGAGAACAGATGCAGAGCGCAGGTCTCTAAGCTCCAGGCGGAAGGCCCGGACCCCTGGGGCCAGGATTTCCCCGGCTTCATCCCTTCCTGCACGTCCTGTCTAGCCCTGAAGGACGAGCGTTTCCAGCTTGAGGAGTTCTCCCCCCGCCGCGTGCGGATCCGGCTCTCAGATGCCCGCCTGGAGGACGAGGGAGGCTACTTTTGCCAGCTCTACACGGAGGATACCCACCACCAGATTGCCACGCTCACTGTATTGGGTAACGCCTCCCTCTCCTCACACTCATCCCCTCCTCCTTTCTGCTCTGCCTAGCCCTTCTCCTGAGACCTGAGGTTTGGTTTTAGCCTGGTTGTTTTTATCCCCCTGGACACCCGGCCCCAGTAGACACGCCCGGCCTTCCAGACCGCCCAGCCCGTGTTTGATCTCTGCGCCCACCCCCGGACCCTCGTGCCCCCTGTTACGTTGGGTCCACCTCAGTGTCTCCGCTGAGCGCCCCCCCACCTCTCTCCCCCTACGCAGTGGCCCCAGAGAACCCCGTGGTGGAGGTCCGGGAGCAGGCGGTGGAGGGAGGCGAGGTGGAGCTCAGCTGCCTAGTTCCGCGGTCCCGCCCTGCCGCGGTCCTGCGCTGGTACCGCGACCGCAAGGAGCTCAAAGGTACTACCTGGGGGGAGGAGGGGGCGGAGGGAGGGGTGGGATGACAGGAGGCGCGGCCTGGGGAAGAGGGCGCAGGCGGACACTGGCCCCTCAATTTGGAATGAATTGCTAGAGGAGAGGGCGTGGGAGTGGAAAAGGGAGGAGCTGGGGCGCCGGGTGGCGCAGTGGTTGAGCGTCTGCCTTTGGCTCAGGTCGTGGTCCCGGGGTCCTGGGAGGGAGCCAGGCAGGGAGCCTGCTTCTCCCTCTGCCTGTGTCTCTGCCTCTTTCTCTGTGTCTCTCATGAATAAATAAATAAAATCTTTAAAAAAAAAAAAAAAAAGAAAGGAAGGGAGGCGCTTTGGGAGGAGGCACCTGCGGCCGGGAGCGCGGCTCGGAGGCCCCGCGGCGAGGCCGGCGGACAAGGGGCGGAGCCGGGGGAGGGGCCTGCGTTGGTTTGGGCCCGGGGAGCGGGGTGGGTGCGCTCGCTCCCCTCGGTGCGCGGAGCCGCTGGAACCCTGGCGTGACGGCGTCCCCGCCGGGCCTGGCAGGGGTGAGCAGCGGCCAGGAGAATGGTAAGGTGTGGAGCGTGGCGAGCACCGTGCGGTTTCGCGTGGACCGCAAGGACGACGGCGGTATCGTCATCTGCGAGGCGCAGAACCAGGCGCTGCCCTCCGGACACAGCAAGCAGACGCAGTACGTGCTGGACGTGCAGTGTAAGTGCCCGGCGGGCCGGGACCCCGGGGGCCCGAGGGTCCCAAGGCCAGCTGCTTGCCCCCCGGGAGGGTGGCCAGCCCCGCGTGTGGGCCGCACCACCACTCTCCCATCTCACTGCCGCCCACAGACTCTCCCACGGCCCGGATCCATGCCTCCCAAGCTGTGGTGAGGGAGGGAGACACGCTGGTGCTAACGTGTGCTGTAACGGGGAACCCCAGGTGAGCTCCTGGTCCCGACAAGAAGACGACTGGGGACTCGGACACCTGTGTCTCGGGAAAGAGGGACACTGTGAACAGAGGGGCCTGGGCCCCTGACTTGTGCGTCCCGAGGGAGGAGGAGTCTGGGGGCTTGGACTTGTGGATCTAGAGGAAGGAGTCTGGACTCCGGGATTGTGCGGGGCGGGAGGCTAGGATTCTTGAGACTGGTGTGCGGTGGAGGCTGGGTCCGGGGCTGTAGGTTTTATTGGAAGGATGGGGCCAGTAAGATGCTACTTAGGAAGATGATTACCGAGGAAGTCAGAACTGGATGTTGGCACTCGTGTCCCCAACTTTCACTATGCTTTACTCACGCCCAGGCCAAACCAGATCCGCTGGAACCGCGGGAACGAGTCTTTGCCAGAGCGGGCCGAGGCGGTCGGGGAGACGCTTACGCTGCCAGGCTTGGTATCAGCGGATAACGGCACCTACACTTGCGAGGCGTCGAACAAGCACGGCCACGCGAGGGCGCTCTATGTACTCGTGGTCTACGGTGAGGGCGGGCCGCGGCAGGCCTGGGGGCGGGGCTCAAGGTGGGGGCGGGGCCTCGTCGAGGTCTCCGGGAGTCCTGGGCGGGGCGGGGCCTTGGGAGTGGGCGAGCTGGATTGGACGGTTCCAGGCCCGCCGGGGGTGTTTGAGGGGCCTGGGCAAAGGGTGATTCCTTGGGGTCAACAGCCAACAGAATTCCTGGAGTTCTGCGGCCAGATTGACCATCTGGGTTCAGGCTGGGCTCTGCAGCGTCCCATATGGGTAACTTTGCATGTTAGTTTCCTCGCCGGTTAAGTGGAAATAAATAGCACCTACCTCATAGGGCTGTGAAGATCATTCGAGCTAAATATACAGAGCGGTGGGAATGGCCCCTAGCACAAAATAAGTGTTACGTGTTTAGCCTTTGTGACAGCAGGGCAGGAATTTTAGAAGTTGTTGGGCCCTCGCAGAGGGAGAGGCAGGCTCCCTGCGAGGAGCCCCAAGCGGGACTAGATCAGGACCCCCGGATCACGACCTGAGCCAAAGGAAAGACGCTCAACCGCTGAGCCACTCAGGCGTGCTCTGCATTTTAGATGCCCGGAGCATTTTAGACAAGATGGGAAGGGACTTGGACCTGAGGTTCTGTGGGTCAAAGGAGTGGAGGGAAAACGGATGTGCTGTATCTGTTCTTTGGGGATGGGGGTGGGTGGGCAGAAGCGGGATAGTATCGGCGAAATGACTCAGGGCCTGGGTCGGGCAGCGTACCAACCAACATGCACGCATTCTTCGTGGGAGTGGAGCATCAGGAAAGTCTGGAGCCAGGACAAGGGGCCAGAAGTGGCAGTGATTTGAGGGCCGTAACGCGTACAGGCGCGGCTGGTTGTGTGCATTGGTTTATGAGATCAGCAGCGGTGGGGCCGGGCTGGGACCGTCCTCTGATGACCTGGTCCCGCGCCCTGTCCCTCTGCAGACCCGGGTGCGGTGGTAGAGGCTCAGACGTCGGTGCCCTACGCCATTGTGGGCGGCATCCTGGCGCTACTGGTGTTTCTGATCATATGTGTGCTGGTGGGCATGGTCTGGTGCTCAGTACGGCAGAAGGGTGAGTGGGGGTGGGGTCTGAATCCAGCGAGGGGTGTGGTTTGGGGGTTCGGACGGGGGCGGGGCCCAGAGCCTGGGTTGGAAATACGGCAGGCGTGCAGCCAGGAGATTAGGGGTTGGGGGTAGGGAGACTAACATCCGGGATTCGAGACTTGGGGGGACCAGATGCCAATATTCCAAACGGGCGGACCTTGGTCGCGACTCTAAAAGGGATGAATCGTTGAAGGTGAATTAATTCACCCTAGGTTTGAATAAAACAATTTATCTTCCTAATTGTTGGATTTGTTGGGAGCAGAGCAAGGGGACACCACTGAGAGAACGGATAAGGGTGGTCTTTCAATGAACTTGTGGAGTCTTCCTAATTCTGCTTTTACCTCTTTCTCTGCCCCTGTTTCGCTATGCCCTGGCCTTGATTCCCTCTCCCTGTATGTTCTGTTTCTCCATCTTCCTTCCCCTGGTATGTCTTGTCTGTCTCCCTCTTCCCGTATATCTCTGTCCAACTCCTGCATCCACATACATGTCGCCTCTGCCTGGGGGTCTGTAACCCCTCAGGCTCCTATCTGACCCACGAGGCCAGTGGCCTGGATGAGCAGGGAGAAGCAAGAGAAGCCTTTCTTAATGGCAGCGACGGACACAAGAGGAAAGAAGAATTCTTCATCTGACCCCACCTCCACCCAGGCCTGGGCCTGGTCCTGGGCTGGGGTCTACCCCACTGCCAGCTGCAAAGACATTTACCAGAGTCTGGGATGGTGGGCTTCTCCCCCCACCACTAACACCTCAGACATTTGGGCAGGGATGGGGGTGTCGGATCGCGGGTCTCTGCAAGGGCCAGAAGCAAGGGCCCAGAGGTCTGGGCCCCCCAGGGGGCAGGGGCTGAAGGTCCAAACCCCCCAAGTCCAGGGAGGGCGGTAGGGATTGGGTTGGGGGAAGATAACTGGGGGAAGGCCAGGGCCCCTAGGCTGCAGAACCAGGTCTTGTGGGGAGGGGGTCAGATTCTGGGAAGGGTGGGTGGGCAGGGAAGGGGAACACAGATTTCTTTGGGGGTCCTAGACCCCATGCCAGCCATTGTAGGAGTTCCACAGAGCTCTGGGCACCTCTTTGCAAAGCCATGTTTGCACGGTGGGGGTAAGGGTGGGGGGAGGGCATGGAAACAGGGATTCTGTGTCTTTGTGTCATAACTTTGATGGGGGTGGTGAGGGAGACAGCCCCAACTATTTTCTCCAATCCCCAGGTTCCTGGGCTCCCCATCCCTCCACCTCTCCCCCCCCTCATATCTGTCCTATCCATATTTGTCTCCCTGTCCACCCACTCCTGGGGGGCCTTCCCCATCTCTCCTCCAGGCCCTCCAGGGAGAGGGAAAGGAGTTTGGGGGGGTGCGTTGGTCTCTATGGTTTTTATATATAATATATTAAAAAAAAATTAAAAATCTGTATGAAAATATCAGATTGCACCCCCCTCCCCTCTTTCCTGGCTTTTGCCCCCTTTTTCTTGTAAAAAAAAACAAAACAAAACAAACACATTTTGTACAGGGAGGGGAACGGGGAGGGGGTTTGGCAATCCCACTAACCACCATTAAACTGAGGAGAGAACAAGTGTCTGGGGTGGCTGTGTGTCTGTCCCTCTGCCCAGAGCTGCACCATGTTGGGAGGGGAACTGAACCAAAGGAGGGAGGAGGGAGAGGAGTAAGATGGCTGCTTGTGGATGGTACAAGCCAGGAGAGGGCCCTTCCCTTTTCAAGGGCACCTCCACCCTTCTAAGAAATATGCTTTTTTTCCTGGCCACTTCAGGTGCCAAAAGTCACTGAGTCTTGTCTCTTCAGTACCCACTGAGCTACCCCGTCCCCAGCCAATGGCCCGAATCCTTCCCCTGGTTTACCCCTATCCCTGACATCAATCTCCAAAGGATCTTGCAATTAACTCACATCGCACCCTTATAACACCTGCCCCTGCTCTGCTCAAAACCTTTCCCTAGCTCCCCATCACCTCTAGGTCAAGTCAAACCACCTTAGCCTGGCATTTCCTGCTCCTCATTCAGTCAACTAAATTTTAGGTGAGTGATTCTAATTTTAGACTAAAACATATATTGACCTCTTTGTGCCAGGTGCTGCTCCAAGATCTGGAGATGCCATAGTGAATAAAACAGGCAAATATTAGGTGTTCTAGATGCCTTAGCACTAACCTGAAACTTGATCCTGTTCTAGGCACTGAGGACCCAAAGAAAAAGGAGGGTGACTCCATTCTTACCCTCACGCAGAGCTTCCATGAGGAAAACGACTGCAGCAAGGAAGAAAAAAAAAAAAAAAAAAATTTCAGATTGCCATAGGTGCCCTTAAGATAAAATGCAGAGTAAGGGGATATGGAGTATTATTAACTTATCATGGAAAACTTTGAACACAGAAGTAAACAGAACAGGACAATGAAGTCCCATGCACCCTTCACCCCAGCTTCCACAACCATCAATTTGTGGCCAGTCCTGCTTTATCCACAACCACACTCACTTCTCTACAGCAAATCTGGAGGTACCATCTTTGAAAGATCAAGGAGAACCTGGCTGATTGACACCTGTGCCAAGATATGAATGATGAGCATAAGATCAGCTATTCAAAGATCAGCGGGAAAAGCATTTTCAGGCAAAGGGAACAGCAAGGGCAAAGGCCTGACGTGGTAAAGAGATTGCAGAGTTTGAGGGGAAGTGGAGCTAGACTAGAGTGGATAAAGAGAGATGAGTGAAATCAGAGACAAGAAGGGGGAGATCATGTGTATAGCTTCACAGCCATGATAGAGTTTGAGTTTTTTTCTAAGTGTAATGAGAGCTCATTGGAGAGTTCTGTGCTGGAATCTGAGTCAATTTCCGGGAAGCCCAGAACCCTGCAAAAGTTTTCTATATCGTCAGCATCAGCGTAGTCTGGCTCCTCACCTATAGGAGCCCCTTCCCCTCTCTTTTTAAATATTTTTTAAAATTTATTCATGAGACACAGAGAAAGAGGCAGAGACATAGAGGGAGAAGCAGGCTCCATGCAGGGGGCCCAATGTGGGACTCAACACAGGCACCCCGGGGAACCCTCTCAATTCTGTTTCAGACATACTATCGCTTTCTCAATCAAACCATGCACTACTTTTTGCCTGGAGGCTTCTACCCTTGCTGTTCCCTCTGCCAGAAAAACTCCTATCCTGGTTGGCTTCTATTCATCCTTGGCTTAAAGATTACCACCTCTTGGAAGCCTTTCCAAGCTGGGGTACGCACCTCCTCTGGCTCCCACAGTTTCCTATACTCCACTCATCCCAAGTCTGAACACTGGGTTGTGGTTCTGACTTTGTATGGCTCCCCTTCCTTTGATTGGGGTGCCATGAGGGGCCAGGTTTGTCTCCATACTGCGGAAACCACAGTGCTCACCTGCACAGGGCTTGGCACAGGAGAGAGCAGTAAATATTTATGCTGGGGGTAGAGGAGGGCTTGTGAGGGTTTGGTAAGTGTCTTGGCCCTTGTGCCCCCTCTCCGGATGCAAACTGATGCCAACTAAAACAAGGCCACCCACTCCGCGCTAGTCCGCAATCCGTGAGCGCATGCGCTTTGTTCAGGAGCGCCCCCAGCCGCCCCCCCACCCCATATGCTAATCACAGCGTTCTGGAGTACGGCCTCTCCGGGGAATATGCAAATTGCCCCTTCACCGCCGTAGGGCTCCTATTGTCCCTCACTAAGATTATGCAAATAAGCAAGCCTCAGGTCCAGGATCCCGGCCTAGCTGGCGGCCCCCAGCCCCCAGCTCATTCCGTTTTCTAGAAGGCGCGTTGCCGCTCGCTCACGCACGCGCAAGCCTTGCAGTTTCTGGTTCCGTCTAGCTGCGGACTGTACCAAGTAAACCCGGACAGCGAGGGGCAAAGCCCGGAACCCCCTGCGCGGGCCTCGTCGATGGCCCGACTCACGGAGCCCCTCTTCCCACCGAGCGATGGGAATGGTCCATCTCGCCGCGCAAGCGCCCTAGGCTCCTCTCGCCGCTTTGCACTCCCTCCTCCCCGACTTGCAGCGCAGGCGCAGAGCCCAGGCGTGCAGCCGCCGCCGCCGAGCCAGAGCGGGGGCCGCTAGCGCCGGTGAGTGTCCGGGATAGGGGTGCGCGGGGCATGCTGGGAAGCGGGCACTACGGCACCGCTGCATGATGGGAATGACGGCTCCCGACACCGGGGCGAGCAGGCAGCCGTCTTGGCCCGCGACGGCCGGAGGGCGAGACCCGGGCTCCCTTTTCTCCCCCCAGCGCGGCTCCGTGCCGTCCTGGGGCATCCTGGGGGAACGGGACGCTCCGCCCTAAGGCATTGTGGGAGCCGGTCTGCTGGTCGTTATGGGCCTAGTGCATTCTGGGAAGGATTATAGCTCCTTGTGGGGAACGAGTCCCTTTTGTCACACACCTTCCGCTGAGCGTCGCGGAAGCCTGGCGTGCTTCGACGCCGAACGCCTCGGAAGGTGGTCGCTATAGGCCCGAGGCATCCTGGGAAGAGTTGCCGCAGGGCATTGTGGGGACTGGTCCTTATCGTCCTGTGTGAGGGTTTGCTCTGCCCCCTTGCCCCAGCCTTGTGGGAGCGCGTGCCTAGTATGTTCACGCAGGGCATCTTGGGAGTTCGGTGCTGTAGGTTCAGGATGTAGTAGGGCCTTGGCGGGTTTTTTTCCTTGTGATGGTGAGGGAGCCTCATTTGTGCCCCTTTAGAATTCTGGAAGCCAGTATGGCCACCGTAGTTGTAGGAATGGGACCAGCGCATCAAAGAATGTCTCCACTTGACATCTGGAAAACTCTGGAAGGCCCTTGTGTAATGTGGGTTTGGGGGGAAGGTAGGCTGGACTGGTAAGCAATGTCTCCTGGTAATCTCTTGGGAAACCCTGATTGTAGCGTGTGGTTGCCAGGTAACATAGAACGTCCAGTTAAATGTGAATTTCAGATAAATAACCTTTTAGAAACGTGTATCCCAAATATTACATGGGACCTATGTATATTAAGTAATTTCCTGCTTATCTGAAATTCGAATTTAACCAGGCATGGTCTGTTTTTATTTACTGAATTTGGCAAATTTATCCTGGCATAAAGTAGAATTCCCAAATTAGATGGGACCCAACAAGTAGTATGATATCATGACAATTCTCCTCTGCAGATTATGAATCTCCCATCCTTAAAGCCCAGATCCAGGTGTCCTTAGAAAACTCCCCTGCTTGCTACCAGCCCTCCCATGCCCCAGTCTCCTCCAGGCTTCACTTTTTTTTTTTCTCTTTTTCTCTATCTTTAGCCCCCAGCATTAAACTTGACTTCCAGGCTTTGAAGAGATTGTGTATTTTCCACCATTGTATACCCAGTACCCAGCACAGGTCTTGGTATAAAAAGGTGTAGCTAAAATAAAAAAAAAAAAGTGTAGCTGAGGCTGCCAGCCCTTTCACTAACTTACTCTTCCTGGCTTTCTACTGCCAGTGAGTGCAATGGGAGACAAAAGAACTGTGTGTGTGTGTGTGTGTATGTGTGTATGTGTGCGTGTGTGTGTGTGCGCAGCACATGGATGTATTGGTGAAGAAGGATAGGAGAGAAAGGAACCCCTTCTGGGAAGGGGTAGAGATGGTATTTGGGCTTTGAGGTGGGCTTTGGAGAGTGCATAGGAGTTCACCAGGCAGACTAGGGGAAAGAAGGACATTCTAGACAGCAATAGCAGGATTTGCTAAGACCCACAGATATGAAAAGTCCTGGTGTCCCCAGGGAGAGATGAGAAGTCTGTAATGGCTGGGGGTTTATAGGAATGGTTACAGGTGGAAGTATTAGCAGCCACTGTTACTGGAGTACCTGCCACATACCAGCAGTTTATACTGAATGAGCCTAATGAATCTTCAAAAAGTTTTTTCAGTCAGGGGATCGTTTTATGAGAGGTAGGATAACATCAAATCCTAGTTGGTATGACTTGAACTACTTGCTAATCACCTCTGTGTCTCAATTTCCTCGTGTACAAAGGAGATGATAATCTCTCAACATAGTTATAAGGACTACTTGAGTTAAGCTCTGGAAGCCTTTTTGTACTGAGAAGGATACAGGCTAGAGAAGTTAAGTCCTTTGCTTGAAGCTACACAGCTAGACTGGCAGATTAGGGTTCAGACCTAGACTCTATCTTGCCAAGGTGTAGAACTAGGGCTGACACCAACCAGTGCTGTCATACACTTGTTTAAATATTGAAGTAATTTTAGACGGATTGGTGTGTCACCACTACCTCAAGTAATTCCCTACCTTCCATCTGCCACTTTGGACCCTCCCCCAGCTCTAGACTTTCTCACAAACCGGCAACTAAAGTGTTTTAATTCCTGGCATAGGACCATGTTCCCTTCGGTTCTGACTGGTACCCACACTGGTACCTGCTGCTAAATTTTTGGAATATTACCTTCCCCGCTCCACTGACAGCTTTGTTGCCCAGATGGGGGAATTAAGATCTATAGAAGCAGGGGCTGTCTTTTCCTTTCCCCCAGCACTGAGCACACAGCTGGGCCTGGGGAGGCAGATGCTAATGTAAAAATTTATTGAGTCACCACAGGCCTTTCCTTCCCCTGCTCAGCATCCCGCTCTACTTGCCGACGTCCTGCACTGGAGAACTTGTGACCAAGGTGTGGCTGTGAAGAGCTGGCCGGGGAGGGACTCTGCCTAGCTGCTCCTCTGCTCCTGTCTCCTGTCCCCTCCCCTGGCCATGACAGAGACCCGTGAGCCCACTGAGACTGGGGGCTATGCCAGCTTGGAAGAAGATGATGAGGACCTCTCTCCAGGTGAGGCAGCCTTAGAGATGGTGGCATTACCTTGATTATCATCCTGGCTTGGAATTGGGGCTCCACTGAGCAATCTAGATGGGGAGTGGTCCCTTGTCTCCCTAGGTGTTCCATTCTGACTGGGACTGTGTTCTCTGCTAGTGGAATCCTTCTGGCTGAGACTTCTGGGCATTGTAGATTGGCTAGGATTGTTCTCCTTATCAGGGGATCGAGATCGGCTGTGGCGTCTCTCCTTGCTGTATGTTCTAGATCGGCTGTGGCCTTTCTCCTTGCTGGGGTTTCGGGATTGGCTGTGGTCTCTGTCCTTGCTGGGGGTTCGAGATTGGCTGTGGTCTCTGTCCTTGCTGGGGGTTCGAGATCGCCTGTGGTCTCTCTCCTCTTGGGGGATTCTGGATCGGCTGTGATCTGTTTCTTTTCTGAAGGTTCTGGATTGGTTGTGAGCTCTCTTTTTTCTGAAGGGACTATGATCTCTCTCTTTTCTGTGGGTTCCAGATTGGCTGTGATAGCTTTCCTTGCTGGAAGTTCTAGATCGGCTGTAATCTCTTTCTTCGCTGGAGGTTTCAGAAAGGCTATAACTTCTCTCCTTGCTAGGGGTTCTAGATCGGCTGTGACCTCTCTCCTTGCTGGGGGTTCTAGATGGTCTATGACCCCTCTCCTTGCTGGGTGTACTAGATCGTCTGTGATCTCTCTCCTTGCTGTGACTTCTTTCCTGTCTGGGGGTTCTAGATTGGTTATCATTTTTTCCCTTGCTGTGGGTTCTAGATCGGCTGTGTCTTCTCATCTGACTAGGAGTTCCTTTCCGGGTACGACTTCTTGCCCTACTATGATTCCTCTTCCAGCTGTGACTTCTCTCCCTGCTGTGGGTTCTCTTCAGACTGCGACTTCTTGCTCTTCTGGGCGTTCTAGACCGGCTGTGACTTCGGGTCCTGCTGGGGGTGCTAGACTGGCTATGACTCTGGGTCCTGCTGGGTACACTATCCTGGTTGTAACTCTTGACCTTGCTAGATACTTCTATTGGGCTGTTACTCCATTCCATGGTAGGGGTGACCATCTGACTATAACTTCTCACCCTCCTCGATGATGACAGAGACTGGCTGTGACTTTTCTCCTCAAAGAAAGTTCTACTGGGGCTGTAGCTCTTTGCCCTGCTTAGGGTTATAGCCAGCCCGGAACTCTTCCCCAAGCCTGAGGCCCCTGGTGAGCTATCACTCTTCTCTCTGTTCGTATTTCTGGGCTGGCTCTTACTTCTTTCCCGGTTGTTGTTTCTAGGCCTGCTGTAACTCTTGCCCCTATTCTGCTTTTTCTGGGAGGTAGGAGTTCTTGCCCGGTTGGGCCCACCGGGTGTACCATGAGCTCTCACCCTGGTCATGGCACTGGCCCTGCTGGGTGACCTCTTGGAGCTGCGGCTGCCCCTTCTGCCAGGAGTCCTGCCCCGGCTGTGTGTGCCCCTCCACTGGTGGCGTCGTACACCACTGGCCTTGCTGACTTTGCTGGCCCTGGTGTCAGTGCTGGCCTTGCTGGGTGTTCTTACCCTGCTGTGGACTCGGGACTTGCTGCTGGGCTGCTTAGAAGGGGCTGTCCTTGTACTTGCCCACTTGGTAGACTTGGAACTGCTTGGGCTTGTGACCGAGTTGGGGGCTGTGGGCGGCTTGGTAGGCACCGAGGAGCTGTTGGGCACTGCCAACTTGGTGGTCTTCAAGGAGGCAGGAGGCTTGGGAGGCCCTGTGGACATCGAGGGTCCAGTGGATTCTGGAGACATGCCGGGCTTTGAGGATCTCGTAGGTGGAGAAGGCATGGTAGGTGCAAAAGGGCCTGTGGACCACAGGCCCTTCAAATCACAGTGGACACGAAAGGCCTGGTAGCCATGGACAACGACCTGATTGCCTTTCCCAAGCCAACCGCATGAAGTCATAGTGGGCATTGAAGGCCCTGGAGGGCAGGTGGTGTGAAGTCAGGTGGGAGGAGAAAGAGGGGTAGGGCCTCAGCCCAAGACTAGAGGGGTTTCCTCTGTGTTTGGCAGCCATTCAGCAAGTGTTTCTGAGGCCAACTGGGGACTCTGCATTGCTGAGGACATGGAGATGGGTCAGACTCAGGCCCTGCCTTCTAGGAATCTCCCATCTCCAGGGCACTTCCCAGGTGGTCAGGATGTGTTGGGGTTCAGGCTGGGGGGTGGGGCAGGGGCAGAGGTTCCCAGATAAGAGAGAGACACCACCTGAGGAGTCAGGGAGGACCTCACAGAGAAGGTGATGTGTGATCTGGGATTGAAAAGAGGAACAGGAGTTTACAAATGGAGAAGAAAAGGAGAACTGCTGGAGCAGTTTAGCACCACCTTCGGCCCAGGGTGTGATCCTGGAGACTCGGGATCGAGTCCCACGTCAGGCTCCCTGCATGGAGGCCTGCTTCTCCCTCTGCCTGTGTCTCTGCCTCTCTGTGTGTGTCTCATGAGTAAATAAATAATATCTTAAAAAGAAGAAGAAGAAGAAGAAGAAAAGGTCACCAGGTGAGAGAAGAGCAGAGGGAAAGTCCTCAGGGTACCCATGTTCACCGAACCCACATGTCCTGGGCTGGGCAGCGTTGGGGACCCCATCTAGGACAGTCACAAGGGGAGACACTGGACCAGTGGGAACCGGGGTGGAGGGAGCCACCGCCAGAGAGGACAGAGCCTGTGCTGGGTCCTGAAGGATGAGCAGGAGGTCGCCAGGTGGACAGCGTGGGAGACAGCCTTTCAGGCAGAGGGACCAGCCCATGCCAAGGACTCCGGAAACTGTGTTAAATGGCAGAGAGACAGCAGGATGGAGGCAGGGGCAAGGAAAGAGAGAAAGCTGCGGGGAGGGACATTCTGCCAACATTTACCACCTATTCTGAGCTGGGTGATGCCAGGGACCCGGCAGTGAGTCAGAGCACGCCTGCCCACCCCCACCCCACCCTGTCTGGTGGGAGAGGCTGTGTACCGGCTCAGCCCTCAGGGCTGGGGTGAGGACAGCCAGAGGGCAAAAGACAGTGAGTGGCTGCTAGAATGAGATCTGGGACAGCCTCAGGGAGGAGGGAAGCTTCCTACTGGGTCCTAAAGAATGATGGGGAAAACCAGGGTGAGACATTCCCAGCAGAGGGAACAGTATGTGTGAAAGCCTCAGAAGAGGTTTGCTAAATTGAATGCCGGCACAAAGAAGGCGTTCTAGATGTTAGAGATGCACCCATGAACCAGACAAAGTCCCTGCTCTGGGGGACAGACGGTAAGCATCCAAGTCAATGTTGCATATAGTAAGTTGAGGAGAGTTAGGGGCATAGGGAGTGCTGGGCAAGGATTGCCAATCAGATAGAGTGGTGAGGGCATCACTGAGAAGGTGACACTGGAGCAGAGACCTGGCGGTGGAAGGAGCAACACCTAGTCCATCTGTAAAAAGGGTAGCAAAGGCTCTGGGGCAGCACATGCTGGAGGGAGGGGTTGAGGTGGCAGGAGGAGCCCAGTGTGATTCACTCAATTGTAAGAGGACCCCTCTGGGCTGCTGGAGGAAATTGAAGGAGGAAATTGCAGGATGGACACAGGCTCGGGGATGCTTTTGACAGGCGCCTGATGTATTTCCCACACTGCTGCCACTGCAGTGGGGCCCCCCTCCTCCCTGACCAGCACTCTCATGTGCACCCCCTATTATGACTGCTGATGGCACCCTTTCCTGTACATTGACTACAAATTGTTTTCCCTTTTTTTAAATCTGAACTTGTCCTAGACATGTCCTACATGCCTACAAAATCACGGTAATATATCTGGACTAACAAATATTTTAGGGGTGCCTGTGTAGTGCTGTCACTTGAGCGTCCAACTTTTGGTTTCTGCTCGGGTCAGGATCTCAGGGTGTCAGATCACACGCTTTCTCTCTCTCTCTCTAAAAGGAAATAAATCTTTACGAATGAACATTTTAATTCACTTAACTATGTATAAATGTGTATACCACACATATCAAAGTACATATATGTATGTGTTTTAAGTTGCTTGAAGACGGGTTTGTCTCCCTAAAATGAACCAGTGTAGTCCATCGTCCCTGTTTAGCTTTCCCTGTTAGAGCTGTGTGACTAGAGGCAAGTGAGTCACCTAACTGCTCTGTACCTCGGTTTCCCATTTGTCACTTAGCGTTAATAACAGTACTTCCTTCCAAGGGTTGTTATAAGGCTTAGATAGATTACTATATAAGAACAAGTTTCTTTCTTTTTTTTAATTTAATTTAATTTAATTTTAGAGCACATGTATGTAGGCATGGGGGTAGGGAGCAGAGGTAGAGGGGGAAGGAGAGAGAATCTCAAGCAGACTCCCCATTGAGCACAGCACCCCCCAACTTGGGGTTCCATCCTACCACCCAGAGATCATGACCTGAGCCAAAATCAGGAGCCCAACACTTAACCTCCTGAGCCAGCCAGGAGCCTCAAGAACAGAGTTCTTAAAATAGCAAGAAACACTGTTACTGTGTTCGTTACTGCTACTTTGTCCTTATTAAACCTCTGAGAGAGGCAGTTCTTGCAAGACATTCATTTGCTTAGACACTGAGTACCTACTGTGTGCCAGGCGGTGTTCTCCATGCGACTGGGGTTCACTGTGGGGGAAGAGCAGGGTTGTGTCCAGGCTGCCCCCTCCATGCTGTGGCAAGTCTGAATAAGGCTTAGCGAAGGGCAGAGCTCTCTGTCCTCAGATGCCTCTGTCTTTTCCCCTTCATCCCTCTGCAGGCCCTGAGCATTCCTCTGACTCTGAGTACACTCTCTCAGAGCCAGACTCCGAAGAGGAAGAAGATGAGGAGGAGGAGGAGGAGGAGGCTACTGATGATCCTGAATATGACCCTGGCTACAAGGTGAAGCAGCGCCTGGGGGGGGGCCGGGGGGGCCCATCTCGTCGGGCCCCCCGTGCAGCCCAACCCCCAGGCCCCCCAGCCCAGCCCTGCCAGCTCTGTGGCCGCTCACCCCTTGGGGAGGCCCCACCAGGCACCCCACCTTGCCGGCTCTGCTGCCCTGCTACAGCCCCCCAGGAAGCTCCAGCCCCTGAAGGCAGGGTCCTCGGGGAGGAAGAGGAGGAGCCACCTCGGGTTGGGGAGGGCCGACCAGCTGGGAGGGAGGAGGAGGAGGAGGAGGAAGAGGAGGAGGGCACTTACCACTGTACAGAGTGTGAGGATTCCTTCGACAACCTCGGGGAGCTGCATGGGCACTTCATGCTGCATGCCCGGGGTGAGGTTTAGGCAGAGATCCCACCCAGGGAGCTTGGCAGAAGGGGTGGGGTGGGAGGAGGGGGCTGAGGAAACTGGGGTAGTCATAATGGTCATGGGGGATGGGGGTACCGCCGATGTGTGTCGTCTTAGCAGTAGATGTGTGAAGCCCAGAATAAAAGCCAAATTCTGTGTGTGTCGGTCCAGCGTGTTTGGTGTGTGTGTATGCATGTGTGCATGTGTGTATACACTTGAGTGTGTGAGGCATGGGCCTGGGGACTTATTTCCCCCATCCCCTGGGTCTCCTCCCTGGGGGAACTGTAAGAGCACTGTCACCAAGACTTTTAACATTTACTGAATGCTTGTGTGGTTTCCATATATTTACTCAGAGACCCCATGACGTGCGGGCTCAACTCAACTCAACGAAGTTTCACACTCACGTAATAATGTTTCAGGTTGGTAGGCAACCCTTCTCCACACAGTGATTTGAGGACGCAGGCCATCCCTTAGCCTACTGTCATCCACATGGTCCTGGCTGAGTGGCCATGGCCTGGGTCCTGCCATGGTGGAAGAGGACGGTGAGCGTGGAGAGGTACATGTGATCTCCAGCCCCAAAGTGGCACATACTGCTCCCATTTACTTCCCTTTGCTGAGAAATTAATCACATGGCCACAGCTCAGGGCAAGGGAATCTGGGAAAGGTGGTGTAGCCAATGTCCAGAAAGCAGAGAATGATTCGTGGAGTGGTAGGGGACAGCTAATGTTCTCTCTGCTGCCTGAGAACCTTTGCAGAGAGGACTTTAATTATAATCAGAGCTGTGCTTCCTGGGTGCCAAGTGCCGGTCCAAGAGCTTTATATATATTGACTCATAGAAGTTGTGTATCTAGGAACTTACAAAAATAGAACCTTAATTATAATTACAGCTGCCATTTCCCCAGCACTTACAGAGTGCTGCATTTTATTTGCATGAGATCATCAGATCCTTAGAATAACTCTGTGAGGTAGGGACTGTGATCCATTAATTCATTTAGGGAATATCTTCTGAATCCCTGACGAATACTGCACACTGTGAATATACCAGTGAATAAAGCCCTTGTCCTCATGGAGCTTACTCGGGGGTGGGTAGGCCCACTGACAGGGACAGATGGTAAACAAGATGTAGTGTATGCTGGATGGTGGTAGGTGCTGTGGAGAAGAATAAAGCCAAGGAGGGAGAACAGTTCTGGAAGGGGGTTGCCATTTTAAACAGTGTAGCCCTCCCCCAGGGAGCAGGAACTGTGTGCTTGGGCGGGAAATGCAGTCCAGGCAGGAGGAGGCAGGAGCCCGCCCAGTGTCAGAGAGGGCAGAGCTGGAGGGATGAGGGCAGAAAGGAGCAGAGGGCCGGCTCATTATAGCTTTGTTGAAACTTGGCTCTTGCTCTGAGTTGGGAAGTACTAATTCATAGAAGTTTGGCACCAGAGCTCCTTTGAAAATAGAAGCCTAATTATAATGATAGCTACCATTTACTGAGCATTTACTGTGTGCCAAGCCCTGTTCTAAGGCACTTTACGTGTGTTAACTCATAGAAGCTTGGCAACTAAGAATCTTCAAGAATAGAACCTGAATTACCGTAATGGCCATCATTAAATCAGCGCTCACGGTGGACCAGGCCCTGGGCTAAAGTGCTTTATATGGACAATCGCATCGGATCCTTATGAGGTAGGGGCTGTTATTTATTTATTCATTCATTCAACAGTGATGTGTTGAGCACCTGCGAGATACTGGCAGTATCCTGGGAGCTGGGAGTAGAGCAGAGAGCATGAAGAACAAGAATAAGAATCCCTGCCTTTGTGGAAACCCCTATTATAATGGGGAAGACCGATACTTTTTTTCTTTTTTTAAGATTTTATTTATTCATGAGAGACACAGAGAGAAGCTAAGACATAGGCAGAGGGAGAAGCGGGTTCCTCGCAGGGAGCCCAGTGTGGGACTTGATCCCCAGACTGGGGATCAGGACTTGAGCTGAAGGCAGACGCTCAACCGCTGAGCCACCCAGGCATCCCAAGACAGATACTTTTTAAGTGAAATGTATAAAACATACAGACTTTAGAAGGTAGTAAGTGGCTGTGGAGGAAAACAGGGTGGGGAGGCTTGTACCTGTATGTGAGGCGGTTTCAAGTAGGGTGGTCATGGAGGCTTCAGTGAGAAGGTGACTTCAGAGCCAAGACCAGGAGTAGGGAGGAGTAGGGCACCTGCACTGTCTGCAGGAACCATGAGTGCAAAGGCCCTGAGGTGAAGCCCAACCTGAGGTATTTATGGAAGAACACTTAGAGCATGAAGCTGTTGCTAAGGAAGGCAGGGGAAGACTGGTAGGAAGGTAAAGTCAAGGAGGGGCAGAGGACCAGGCCTGGTAGGCTGTTCTACCAATTTGGGTTGTGTCTCCACGTCTGAGTCATTGTCATAACCCTCAGAGGTATAGGGGCTATTATCACAACCATTTTACGGCTATTCAGCCAGGGCATAGGGAGGTTGACTTAATAGCTACAGCTTTTAAGAAGCGGAGCCTGGGTTTGACTACAGACGGGTGGATGCAGGGCATACATTCTTAACCATTAAGCCACATACCAGAAATGGCAGCCTGGCTGTCCATAGCCACCGTCTGACTGGCAGGAGTGTGGTGGTCTCCACACAGAGTTACTGTGTGGAGTGTGTTGGTCTCCTCGGAGTTACTGAGGTTTTTTAAATCATGTTGGTTATCAACATTTAAAAACAGGCAGCTTTCACATCAAAATGAAGGTTCAGGGTTTCTCTTGAAGACTATGAGGTCTAGAGTGCTGAACCCACAATCTCATGGGGCAGGAGCTTGCTAGAGCTGGCTAAGGGTTACCTCCCGCTAATGGGGCATTCCTCCCCTGTGCTCATTCCTCTCTATCTGGCATCTGGACCCTCATATCCTGCTTGCTTCACTGATGATGGTACCTGCGTGGCCATAAAGAACACTTTCGTTTTGATGCCTGTTACAGAATCTTATACCAAAGCATCTGTCAAAACCCACACTTTTCATCCTAGAAGCTCAGAATCTGAGAACCTGACATTTATCCACTCTTCAAGTTGAGACTTTCATAACCACTATAGCTTAACATCAATGAATCTCAGAATCGTCAAAGCAGAAAATCACAGCTCATTAAAATACCACGGATGGATTTTATTTCCTGGAGCAGCACACTTAAGCACTTTTCTGCCCTAAGACAGGGCTTTCTAAGCATGGATGTAGAGAGTCATCCAGTTATCAGCAAAAATTCCTAAGGATATGTCAGACTGGGAATCAAGAGACCTAATCTGCTGCCTGGGGTCATTCAGTTGCTCAGGGCCCAGACAGGATATGAACACCAAGCTAGGAATTCCAAGAGAGGATTTAACACAGGGCAGTCATTATGCAGCTGTTAGAAGTCTGAGAGCACAAATGTGGAAAAATGAGGCAACTGAGCAATTTGTGCCTACAGAAAGCTCCCACCTCTAGGACTAGGGTACAGGTCCAGCAGGATTTTGGAGGACAGGCCATGTGCAGATGTTTAAACCTCAAGAGGTTTAGCACAGTACTGGTGCTGATATGGAAAGGCACTGGAGTCTGAGCTGCTGCTGGAGGGCTTCCAGCAGGATCCCAAAGCAAGGTGACTGCCTTCCCCTTCTTCCTATCTTCTTTATGCTCATACATCTCGTAGGCAGAACTTGAGGAAGCCAGTTCTGGAGGGAGTCTGGGAAACCTAATTGCAGAAAGCCCAGCATCACAGCATCACAGGGAGGGCTGCAGGTCGAGAGCCTCTAGGTAGACAGTAGGCATAGTCAAGCATTTTTTGAGCCTCTGAGATCAACACTATCTTAGGTACTGAGGAAGTGAGGAAGACAAAACACTTGCCCCCAAGAGTTTGGATTCCAGAGCAAGGACAGAGATAATGACAAAAGCGGGATAATCTCAAGTATTGAAGAGTGCTAGGAAGAAACAAAGTCAGGGTAAGGGTTGGTGGTGCTACTTTAGCCAAGCAGGTCAAGGAGAACCTCTCCGAGGATGTAGCATGTATTGATTACTAAGTAGCAAGTTCTGGGTAAGAGCACTCGAGGCAGGGGGAAGAGCAAGTGCAAAGGCCCTGAGGTAGAAGCCAGCCTGGCATGTGTGACTAGAGTATAGTGAAGATAAAGTAGGGAGGTAGTTGAGATTGCTTAGTGGGGTGGGGCTCCATCATTGTTGGGTTTTCTGGGCCTGGGTAAGGTCTTTGGATGTTTTTTACAGGATGCCATTGGAGGATTTTAAATGAGGAGTTGTGTGTGCTGACTTAACGTACACTGGATGTGGTCTGTAGTGGACCGGAGAGGGCAGCTGTGGTCGCAGGTCTGGGGTGGGGGTGGGGGGAACACTTAGGAGATCCCTGTGGGGAGGGCCTGTCAGACTCCAGAATTTAGAAGTTGAGTACACAGTTGACCGATCTGATGGTAGTGGTGTAGGTGGGGGCTGTAGGAGTCACACTGACCCTTTTTATGTTTTGGGGACTTTTATTCATCATCCAAGTGACTTTCTTCTCCTGGGGAGAAGTCTGGGGTTTGAGCTGAACATAAAGATTTGGAAGTCACCAGGATGCTATTTAAAGTCTTGGGAATCTATGACATCTGGAGAGTGGAGAGAAGAGGAAGAACACAGGCAGGCTGCTGTCTGTCTCAGGGGAGCATGTGTGATTAGTGCCTCAGGTTTGGGTTTGAGGGAACCGCTGTGGGGGTGGTGTGAAACATCTGGGTTGGAGACTTCTGAGCTATCACCAGGTGCAGAGGAAATGTTTGGCTTTGGTGAAGTCGGTATTTTAGGATAGAGTAATGGCCGACTGACTCCAAACCACCAATTTCCCCAAAAGTCACCCCAGCAGAGCTCCAGGCTGGCTGGCCCTGTCCAGATCCTACAGGACACACACACAGCCCCCTACTAGAGGTAGTATTTCCCAGGGTGGGAATCCCGGCTTCCGGGCTCAGAGTAGGTTGTATGTCCATCAGGCAAGAGGTCAGCAAACTTACTATAGAGGACCAGATGGCCCTTTACTATTTTAGGCTTTATGGGCCATACGGTCTCCATTGCAACTAACTACTCAAATCTGCCGTTCTGTGCTACCGACAGGCTGTAAATTATGCTGCATGTGACAGAGACCCAAAATAATGGTGATTTAAACAAGATTGAGGTTTATTTCTCTCTTATATGATCGTATGGAAGTGGATATTCTAGGGCTGGTATGACGACTCTGCTCCATGTAGTCAACAAGGGACCCAGGCTTCTGCTGTCTTGCGGCTCTGGCATCCCATATATTGCTCTCATGGTCCAAGATGGCTGGATACCATGTCCACACTCCAGGCAGGAAGGTGGAGGAAAAGGCGTGTCCCTTTCTGAAGCTTGAGAACTCTACCCAGGATTTAGCCAGAACTCCGTCACCGTGCCACACCTAGCTGCAAGGAACCCTGGGAAATGGAGTGCTAGTAGCTACCATGTACCTAGGTAAAAATTGGGAAACAGCTATCCTCTACCAAATTTACCTCAGCTATGGGCTTTAAAAACATCCCTCAGTTCAGATAGTGTCTGTAATTATTGTATGCAGGGCATCAACCGGGGTCTCTAAGGGGGGCAGGGCAGGTAATCCAGAGTCCTGACCACACTCAGTACTGGCCTGGTGGGACCCAGCCCAGGGTTAGGGGTTTCAAGAGCTGAAAATAGGATCTTAATGGGAACTCTCCCAGTGTTGGCCAAATACAACAGGAAACAGAAGGTATCCCTGTTTGATTTCAAACCAGATTCCCCACAGGGCCAGGCCAGCTCTGACCTGAGCTCCCCCCTCCCAGTGCCCTTCTTTTTATTTATTTTGCGAAAGCGTGCGTGTGCACATGCAGTGTGGAGGATGAAAGGGGGCGGGGGTGTGGGTATTGAGAATCAAGCAGGCTCCCTGCTCAGCAGAGCCCGAAACCAGGCTGGATCTCATGACCCTGAGGTCATGACCTGAACCAGAATCAAGAGTCCCACATTTAACCAACTGAGCCCCCTCACTATGCCCTTCTTATATTTTCTGGCAATTCCTGCTCAAAAGCCAGAGTTTCTGGTTTAGACATTTTAATACAGATCTTTTCTGTTTTTAGATACTATTTGCTATTTTATTCATGTCATCTCACCTAAACATCTAGAAAATATTCCATGACTAGAATGGTACATGAAATTAAGCGGGCAATAGATTACTGGGGAAGGAGCCCAAATCCAAATACCAAGGCCCCTCAGTGAGTGGGAAAGACTGTGACAGGGAATGGGAGAAGACAGGGACTTGAATTGCAACCCCCACATGACTCAGACAGCCCCCAACTTTGCTACCGCACCCCAAAGGCCCAAGTTTCCCCACATCTGAGACCCTTCCAGGGACATTACAGCCCCGCCACACCTCACCCTCCCTGTCCCCCTTCAGGCACAAAACCAGGGGGAATTTGCTCCTACAGCTCATGGCATCCATCTGGGAAGAATTAAAGGTGATTACACAATCTGCAGCTAGTTGTGATTTCAAACTATTTAATTGGAAACAAGGGAGATACAAATAACAATTTTCCCTTTTGCTTGTTCATTTCTCTTAAAAGATTTCACTAATTTCGCTATATCCCTGAAGGCCTTTGTGTCCTCCAAAGACTGAATCTGGAGATGAGCATCTTCTGGGTCCTATTTATCAGGAGTCCTTTGCCTGTCCAGGGAGGGAAGCACATCCTTCCAAGGCGCCCATCCCTTATCAGAGGTGGGTTCTAGCAGCCACAGAACCCATCCCCCCCACACACACACCCATTGCCCTAGGGAGGGTGTAACCCTCACTCAGAGTTCCCCCCGGGCATGCCGGATGTAGTGTTGATGCAGCCCAGCTTCCTGGGCAAAGTCCTGACCACACTCAGTGCAGGCAAAGGGGCCTGGAGGGACACGGGTCTCATGCGCCTGGCGGTGCCGCCTCAGAGAAGCAGCCTGCCCAAAGGTCTTGCCACAGTCAGGGCAGGGGAATGTAGGGTGGGCAGCGGTGGGTGCAACTGGCGTGGAGGGCCTGGCTGCTGGACCGTGGCTGCGCTGATGGGCGAGCAGGGCCTTGGAGGAGGGGAAGGAGCGGGCGCAGGTGAAGCAGATGAAGAGGGCCCCCTGCAGCTTCTGGGCCACGAAATCAGCTGGGTGCTCCCGCTTCATGTGACGCTCCTGGAACTTGGAATCGGCGAAGGTGATGAGGCAGCGGGTGCACTGCGGGGCCCCCAGGTGGCCTGAGGGACGTGGGGAGAGGTCGGGGGAAGCCAGCAAGAGTCACCAGGACCTCTCCCAAGCCCCAGGGTCTTGCCAACAATTTACATTCAGTGCTTACTATATGCCAGCTGTACGTCAGGGCTGGACAGTGGCACAGGCAAACTATTACAGGACGTTTTATGGATGAGCAGACTGAGGCTCTGAAAGGTTAGGCAACTTGCTAGGAAATGAAATGGTGGAGTCAGGAATGGAACCCAGGGAGTGTGCTCTCCCAGCAGAGCCATGTGATTAGAGCACAGCCTCTGGAGCCAGACTACTTGGCACTGAATCCCAGATCTGCCACTTCCTAGGCAAGTACAACGGTTTCCTCATCTGGAAAATGGGGTCATAACCATATCAGTATGGTTGACTGATCAGTACAGTTACAACTACCTCATGGGGTTGTTGGAGGGAGTAAATGGGTTATTACTTCATATAAAGTGCTTAGAACAGTGCTACACAGTGGTTTGCGGTTACTCGTATTGAGAAAGAGAAAAGCAGCTTGACAGGGGCTGGCCTGGCACTCACAGCTAGGCCTTGGTGTTCTCCTGTTGAACAGAAGCAGTTTCACAGAACCTTGTCAGACAAAGCCATGCTGTGACTGAGATGAATCACATCAAGACCATGCCAGAGTAACGTCTGAACACAGACAAAACATGAACATTGTCCAAGCCACAAAAATGACCAAACATCCCCCTATCCTGGCTCACAGGAGGGGCTGCTGCTGCTTTATCAATCACAGCTTGAGCCTTTGTACCCCCCCTCCTGGATAAGATTTATTTACACAGCCAACCTATCTTTTGCCCCTACTTACTGGCAGCATTTAATTGGAACAAAACCCTTCCTTGAACCTTCTCCCAAATCACCTAAGATAAGTCCTTTCTAACACTGAGATGCCCCACAGTGCTTCAGGGTGTGTGTGCTTCCTCAGTGCAATGAGCGATAAACCCAACTTGTTCAAATGCAGGTGTGTTCCTGGTGGTCTTTGGCCGGAGGACCTTGACACTGGAGCTCATTGTCCCAGATAACCTCTTTGCCTCAGTTCCCTTATCTGAAAGCAATGCCAATTCCATTGGGTCTGTCAGGAGGACTGAGATAATGAAGGTTAAACTCTTAGAAAGCGCCCAACACCTAGTAAGCATTCAGTAGAAGCTGTTGCTATCCTATGTCAAACTGGCTACCTCTGCTAACAGCAGACTCCCCGATATCAAACCTTCCCCATCTCTGCCACTAATCCCCTTTACAGCCGTGTCACCTGAGTAGTGGCAACCTCTTTTGACAGGGAAACCCGAGCCCAAGTCACACACCCAAAGTCTGGGGCAGAGTTGGCACTGGAACCTCGGGTCTCCTCTCTCAGTGTCCAACATTTTCTCCCACCCAAGCCTCTCTGGGTGCCACTCTGTCCGTCCAAACTGCAGCACATTCGAACTTACGTGGCCAGAGCGGGATGGGTACATCTGAGCACAATAAAGGTAAGGGTAGAGAATGGCAGTTCCTGGTAGGGCAGCTTATAAACCATTTATTACAGCCCCTTTGCAGCAGGCGAGTGCTTGTTACATGCCTGGGACACTGAAATCCTTTTAGCTAGCTAGCATCGGCTCCAGCACCCCACCCGTCTGGCCAGCAGCACTCACAGATGTCGCCTCCTGGGCTGCGGGGACTCCTCTCCTGGGACGGATCCTGCTGCTCCGTGGCCCCTTCGAGATGCGGGTCCTCCATAACGCCTGGGATCCCTCTGGTCAAGAGAGCAGCGCGCATGACAGGACAGTAAATCAAGTGAAGTCGCTCATGTATCCATTGCATGAAGGGGCCCGCAATCCTATGACCTCCGGCAGGCTCCCCTTGCTTCCCGCCCACCCCCACCCCACCCCACCCCACCCCGTAAGAGGCCATCCTCTTGAACTCTAACCTGGTGGAGCTCTCCTCAGGGAAGCTTCGACCCTCTCAAAAGATCCGACTCCCCAGGCCTGTGATACCCCGTGGAGCCGTCTGACCTGCGTGAGACCTCTGGCCTCCCACATCTAACTCCCTGAAGTGCGGGCATGGAACCCTTGATCTCTTGACACCAGCTCTCCCACGTGTCTTGAGGCAGGTAGTGGCGCCCCGGGTCTAACCCGCCTCCTCCCGGGAGGCATCTTTCTCTGACATCCTGTGACCCTCGTTCCACCCCGGGCCCCCGCCTCCCACGCGCGCCTTCAGCCTCGGTTCCCTCCTCCCGAGGCCGGGTAGCCCCAGGCCTCGGCTTTTCTCCGGACAGCAGCGGGCAGCTCTCGTGGCGCCAGTCGGCCGCTCGTCACAGCGCCGCCACCCGGAGGGAAGCGGGGTAGGGCCCCCGAGGCTCAAGGTCCCAGGGGCTCCCACGCCCTTTCGCCGGAGGAGCCTCTCGACGCCGAAAGCCCGGCTACTATCCGGCAGTGATGCAGTCGCGCCAGCCGGGTCCTCAGAGAAACGGGAGGGGTCCTTCCCCGCAGCGGGATGCGTTATGATGACGTCGCGGCCGCCCGTGCCGGACCGACCTCCGCTTCTTGCGCAAATGTGGCCGGGCGCTGCTGGCGCGCAGGCGCTCTGACTCCCTCATTGTTCGGGGCCCCGCGGCAGCAGCAGGGGGGAGCCGGCGCGCTTCGATTGCTCTGCGCAGCCGCCGCCAAGGGCTGTAGCCCCGAGGTCACGCTTCCAAGACACACCCCCTCCTTAAAAGAGTGACGTCAGGTTAGAGCCCTCGGAACGGGTCTGGACGGCCCCCCCTCCGCCCCTCCGCCCCAAATCGGGGTGCCCTAACCTCTTCGGCCTCCGTCCGCCCGACCCCAAGGGCGGGGCTTCTCAGCGGCTGACCCGCCGCCGCGGATCGCGCTCTCCGGTGACTGCCAGCGCTTTGCTCGGTTAGTGGTTTGGAAGGGAGGAGTGCGGGAATAAAAACATCCATGTCCCTGAGGGAGGAGGGGCCTGGAGGTCCGGATGTCTAAGATTTTGAAACCGAGAGAGTGGGGCGCCTGGGCGGCTCAGCCGGTTGAGCGTCTGTCTTCTCTCAGGTGATGATCCCCGGGGTCCTGGGGTGGAGCCCCGCATCAGGCTCCCGCTCAGCGAGGAGTGGGCTTCTCCCTCCGCCCCTCCCCCCCGGCTGTGCTCTCTCTCTCTCTCTCTAAAATCAATAAAATATATATTTTTAAATGTATCCAGAAAGAGGGCGGACAAGCCACCCGGGTCCTTGGGGAATAGACAGGGCGTGGGTGCCGGATGTTTCCCTGGGAGTGACACGCAAGAATGGAGGGGGTACAGAGTGAGCAGACCAGGAAAGAAAAAGGTCGAGTGCTCCCTGACCCGGGTCTGCACCACCCCCTTGCCTTCCAGGTATGCCACCGCCACGGGGTGACGTGACCGCCTTGTTCCTGGGGCCTCCGGGCTGTGGCAAGTCCGCGCTGATCGCAGCGCTGTGCGACGGGAATGTGGAGACCATAGAGATTCCCGAGGGCCGACCGGACTCCGGGATCCCCAGCCTGCGAGCATTGGGCCCTGGCCTCTTCCTGGGCGAGCTGAGCTGTCCGCCCGCAGCGCCAGGGCCCTGGGCGGCGGAGGCCAACGTGCTGGTATTGGTGCTGCCCGGCCCCGAGGGGAACGGGGAGCCCCTGGCCCCAGCGCTGGGAGAGGCAGCGCGGGCCGCCCTGGCCCGAGGGACCCCGCTGCTGGCTGTGCGGAATCTCCGCCCTGGGGAGTCACAAGATGAAGCCCAGGCCCGGGATCAGACCGCGGCCCTGCTGAACGGCGCGGGGTTGGGGGCCGCTGCTCTCTTCGTGCTGCCCGCGGACTGCGGCCGCCGAGACGGCTGCAAGGAATTGGAGCGCCTGCGAGTGGCGCTGCGGAGCCAGGCGGAGGTGCTGCAGAGGTGAGCGAGGACTTGAGGCCTAGTGCTTTACATTTCACATCCAGAAAATGTTCTTTGAGATCGCGAGACCCCACCCCCAGTGAGTTTGGGGCAGGCCTTAACAGGATAGCTGCTGGGGGCCCTGCTCTCTGGCCCTGGTCCTGCCCCTCAGCGCAGGTTTTGAGGTCAGCGAGGCTCCACTCCAAGCCAGCACTCAATGCTGGAGCCTTTCTTGTCTTCTAGGCTCCGCCCCACCAAAAGGTCAGCTCGAGGTTCTGACCCGTCCTCCCAGGTTCTGCCCCCCGCAAGCATTCTCAGGTCCCAAGCCCTGCTTCACTGAGCATTTTAGGAGAGGCGAGGACCTAATGCCCAAATACTTCCCCCATGGCAAAAGTTTGGAGGAAGGCTTACTCAGCACACAAGCCTGCGATCCCCGCCAAGATGTTACCCAGGGATTCACACTTTCGAGCCCTCCTCGTCCTCTCCACCTTCAGCTTTGCTCCACCTTCAGCTTTGTTCTCAAGCTACACTAGTCCTTGTAAAGCCACACCCTCAGTGAGCCTTGCCCTTTCTGGATTTCCTCCCCCTCTGCCTTTCTTTAATCCCAATCCCATCTCATTTCTATGCCCACTCGCTGGCTACCTCCTAAATCCTCCCCCCCCCATCCCTGGCCACCTGTTTTATAGAAGTCCAAATGAGGCCCACTGGGTCAGTGCACATCTTTTTTCCTTAGCCACTCCTTGGTAAGCACTAATAAGCGAGGCTTTTCCCCTCACTGGCCCTTCTTCGCCTCAGTAAACCTAGTCTCTGCAAAGAGCGCCCTGGGTGACCTTGCTCCGGTCCAAAGGTGCTTGCCTTTCCTTTAGCCCACAATACAGTTGCAAGTCAGTCTTTGCGGGAGCCCCATCTTCCAGGAGTTTTGCTTGGCCTTTCTTAACCCTGCAAGGCCCTTGGGAAAGTGCCCCCTCCCCCAAAGACTGAATCTCAGAGAAGATTTAGCAGGTTTCCCTTTTTAGGTTTTGTCAGAAACCTGACCTCAACCAACCTGCCCCCCTGCCCCCATTTTATTTTTTTGTTTTTTAAAAAGATTTTATTTATTTATTCATGAGAGATACACAGAGAGGCAGAGACACAAGCCGAGGGAGAAGCAGGCTCCATGCAGGGAGCCTGATGTTGGACTCCATCCTGGGATCACGCCCTGAGCTGAAGGCAGACGCTCAACCACTGAGCCACCCAGGCGTCCCCTTCCCCCTGCTTTAAGCCCTAATTCCTATATATTTTATGATGAGTCTGGCTCCTCTGTCTTCTTTCAGAGGTTATTCAAAAACTCCACCCATATCATCCTAGTCTGGTCCCATCCCCATAATGCAGCTCTCCCGCGTTTAAACCCTCTTCTGCTCTTGACCCTCCCTTTCCCTGTCCCCTTAGGCTCCTGCCCCCGGCACAGGATGGCTTCGAGGTACTGGGTGCGGCAGAGCTGGAGGCCGTGCGGGAGGCTTTTGAGACCGGTGGCCTGGAGGCGGCGCTGTCGTGGGTTCGCGCTGGCCTGGAGCGACTGGGCAGCGCGCGGCTGGACCTGGCCGTGGCCGGCAACGCCGATGTGAGCCTTGTGCTGAACGTGCTGCTTGGGCTGGATCCCGGTGACCCAGATGCCGAGCCTGTTTTCATGCCCGCGGGGCCCACGCCCCACCCGGCCCCAGAGCGTCCCAATGTGGTGCTCTGGCACGTACCTCTGGGCTCCGCGGGCACTGCTGCCGCCACCCCCCATCCGACCCACTACGACGCCCTCATCCTAGTCACCCCGGGGGCCCCCACTGAGAAGGACTGGGCTCAGGTTCGGCCCTTCGTGCTGCCAGATGCGCCGCTGGTCGGCGTGCGAACAGACGGTGAGGGCGAAGATCCAGAGTACCTGGAGGAAGAGGACGAGGCGGAGAAAGAGAAGCCCAGCTGCGAGAGCTTAGAGAACACAGGCGGAGAGGGGGTGAAGAATGCACGCAGTGAGGGAAGGGAGAAACGTGGCCCGGGATTGCAGAAAGGTAGCGAGGAAGATTCCGAGAAAGCAGGCAGCGGGGAAGGCTCGGAGAAAGCGGGCAGCGAGAGTGTGCCGCCTGTTGGCGGTGGCGGGAAGAAATCAGGCAGTGGGGACGCGGAGCGTGCGGCCGCGCTGAGCCCCGAGGATGAGACGTGGGAGGTGCTGGAGGAGGCGCCGCCACCCGTGTTCCCGCTGCGGCCTGGCGGCCTCCCGGGGCTCTGCGAGTGGCTGCGGCGCGCGCTGCCCCCGGCCCAGGCGGGGGCGCTGCTGCTGGCGCTGCCCCCCGCGTCTCCCCACGGGGCGCGCATGAAGGCGGCGGCGCTGCGGGCCGGGGCGTGGCGGCCGGCTCTGCTGGCCAGCCTGGCGGCGGCGGCGGCGCCCGTACCCGGCCTAGGCTGGGCGTGCGACGTGGCGCTTCTGCGGGGTCAGCTGGCCGAGTGGCGGCGGGCGCTGGGGCTCGAACCCGCCGCGCTGGCTCGACGCGAGCGCGCGCTCGGCCTGACCCCGGGGGAGCTGGCGGAGCGGACGCACTTCCCGGGCCCGGTGACGCGCGCCGAGGTGGAGGCCAGGCTGGGCGCGTGGGCGGGCGAGGGCACTGCGGGGGGCGCGGCGCTGGGGGCCCTTTCCTTCCTCTGGCCCGCGGGCGGCGCGGCGGCCACCGGCGGCCTGGGTTACCGCGCGGCGCACGGCGTCCTGCTGCAGGCCCTCAGCGAGATGCAGGCCGATGCCGAGGCGGTGCTGGCACCCCATGTGCCCGCGCAGTGAGGGGTGGGACGCGGGTCTGGGGGGCTGCCGGGGTGCCCAGTGTCCCTCCTGCTTGGCTCCCCCAGGGGCTGAGGACTCCACGTCCTGGTTAGAGGGATAGGGATTGGGGGGGTCCAGATGCATGGGATGTCTGGGCCTCTGAGGTAGCGGAGCTGGGGGCCACCACTCAGAATGCTGGGTGCTTGAAGGGAATGAGGGCTTTGAATTCATTGGGGTGGACTTTAAGATTCCAGTTGCTGGGTGGTGGGAAGTCTCCATCTACAGGAGGGAACAGGGGACTGTGCAAAAGAGCTGCAGAACCTTTGATCAGGAATAGAGAGATGTCTGTTATTTGCTGCTGGGGGGTGGGGGGGGGAGGGCCTGGTGAGCCAGATTCTTTTCCCAGCTGTTGTGGGGAGGATGGTCCCAGAAAAACGAGGGAAGTAGGCAAGAGGTCTGGGCATGGTGGGCCCTGGGGGTAGCCAGAGACCAGGAATGAGGCCTTCTGGTGTGAAGGACAGGAACCCATACCTCAGAGGTATCTCCCACAAATTCCTTATGGATTTGGACCCTGGCAATCACCTCTCTCAGTGCGAGTTTGGAAAGGGACATGACTACCCGCCCCCCTTTTATAAGTGCTGAGTGATTCAAGGGATCTTTGGTGTGTCTGTTCCTTTGTCCCTCTTTCCCTTAGTGGTTTCTATCTCTTTTTGGTCTTGATTTCTTCTATCATTAAGCCGAACCCTTTCTGGCCTTGATATTTTATACTCCTGCCTTTTTTGGAAAAGCAGCTATAATGCTGCACTGACAGATATTTCTGTGTTGGCTACCTCAGGTGTCCCCAAGAGGCTCTGCCCTCTGGTGTACACACAGGGCTGCGGAGAGCAAGAGACCCACAGAACAGCGAGGTAGTGTTCCAGACGGTGGGAGTGTGCCGTAAGTGAAGCAAAGGCAGAAACCACAGTGCCTGGAATGTTCTAGGCTGCCAACTATAGGTAGAAAAGATGCCACAGGTTACAGAGTTCTTGTATCAAAAAGCAGGAAAGGGGGACCCAAAAGGCCATTAAGTAGCATCTCTTTTATGAGAGATGGGGAGGGCAAAGCCCAGGGAGGGCAGGCTCTAGGCCCAACAACACACAGCAGGGTCCTATGTGGTCTGGCCCCAACCTCATCCCCTAACCAGCCTGATCTTCCGATGCCTGGGTGGGCCACCTTGGATCCTACCCCAGGATCTTTGCATTTGTTGTTCTTTCTGCCTAGAATGCTCTACCCCCGGATCTTCCCATAACTGGTTCCTTCTTATCAAGCAGATCTCCACTCAAACGTCCCCTCAGAGAAGCCATCCCTGTCCAGTGTAACTGAATCAGCTCACACGCCCCCATTACTCTTCTCAGCCAGTTATTTCCCTTGCAGCAATTTTTACTGTAGGCAATTACCTTATTTATTTATTTACCTATTTAATAGCTATTGTCCTTTTACCTGTTTTGTTCTCTGCTCTACCCCCAACACCTAGAAGAGTGCTTGACCCACAGTAGGTGCTTAGTAATTATTTCTTTTCATTCATTAGTCAGTGGCAGACTGGAATTTAGATTGTCGGCCTCTTGCCACAAGACAGGGAAAATGAGCAAGGTGGGGAGAAACAAGCATCTGATGGGAGAGAAAGCTCCTGTCTGAGGTCAGGGGATCTGGGAAGCAAGCACGGCTTTGCCACTGTCACTCTGGGTGACTTGGACCAGTGCCTTATGTTCCATCTGAGAAATGAAAGGGCCGGACGAGAACCGTATATACTTGCAAGATCCTATTTTCTTTGACAGCAGGAGACAAGGGTGACCGATCTGAGAGACAGGTCCTTTGCCAGATGGTATTCCCATGTCCATCTCGAACCCCTACCATTGGCACAATTTATCCCATCATAGTTGAGATGGCTGAGGGTGGAAAAAAGCATTTGGCTTTATACTGAATGGCTTCAGACATGGTCTTCAAAGGCCTTTGAGGCTTCGGGGAAAGGTATTTGCCCATCTCTGTAATATCCAGTACAACACTGTCTACCTCTCAATCTGGAATGCCAGCCATGGGAAAGTGGGAGAGGTACACAGCCGTGCTGTCCAACAGAAACGGGTTGTGAGCCACATCTGTAATTTGAAATGTCCTAGCAGCCACAGTAAAAATGTAAAAGAAAACAGTGAAAACTAGTTATGTTTTACTCAACCCAGTACACCCAAAACATTATTTCAACATGTAATCAATATAGAAAAGAATGAGATATTTTCCATTCCTTCATGCTGTCTTTGAAATCGGGTGTGTATTTTGCACTTAGCACATGTCTCATTCAGATGATAAATTCTCATCAGAAGTACTCCTGTTTAGCTTTCCTAAAGTTCATTAATAGAGAAAGAGATTCATACACCCAAGTTGTCCCGGTTATATTGAACAGTTTCCCAATAACTGAGGTGCATATCAGTTTTTAAGTAAAAATGAATAAACACCATTTTCTCAGTCACCCAAACCATGTTTTAAGTGCTCAGTAGCCACATGTGATGTGTGGCCACAGTACTAGACAGCACAGACCTAGAATACTCCCATCATCACAGGAAATTCTACAGACATAGCTCTAGGGTCAGACAGTCCTCCTGACATTGGGGCAACCTTGGGGAAGTCACTCAGCAAATGGTATCTACCTCACAGGGTAATTGTAGGAATAGTGTATGTACATGCATTCTCCCCCCTGCCTCTCTCTCTCTCTCTCTCTCTCTCTCTCATACACACGCACATGTCAGCATGCTGCAGCCCTCCAGAGAAGCCTCGCATATGAGGAGCTCGAACATAAGTCTTGTTGCCTTTGCCCTTGGCCCCAGGCAGTACCCAGACAACTCTAGTCTGGGCACCTCTGTCTCATGCCCATGCCTTTGCTCACAGAGTGCCCTTGTCTTTTTCTGCCACTTTCACACCATCTCTGATTTGGTCTGGCCTAACATCTCTGCCCTGTGCTTCCCTCCCTCAAATTCCTTCTGCCCTCATGCCAATGGGGATCATGCCAGAGATCATATCTGAGAAAGCAAGACCCAATTTTGTTTGCCTATGTCTCTTTTGGGGAGTGCTGGTTGTGTTTATATGTGTATGTGAGTTTATATGTGTATATGGACACTCTTGGGTGTCATGACTAATTTGGGGGAAGGGTTGTTTTTAAATTATGACTTTTGAAGGGAGTCCTAAACGTTGCTAGTGAGGCTTCTGTCTCTGGTAGCATCCAAGCAGAAAGATTAAGACTCCCTTGAGAACGGATTGCTGCTGCCCTCGGGGTGTTTCAACATCATACTTCCAGGCTGGAAGACCCTGGAAGGCAAGAATTCCAGGAAATGTATGCTACATCTTGGCATTGCCATCCATTACCAGAAGCAGAAGTAGAAGAGACAATCTCATCGCCTTAGCTGAGTTTCATACATTTCTGGATAATGATGAAGAGACTTGTATCCATTGGGGTGGGGAACCAGGGAGGGCTAATCCAGGGTGTGGTAGGCCTGTGGTGCTTTTTGAAGAGGTCAATAAAAATGAGTAGAAATACCACTATGTGTCTTTTCTTTTGGGGTTTGAAGGGGAAGATGCTTGGGATTTTGCTTAGGTCTGGGGAAGGAAAGGGCTGGAGATAGTACTGGCTCTGAAGGAGGAGGAGACCAAGGGTGGGGACTCCTGGGTCCTAGGAGAGGAAAGATGGGTGGTGAGGGAAAGAACCCCTTGAGCTGGAATCCAGAGACTCTGCGAGTATGTATGTTGGGGAGGGGGGAGGGTGGTGCAGGTGGAAACAAGACATTTAGACCTTAGAGAGCTTACAACAGTAAAGCATCCCAGCTCTGGAAGCAGCCTGGCCCATTAATGTCTCTCTGTAGCTGTGTTCTTGGAGAGGCCCTTCTGACCCTAGACCTGGCCACATGATTTGCCTGGAACAGCAAACACGATAGAAGTAGATGCTTGAGGGATGCCTGGGTGGCTTAGTGGTTGAGCATCTACCTTCGGCTCAGGGTGTGATCCCAGGTCCAGGAATCAAGTCCCACATTGAGCTCCCTGTGAGGAGCCTGCTTCTCTCTCTGCCTGTGTCTCTGCCTCTCTCTCTCTCTCTCTCTCATAAATAAATCTTTAATAGAGAAGTAGATGCTTGGAAAAAGTTCACATATTAGGGCTTCCTCTCACTGCACCCCTGTCACTACGGTCACACCGAGAAGTCCAGGCCAACCTGCTGGGTGAGTAGAGGCATGTGGCCCAGTCAGTCTTAACACCCCAAGCTATAGCCAGCCAACCGTCAGAAACCGAGCTGCCTGGCTGATAGAAGCCAAACCCAACAGAAGAGCCAGTCGGCTGATCCCAGACCAAACAGCAGACTAAATCACGAGTTAAATAAAAGGTGATTGTTCTAAGTGACTACCTTTCAGAAGAAAGGTAGTCACAGAAGAGGTAGCTGCAGAAAGGCAACAGCCAAAGATAACAGACACAGTCTTACTCCCCCTCTCTGTGCTGAGGGCCTTTCTCCCCCTCACCATGAGTCGCAGAAAGGTAGCTGCAGAAAGGCAGCAAAGATAACAGATACAGTCTTACTCCCCGTCTCTGTGCTGGGGTCCTTTCTCCCCCCTCATCATGACCCAGTGATTAAAATCTGGAGCCCTTTGGGGATCCCTGGGTGGCTCAGCAGTTTAGCGCCTGCCTTCGGCCCAGGGCGTGATCCTGGAGTCCCGAGATCGAGTCCCACGTCAGGCTCCTTGCATGGAGCCTGCTTCTCCCTCTGCCTGTGTCTCTGTCTCTCTGTCTGTCTCTCTCTCTCTCTTTGGGTCTCTCATGAGTAAATAAATAAAATCTTTTAAAAAAAACTGAAGCCCTGCCACTTTGTAGTCACGTGAACTCCACTGTAACATCCCTCCTCTGAGCCTCAGATTCTTCTGAAGACAGGGCTGAGAATAACAGTGCCTATCACGGGGAGCTGCTGCGAGGAGAAAATGAGAAGTATGTGCTAAGAGGCCGTGGCACCCATTCATGATGTTTAAGAAATACGTCCGTGTTGCAGACCAGGATTGCACTTCTTAGCCCCCGTGGGGTTTGGCAGACCATGCAACTCGCTCCATCCCATGGGTTATGTCAAGTCCCTTCTGGGTCACAGCATTTAATCACCCACACGAAACTTTCCTGCGCTTTCCCGTACACAGCAATGTTCGAGTTGGTGGCTACCCTAGGATCCTGATGAGCAGACAGTGCTAGACATGTAGGGTGAAGGAAGAATCAACTATTCGTGAATGGAGACTGGTTCAGCAAATACTGCTCTTCCTCCTCCCACTGGAAGGGGAATACACTTCCTTGCTCAGTTAATGTTGGTTTTGACCACAGGGTTTACTTTACTCAATGGAATGTTAGCACACCTGACCTCAGAGGGGCTCCTAATGCACTTGGGCTTTGTGCTCCTGTGATCTGCCATCAGAACACTAGCCAGGGAGCCACTGATCCCAGAACTTGTATCCTCCTCCCAAACTGGAGCCAAACCAGCTAATGCAGAGCCAGAAGGAGAACTACCCCAGCCACCCCCAAACCCTCAGAGAGAAGAATGCCTGTTAGGGCTCGGTCTGGGGATGGTTTGTTACACAGCATTACTACAGCGTTAGTCAACTAATACAATTTTTTTAAAAAACTAATACAATTTTGTTGCTTTAGGGGCACCTGGGTGGCTCAGTCAGTTAAGTGTCTGCCTTTGACTCAGGTTGTGATCCCAGGGTCCTGGGATCAAGCCCCATTTTGGGCTCCCTGCTCAGCGGAGAGTCTGTTCCCTCTGCCCCTCACCTCGCTTATGCCCTCTCTCTCTCTCGTTCTCTCTCTCTCTCACATGCTTACTCTCTTTCTCTCAAATAAATAAATTTTTTAAAGCTTTGTTGCTTTAAATCACTGAGATTAGGGATTTGCTTGTTACTGTAGCGTAATATATTTGATGACAATGTTTAGCACCTTCCAAGTAATGGCCACTTGTTAAGTAGCAGCCATTATAATGATTACTATTTACAGACATATTATCCCTAAGACCCACATTGTCTTACAGGTACTAGGCACTGCACTAATCCTTTTTTATTTTCTTTCATTTGGCACAACAACCCAATGAGGTTATAACTATTAATATTCAAATTTTGCAGAATTGAAAACAGACAAAAAGAGGGAGAGGTTAATCAGGAGAAGTGATTGTGGACTCCAGGATCTGCCTTTCCCTAGTGGTTTGACCCAAGGCAAGGGGAACCACAATCTGTGCCTCAGTTTGTTCATCTGTAAAATGGGGCTAATAAGATCAACTTCACAGAGTTGTTGAGATTCTGAGGTTTTTTTTTTTAAGATTTTATGTATTCATTCATTCATGAGAGACAGAGACACAGGCAGAGGGAGAAGCAGGCTCCATGCAGGGAGTCCGACGTGGGACTCGATCCCGGATCTCTAGGATCACACCCTGGGCTGAAGGCGGCGCTAAACTGCTGAGCCACCCATGGATCCCCAAGTTGTTGAGATTCTGAAATGAGGTACAGCATGGAGAACACTCTGCACAGGGATGCCTGGGTGGCTCTGAGATTGAGCATCTGCCTTCAGCTCAGGGTGTGATCCCATATCTGGGGATCAGGCTCCCTGTGAGGAGCTTGCCTCTCCCTATATGTCTCTGCCTCTCTCACTGTGTCTCTCATGAATAAATAAATAAAATCTTAAAAAAAAAAACACACTCTGCATAGCAGCCCAGTGGGGAGTAATCCTTTAATAAATGGTAAGGTCTTCTCTCTCTTCCTTGCAAAGAGGGGGTTCCCAAGGGTTAAGACCCCTGCTTTCTGCACCTTGCCTTCCTGAAATGCATTGTATCACAGGAACTCAGGCTTACTTTGTTAACCTGTTTAATGTATAGGCACAGGGGGAGGTGTAGGGTGAGGACAAATGGAGACCTCAAGCCATATATTCTTCAGTTCTTCACTCCGCTCTGCCAGGGGCCTGGGGGGCTGGAAGGCAGTCTGCTCGGCGGAGGAAGTAGAGATAAGAGGCTGAAGGCACCTGAGCCCCCGCCTTGGCGTAGCAGGCACTCTCGGTAGCACAGCCCCGAGTGGCAAATTTGGGGCTGATGAGACCTGGGAAAGGGGTTTCAGAATGGTATCAGCCCCCAACCCCTCCTTCCTCACCACCTGTCCTACCGCCCCCACCCTGCCCCATTCCCTTGTCGTATCCAGTTCCCAGGAGCCACCGTCTCCCCTAGAACTCGGAAGAATGGCCCTCCAGTTCTGAGGCTCCTGTCCCCCGCTCTAGAGATCCAGGCTCCCCTCACCAGCCTGCACGTTGCCAGCAAAGTAGACACAGTGGGTTTCCTGGCCAACACAGCGGGCTGCCTGGGTCCCAGGGCATGTCTCTTGAAAGGGTGCGATGCAGGCTGGACACTGAAGGCCGTTCTCAGTACGATTGTTCTGGGGAGCTGCAGGTGAGGGTGGAGAGTAAGGCGCAAAGGGACAATGAAACCCTTCCCGAACCTCACAACAACCAGGGTGCGGGAGTGGGGGACATGGTTTGCTAATGGACACTGCATTTTCAGGTAAGGAAACTGAGGCTCGCATGAAGCAAGCAAGTTGCCGAGTGTTTCAGTGCAGGTCAGAGGAGGGCCAGAGCACATACAGCAGGCTGGAAGCGACTCCTGATGAAGGGCTGAGGTGGCACTCACGGGGCACCGAGCCATGGTTGCAGCCATCACTCTGGCAGCAGCGCGTGTTGGACACCATGTAGTCCTTGGGGCCCATCGTGGTGGACACGAATCCCGTGTAGCAGTCGCTGAACTTCATGCAGGCCTTGTAGGTGTTCAGTGAGTGGCGGCCCTCTGAAGGATGGGGGACAAGAAGGGAGGGCTCCGGCAGTGCCTGCTGATCCCACTCCAGGATGGACCCAGGCCTTGGGTAGGGGTTGGGTCTCTCCCAACCCTGAACTTCCCACACCCCATGATCCCCTAGGGTGGTCTCTTCCAACCCAATCCAAGGGTTTTCCCTCTTAACTCCCCAAACAGTGCTCTTCCCCACCCCCTCCTCTCCTCCATTCCTAGGATTCATATCTCTCTCCTAAAAGCCTGGGGTAGTCTTTTCAAACCCTACTGGTCCTCTTGCCCACCTGCCAATGCCTGTTCAGTGGGTAGCGCAGCATGCAATCCTCTATCCCACCCTCCTTACACACCCTCTCTGGTCGGGACGTGGTTTCTTCCTACACTCCAGGTGGCCCTCAGCTCCTGCCACCACATTCACACCTGTCCACCTTCCTCCGGTGCCTAATGAATAGTCTCTTTCAGCTCTGAATGAAAAGCCCTGCCCCTGTGGTCTGTCCATTACTCCCCCTCAACCCCCATCTTTTCTCAGGTCAGGTTCCTCCCTTCCACTGAAATCACACCCTGCTCTCCCATCACCCACCTGCCTCCCCATCTCCATCTCTACTTGTCTTTGTGACGGTTTGCTCCATACTTCGGGGTTATCTTTCCTGTCTAGCATAGTCCCTTTTATGTCTCTCCCTCCACCTCAGTGTCACATCTCCACCTCCAGTCAGGAATGGTGCCTTTCAGAACAGAGGTGAGTGGGGGGATGGGGTAACTGGGTGATGGGCATTAAAGAGGGCATGTGATGTGATGGGCACTGGGTATTTTTTTTAAGATTTTTATTTATGAGAGAGAGGGAGAGAGACAAAAAGAGAGAGAGGCAGAGACAAAGGCAGAGGGAGAAGCAGGCTCCATGCAGGGAGCCCGATGTGGGACTCAACCCGGGGTCTCCAGGATCACACCCTGGGCGGAAGGCAGGAGCTAAACCACTAAGCCACCCAGGCATCCTTGGGCAACTGATGAATTACTGAACTCTACCTCTGAAACTAATGATGTACTAATTGGCTAATTGAATTAAAAAAAAAAAAAAAGGTTCCTTCCAGCCTGCACCACACCCCTAGGGCTATCTCTTCCTCCTATTTTGGAAGATTCCTCCCTCTTCCCCCAAAGGGTCACCTGATCACAGTCTTCCCAACCCACACCAGCCTCTCCCTTCCTCCCCACCCCCCATTACTTCCAGCCTATTAGATTCTACCCCTCCCACCCATTCTGTTCCCCCCTGTCCTTTCCCTGCCCCCTCCTGCCTAAGAAAGTCTGTGTCTGCCCTCCCCAGCCCTCCCGTCTAATATTTGGGAGAGTCTCCTGTTCAGAAATCCCTGGCAACAATGGTTTCTATCATCCCACTGAATTCGCTTCCTTCCACCCACCCCGTCAGGATAGTTTTTCTCTCTTCCCTGACCTCTCACCACGAGGATCCTTCCTTCCCTCGGGATCTTCTACCCTTGAAGGCACAACCCCCTCCCCAGGTTAGGATGCCAGGCCCTCCTCGTACTTGTGCTTGCTTCCCCTACGATGACCACGCATGCGTCCTTGCCGGCCTCGCAAGCCTTCATTTTTCCGCTGCACGTGGGCCCGGAGCCCCTGCACACTTCGCAGCTCAGCGGGCACCCTGCAGGGTAGAGAGCCAGGCTGTTGTCATGAAGGGTGTGGTCAGTGGACCAGGAGGGCGACTTCAGACTCCAGAGGGAGATAGAGCAAAGGAGGCCAGATTTGGAGTCCTGAGGGAGGAGGGACAAGTGTCTCCCTAATTGTCCATGGGTGGAGCACGGACCGCTGTCCAGGGACTGTCCAGTGCTCTGGCTGGGACGCGGTGGTGAAGCCAGCAAAGCTACTTCCAGGGGTGGGAAGCGACTCCACCAGGGAGCCTGTTTACCTAATTATAAGGCTGAGGACTTGGGATGCTAGGGTTCTCTGAGAAAGCTTGGGGACAGGGAGGGATCCTGGTGAAGGTTTCCATGGGCTTCTGTGAAGCTTCAGGTCCAGCTGTTTCTGGGACACGAGTCCAGGCATAGCTCTTAGAGATGGTAGGAGCTCAGGCAGGGGAACCTGAGGCTGGGGTCTTCACCCCAGATCAAGAAGGGAGAGTCAAGACCAGGAGGGCAGAGGGCATGGACTCCTCAGTCCTAAGAGAGGAGGCAACTGGGGGCTCCCGGACACCTAGGTCCTGGGGAAGGTGGAGCTTGTCTGAACTCCAGCATCTAAGGGAAGGGGAGCTGGGGGGTCTGAACTCTGTAGAGTCCAGGGAGAAAGGAGATCTCTTCTCCCCCATGCCACCCCCCTTCACTTTTTTTTTCTTTCTTCTTCCTTTTTAAAATTTCCCTTTATAGTCATGCTCTCATCCAATTTCCTAGAATTCATGTCTTACTTTGAGACCTTGCCTGGGGAGAGAGAGGATTTAGAGCCCACCAAGCTCCCTCTTTTCTCAGGGATCCAATCACATGAGCGTTTGAGCTTTTCTTCCTGGGGGGCCCAGGCTTTCTCTTCCTTTAGTCTCTGCCTTCACCATGAATCGGAATTCCCAGGACACCACCTCTTTCCCCCTCAAGGACCTTGTGGAGTGCTCTCTCGTGGTCCTCATGGTCCAGACCCCTTCTCACTTACCCAGACCCAGGAGGGTGCAGAGCAACATGAAGGCCAGCAGGAAGGTCTCCGGTCTCATGGGAGTCCTCATGGTGAGTGAACCTGAAGTCCCAGGTCCCCAGCCCTTATAGGAAGCTGAGGAAGGGCGGATCCTCTGGATCCGCCTTCACCCTGGGGTGAGAAATAGCTGAGGTAAGATCTCAGGGCAGGTCTTTGTGGCTCTACATTGGGGATATGGAACCAGAATCCAAAAGGGACATGGGCATCTCATGCTCAGCACCTGCTCCACAGGGACCCCAGGACTCTTGACTTTCAGCACTTTCTTTCATCAAGACCCAGAAGGTCACTTTCCTGTTTTCTCACATTCCCACCACCTTCCTCTCCCCTTTTTGCTGGCCTGAAGCCCAAGGTCAGAGTTGGGTCACTTGATTCCCTGTAGGTATAGGGTGGCTGGTAGGACTGAGATCCCCTCTCTCTTTTTCCAGTAGTTGCCCAGCATGGGTGGGGCCCTACCTGGGAGTGCCCAGCATGTCCAGACTCGTTCTGCGGGGGACTAGGCACCCTGTGTCTCTTCTGTCTTCATGCACTTGGCTTATATTCCCTGTTCGGTATTTGGGCTGTCCCCAGCTCCGACCCTGCCTGGGGTTGCACCTCTGGGTCTCACGGGGACGGAACAGAGGGATGCTTGTCAACAGGCAGGGGCAGGCATGGTAGGACACATATGCCCACAGGTCACATATTGGGAAACTGAGGCATGGGTGGAAGCATTCTAGTTTGGGTGTGTGTATCTCGTTTGGATGCATGCTTTGTGCCTTCTTTAGATCTTTGATCCACTCTCTCCTGGCCTCAGGCATAAGAGAACGGAGATTTTGTTCGTGTGTGTGTGTGGTGGCGGAGTAGCGGGGAGGAGCGTAACTTCAGAAATCCCGTGTAGAGGACCCCGTAGCGGTACGCTCCAGGGTCCCTGCAAAAAAAAATCACTCAGGTTTGGGTCTTCTAGTGTTCTAAAGGCTTCAATTTGGGCGGTGACTGCGTCGTCCAATGAGAAGGGCGAATTTCTTTTAGGAGCCAATCCCGGAGCCCGCTCCTGTTGCCAGGCGCCGAGAAAGCAGAGAGTGAACGCCACCGGGAGGCGGGGCTAGAGCGCGGTGAGGGCCTAGGAGAGGCGGGGCCTAGGGGAAAGCCCGTTGCTAGGATACCAAGCGCCTCGCTCCGGAGAAGCGCGAACTGGGCTTGCGCGGCGGCGACGGGAGCGCCGGCGCGCCGCGGTTTGAAAGGCCCGAGCCCTGTGCGCTTGCGCACTCCAGCCCGCGCGGGGAGCGCTCCCCCCTCGACGCCCCCCAAGCTCGGACCTTCTTTTATCTCTGGCGCCAGGCGAAGCCCGAGACGTTGACATGCCGGAGATCCGTCTCCGCCATGTGGTGTCCTGCAGTAGCCAGGACTCGGTGAGGAACTGGCGTGGGGGGGAGGCTGGAAGACGTAAGGGAATCCGTGCGGGGGCGCTACAGGAACTTTGGGAGTGTGAAAGGGAACTTCACGGAAGTCCATGGCGGGTCGTGGGGGTTGTGGGGGGTTCCAGGAGGCTATCGGGGAATTCTGGGAGAGATAGGGGAGCTTCTGGACAGGAAAGGAGGAACTGGGGAGCATCCCGGGTGTTCCAGAGGACTCGAGGCAGGGTGTGGTGGGACTAACGGGGAATTTTAAATCTGGGGGAGCGCGGACGGCTCCGGAGGACTCAAAGGAATAACCTGAGAGCCGAGGACCGAGCTCGCTTCCCTGTACCCTTACTTTCCCTTTTCCACTCTTATCTCCAGACCCACTGTGCCGAAAACCTTCTCAAGGCGGACACTTACAGAAAATGGCGAGCAGCCAAGGCAGGCGAGAAGACCATCTCTGTGGTGCTCCAGGTGATCCTGCCCTCCCCCCGTCTGCTTCCTAAGGGGAGTCTGGAGACTCAGGGTCCAGTCACACTGCTCTTGAGCCAGCTGCCAGTGGGTTAGGACACTTTTCCCTTCTGGGCTTCAGCTTTCTTCCCTGGAGAATGGGCCGTGTGATGGCTATGCCCCTTAGCAGAGGACAAGGGTGGCCCAAGGACTAGGCCAGGATGACCTTAGGAATCAATGTATGAAAAAAAAAAAGGAATCAACGTATGGCCTCTGGGTAGGTTGCTTCTGAAGTCAGTGGGCACAGGGCTGGAAGGGGTCTCTTGGAAGATCATGGAAACCAATCAATCCCATTTTAAAGATGGGAAGACTGAAGCAGAGTGGAGTGCAGGGGTGAAGTGGCCAGTCTCCGTCCGTTCAGGAATGCTTGCCGGGTTCTTCTGAGTGCTCTCACCCAGTCTTATCCCAGCACTGTGAAGGTGGAGGGAGGCTGGGAGGAGAAGGTGGTTTGACCCCATATGGTATGGAATTCGACGGGCTGTTCCTGTCAGGGATAAGAAACGGGTGGGAGGAGAGAGCTAAGCTAAGCGTTTGAAGCATCTGCTCTGTGCTGGGTACTGGCCTGGGTGTTTCATCTTCATGATCTCTCTTCACAAGTGTGGTGTGACAGAGGGGCCCCTGTCACCGTCAGTCAATGGCTTGCAGGACTCAGACCCACATTGGTGCTGTGAACCACTTTGTCACACTGCTTTGTGTTCACACACTGGCTTTCTTGATCTTGGTTCTATTCCTTACTTCTGAACGGAGGGGTGTTTGGGGAGGGATGTTGCAGGGCAAGGCTCACATGATTGTGTCGAACACATTCTCAATCTCTCTCTTGCCCAGTGGTTCTGAAAAAATTTGGAGTCACAGAGCCCTTTTAGAATTGGAAGCTGAGGATTCTCTCCCCAGGAAAAATACACAGACCTATAAAACTTTCTGATTTTAGAAATTTGAACATCTCCTCAGTCCCTAACATAGTAATAATAACGAGAGCTGACATTGATTTAACGTTACAACTGCCAGTTACAGTTTGGAACACCTCATGTGGATCAACTCATTGAATCTATAAAAACCCATGACCTAAGTCTAATAGTACCTCCATTTTAGAGATGAGGAAACGGAGTCCCAGAGAGGTTATGCCACTTGTCCAAGAGCCAGTGTTTTAAACTGAGGGTGGTACAAAAAAAAATACACACACACACACACACACACACTGAAGGAGGTACAGGTTGTTCATGATTTAGTCTTGGGACCTGAATTCAAGTCCCCATCTCTCTGTCTTACTCATTCTGTGACCTCAGGCACATTTTTTCATTTCTTTAAACCTGTTTTTTCACCTGTCCATTGGGAATAATGAGATCTAAGCCAAGGGTTATTGTGAAAATGTGGTGACATAATGTCTGCAGAAGTGCTCTGTCAACACGTAGATGTTTGTGTAAAGGGAGGGATTCATGTGTTTATTACCAGGTGATGATTCTGCTGGGCTCTCTTAGGGATCAGGTGACCCCAGGAGGATCACATTCCATTCTCTACCCCAGTGGCAGTGAGAGCAGAGAGACCCGAGGCAGGAGAGACATGACACGGGGTTGAGGGAACCAGAGGGGCCAGAGCGAGCACAGGATTCTCTTGGCTGGGGAGACTGAGGGAGATATTGCAGCTGTCACTGAAATGGGAAACCCAGAGAAGGGGCAGCTTGAGAAGCTGACACCTTCAGTTGGGGTGTCCAGGTGTGCTGTGACTTTGGGACCTCTGAGGTCCACGTGGCAGTTAGGAATCAGAACCTGACCTGGATGGAGACAGACAAGTGGAAGTTGTCAGCACAAGGGCAGGACCGACAGAGTCTGGAGTGAATGGATTCTTAGGTTCCTTCATTCACTGAGTAATTATTTAGGAAGCACCTTCTCTAGGCCAGGCGCTGTTTCAGGTCCTGTGGACAGCACAAGACAAAAATACGTCAGTCCTGTGGAGCTTTCATGTTAGGAGGGAAAGACTGACAAACCAGTAAGTAAAGCACCAGATAGATGGTGAGTGCTGTGGAGGAAAATTAAACCATTAAGAGGAAAGGGGAATACTGCGGCTGGGGGAGGAGGCAGTAGCAAGAAGTTTTGCTTTTTTTTTTTTTTTTTTTTTAAGATTTTATTCATTCATTTGAGAGAGAGAGAGACTAAGACCACTAATGGAGGAGAAAGGCAGAGAGAGGGAGAAGCAGACTCCCCACTGAGCAGGGAGCCCGACACAAGGCTTGATCGCAGGACCCCGGGATCACGACCTGAGCCAAAGGCAGATGCTCAACTGACTGAGTCACCCAGGCGCCCTAAGGATTTGCCTTTAATATTGATCCAGGAAGGCCTCCCTGAGCGGGTGATGTTGAGCACAGGGAGCTTTGTAAATATCTGGGGAGGAAACAGACTGTGAGGCGCCTGCATGCTGGAGGAACAGCAGGGAGGCTGGTTTGGGTCCAGTGGAGTTATCCAGGGTGGGGAGAGGTAGGAGATGAGCTAATGGAACGGGGGCGTGGAAGGCCCCCAAAACACTGAAGGCCTGAAAGCCACTCTGACGACTTGCGCTTTTACTCTGGATGAGCTGGGAGCCCCTGAAGGGCTCCAAGCAAAGGAGGAACAGGTGTAGGCTTAGCTTCTCACAAAATCCTGCTTTCCTTATGGCAAATAAAGTGCAGGGAGCAAGCACAGAGGCAAGGCGACCTCATGGTGGCTGTTAATTTCTCCCATGTGAGAGACACTGGGGGCAGTCTGATTGCATTTGGCTATTGCCAGTGTGCAGGGTCCAGTTCCTGGTCCAGATCCACCAAATGCTAATTCTGATTCTTGTCAAGTGAGCAGAAAGGCAGACATTTCCAGATCCCAGTGCATGTGGATTAATCTGGGGGGTGTTCTCCTACCCTTCATTGTTTTCCTCCCAAGTATATTATGCAACATCTGGATTGCCACACAGGGTTCATCCCTCTGCTCTCGTGACAGCCACACACACCTTTTTTTGCTGGCAGTAGCTGATGGAGGCTCCATGGATAACCCATCGCTGTGCCAGGAAGAGTTCCAGCCCCTTGGCTAACCACTCCCGGGCTGGAGGGTGTGGCTGGGACACGATCCAGGTAGCTCTGGTGGCCGAGTGACGTGTGCCCTTTAGAAGAAATGCTTAAGCTTAACAGCAAGGTGGTGCACGTTTTGTGGTGGTTTCTCAGCAGTTCTGTAACCACTCAGTTTGCCCTCATGACATTTTAAATTGTCTTTCCCTTATTTGATGTGTAGCAGGTGTACAGCGGCCCCCCAGACCCCATGCACTCCTTCCTGCCACTGCCCCCCCCACCAGGTAACCACCGCTCTGATTTTCAGTAGCACAGATTTCGTTTTGCCTGGTTTTGAATTTTACGTAGACAGAAGCATCCGATATAGACATCCGTGTCTGGCTACTTTGCTCCATGTTGGTGGGTGTAGCTGGAGATGGTTCGTTCTCATTTCTGTAGAGTACTCCCCGGCTAAAGAACACCATTGCAGTTTTATTAGTTCTTTGAATGAGTATTGCATGTATATGGTGCAAAGTTTAAAAGGCACTAAAGGATTTATGCCTGCCTTTCCCACTTGCTTCCATAGGCAGCTACTGTTAGCAGTTTCTCACGTGGCCCTCCGGGGTCACTGAACACACATAACCATGTTTGTCCACCTCTTTTACCAAGTACACAGCATATGCACTATTCTGCTTGTTTTCTTTAAATTAAGCTAGATGGTGGAGATCTACTGGCACTGGGTAGAGTTTGACCTTATTCCTTTGAATGGTGCATAACCCTGCATTTCCTGGACATGGAACAAATTTTTTTTTTTTTTTAACACAGAAGGTCTCTCAGGAACTTTGTGGGCCTTACCAGCCCCATTTGTTTTTCTTTCATGAGTTAGGTCTTCCTGAGAAAGGTGCACGTGAACCTGGCCACAGATGACCAGCATCTCGTGCTCAAGCCTGCCTCCTGTCTGCTGAAACTGAACACTCACTCTTTTTTTTTAAAAGTAGGCTCTATGTCCAGCCTGGAGCCCATTGGAGGGCTTGAACTCACGACCCTGAGCTCAAGACCTGAGCTTGAGCTCAAGACCTAAGCTCAAGACTTGGACGCTTCACTGACTGAGGCCAGTTGGGACCCCCCCTAATTTTTTTTTTTTTTTTTGAGAGAAAACTCACAGAACTTGAAATTCACCATTTCAGCCACTTAAAGTGTACAGTCCAGTGGGGTTTGGCATATTGATGGTGTTCTGCAGTCACTGCCATTAATCAAGCACATTTTCATTGCCCAAAAGAAACCCCACCACCATTCGACAGTCACTCCCTATTCCCCTCTCTCCTGCTCCCCAAGCTTCCCTAGCAGCCACTGATCCACTTTTTGTCCCTGTAGATTGGTCTCTTCTGGGCCTTTCACACAAACAGGATCATATACTGTGGCCTTTGTGTCTGGTTTCTCTCACCGAGCATACTTTCGAGGTTCCTACGTGTTGTGTGTGTTGGCACTTTCTGTTCCATCCTGTGGGGATGCCATACAATGTGGGTCCATTCATAAATTGATGGACGTTTGGGCCATTTCCATGTATGAACACTTTGGTCGGAAATTCTTTATCAAAAAGAAGAAATATAAGGGAATACATGTGCATGTTTGAAATAGAAGTAGTTAATATATGCAAAAAAAAAAAAAGATCATTCACTTAGGATACATACTGAGCCTTGTGCTTGTGGGAGAGGTAGAGATTGTTGAGTTTTACCTCAAGGGTTGGAATAAGGGAGTTGAAAAGGAGTGCTGGGCTATAGGCGGGCAACTGGGTCGGGTTTTTCTCCCAGGCATTAGCCGCATGTGTCATGAACTATTTCTTTAACCTGTCTGAGCCTGTTTCCCCATCTGTAACACCGGAGACTGACAGACTCTTCCTTCTAAGGTGGTTGTGAGGTGAGGATTCAGTGATGTCCGGCCCATGAAGAGCTTAGCCAACTGTGATAGACAGAATAATGGCCTCTAAAAGATATCCACATCCTGACCCCTAGAACCTGGGAATATGTCACTGTAAAGTGGCATAGGGGACTTTATGGATGTGATGAAGTTAAGGCTCTCGAAGGGGTGAGATTGTGGGTTATTTGGGGGACAAGAGGGAGCCCAGTGTCATCTCAAGGTCCTTATTTTTTTTTTTTTTTTTTTTTTTTTTATCTCAAGGTCCTTATAAGTGAAAGGAGGGGGGCAGGAGAACCAGAGAAGTAGATGTGAAGATGGAAACAGAGGCCAGAGTGATACCCTCACTGGGTTTGGAGGCAGAGGAAGGGGCCACAGGCTGAGAAATGCATGTGGCTTCTAGAAGCTGGAAATGAGGCAAGGAAACAGATTGTCCCCTAGGACCTCCAGAAGGAATGCAGCCCCGCTAACCCCTGGATTGAAGCCTTGTGAGACCAAATTTCAGGCTTTTGACCTCCATTATCTATAAGAGGCATTGTTTTGAGGCAGAAGTTTCTGGTAATCTGTTACAGCAGCAGTAGGAAACAGATATACCAAGCCCCTGACACATAGTGAGAATCTGAAAGTGTTGGCCTTGATGATTCCTTTGTGACATATGGGGACACTGAGGCAAGTGGCTCACCAAAGCCACTTGATCAGGAAGGGCAGAGCTTGAGTTACAACTTAGGAGACGTTTGTTCCTTCAGCAAATGGTTACTAAGCACTTCCCATCCATCTGTCTGTCCATCCATCTGTCCATCACGAATGCATTGAAGGCCTTCTGTGGGAATAGTATCAGCTGACATTTATGGAGTGTTTGCTCTGGGGCAGGCACTATCCAAGGGGCTTCATATGTATCCCTTATTTGAATCTTCACAACGACTCAGTGAGTTAGAAGCTGTTACTGTGCCCATTTTATGGATTAGGAAACAGGCAGAAGGAGTGAAATGAAACTCTTTGCTCCAGCATCACAGACTAAGTATGCAGAGCTAGGAAGGATCAGACACCATGCTTGGTGTTTGGGACACAGTGGAAAATGACTTAGATATTGTCTCTGCCCTCATGGAGCTTAAAAGTCTGGTGGAGGAAACAGATGCTAGGCAAATGCAAATTAAAAGTGTAGTTACAAAAAAAAAAAAGTGTAGTTACATAACATTAAGTGGTGATACTGAAGAAAAATAAGAGTGGTCTAGGCAAGGGGAATGGCAGGTGCAAAGGCGCTGTGGTGGGCAGGAGCTGGCCTGTTCCTGGGACAGAAGGAAGGCTGAAGTGGCTGGAGGAGAGCCATCAAGTGTGGCAGGAGGCTGAGAAGTCATGCTAGGATTTCTTGTGTACCTGGGCAGCACCGCACACCACCCCAGGGCTCAGCCGTGGAGGCAGGGGAAGCACCAGGAGGCCAACTTGCCTGAGCTGTGGGAAGCCCCTTCCCTCAGCACCGCCTATTTCTCTAGCGTACGTGTGATGTGGTGGAGGAGCACGCGTGGACTCCAGCCAACCTGCCTGGGCTCTGGGCCCGACTCTGCCACTCACCAGCTGTGCGACCTTGGGGGAGTTACATAACCGCTTCCTGCCTCCGTTTGCTCATGTGTTAAGTGGAGATAATAATAGCCCCTGCATGGCAGAGCCGTTGTGAGGAGAGGAGATGCAAGTATTACATGTCTGGTGCAACGTGAGCACTTAGATGTTTGCTGCAAGTGTTATTGTGGTGATTTTATTCTGAGTCATCTCAGCGCCTCTCAGGAGGAGGGTTATTAGGACAGCCCACCCATTCCACGCAAAAGGGAACCATCGCTCAGAAGTTGCATGCCACCCAGGCTTGCACAGCTTGGAAATGGCAAGGCTGGACTTGAACCTCACCCCAAGTCCAGGCTCCTAACTCCCATGTAAGGATGTCCCTGTTTGTGGCGGTGTGTAGGCAAAATCTGGGCGACCTCTTGCCGTTGGAGGGTGATAGGCAGACTGGAGCTTCAGATGATCTGGGGAGTGGTGGACTAGGTACCTTTGAGTGTTGTAATAACTTATCCTTCTAGGAACCAAAGAGAAGAGACTCGGACTAACTGCCATTAGTTAACTAACATTCTTAATGAAGAAGCGTTCCTAACTGCCTTCTGCCCCCAGTTAAAGGCTTTCTGTGCCTTCAACTGTCAAGACGGGAATGGCAGGACCTTTGCAGGGAACCTTCCTCCAGAGAGATAGCTCTCTTCTTCCTTCAAAAAGTAATTATGGAGCATTGACTGACAATGCCTCCTGGCTGACAGGGGCACAGTGCCCTACTACATGCTGTACAGTGTGGCCATAGTATTCATGTGTATATTCCTGGACTTGGTGATTATCCCCATTTTACAGATAAGGATACCGAGGCTCCAAGAGATTGGCTGATAAGGCCATTTAGTTACTGCATTTTGCAGCTGGGATTCAAACCCAGAAATCAGTGATGAGCAAACCCACACCAGGCCCCTATCCTGAGGGAGCTTCCTCAGAGTCCTGTGTGATTAGAGTCCTGTGTGATTAGTCCTGTGTGATACCGAGGCTCCAAGAGATTGGCTGATAAGGCCATTTAGTTACTGCATTTTGCAGCTGGGATTCAAACCCAGAAATCAGTGATGAGCAAACCCACACCAGGCCCCTATCCTGAGGGAGCTTCCTCAGAGTCCTGTGTGATTAGAGGGTAGAGGCGACAGATGTGCCATTTGTGCACATGATTATTTGAATGAAGTTAGAACCCTGGCAGGTACTATCAGGGTGCACTCCATGGTGGCAGGTACCGTGCCAATCTGGCAGAGTCTGAAGGAGTTGGGGCTCCATAAGCTAGTGTGGGAGCTTAGGCATACATTCGGTGAAGATTTCTGAGCTCCATTCTGGGCCATGCCCTGTGCTACATGCAGGAGATACAGTGGCACCCCTCACCCTGGCTCCCACTGTCAGAGTTGACATTGCAAGGAGACATGGCAGCCCAGATGGGGGTCATCACTCTCCCGAGGTCCCACAGTGAGGCCAGGGACAGAGCAGGCACTTACAGTGGGCTTTCCTCCTCCCACAGTTGGAGAAGGAAGAACAGATCCACAGTGTGGACATCGGCAATGACGGCTCGGCCTTCGTGGAGGTGCTGGTGGGCAGCTCGGCCGGAGGGGCAGGGGAGCAAGACTATGAGGTAAGCAGGGCTTTGTGATGGGCCCCATACTGATCCCTACCCCAGGTGCCCCCATCACTGCTTCCTCCCTGGGGTCTCGGCTGGGGTGGAGGCAAGTCACACAACCCTGTGCCCTCTAGAGGTACAGACACAGGTGATAAACTGCATACCAGGGCAGAGACCCACATTTGCATGGGGGCCAGGGGCAGGGGCATGAATAACCAGATGCACTTGTTTGGTCTAAGAGGCCATCACTGCTTGAGAGCAAAACTGCTTGTCTCTGGTCCCAGGGGTTCTCACAGATGTCCTGGCAAATTGAGATTCTGCATTGTTTGGGATGCCTCTGCTAGTCACTTCATATGTGACAGATGCTTATAAGAGAAGGATTGCCTTTTGCTCCATTACAGACATTTTATTTATTTTTGTAAAGGTTTTATTTATTTGAGAGAGAGAGAGAGCAGGGGGAAGGGCAGAGAGGGAGGGAGAAGCAGGCTTCCCACTGAGCAGGGAGCCTGACTCAGGTTTGATCCCGGGTCCCTGGGATCATGACTTGAGCTGAAGGTAGACACTTAACTGATTGAGCCCCCCAGGCACCCCTATTTTATTTTATTTTATTTTTGAAGATTTATTTATTTGAGAAAGGGAGAGAGAAACAGTGTGAGCATGAAGGGTAGGGAACAGAGGGAAAGGGAGTATCTTCAGCAGATTCCCTGCTAAGTGTGGAGCCTGACTTGGGCTCGATCCCAGGACCCTGAAACTATGACCTGAACCAAAATCAAGAGTCAGCCACTTAACTGACTGAGCCACCCAAGCCCTAGGTGCCCCACTCTGTTACAAATATTTTAAAAGTTGGCACAATCCTTTTCTTATTAGTTGAATTCATTAGAACTGGGAGAGATCATAGTTAGCCAGCTGGCTAATCCACAAAATGTTTTGGGGTAGAAGTAAACCTACTTGAAAAAACAAGTTTACAATTTTAAATAGTAAACCAGTTTTCTACAAGATGAGTTTTTTTCCTTGCTGTGAGAAGTTGTTTTTAATTGAAGTATATTTTGCATACGATAAAATGCACAGATACTAATGTACAGCTCAAGGGCTTTTAACTACCGTAGGCACCTGTGTAACCGCCCCCCAGGTCAAGACATGGAGCATTGCCAGCATCCTCAGGAAGTCCCTCGCACCCCCATCCTCCGACCCTTGCCGGCTCTGGCAGCCTCTAGTCTCTCTGTCACTACAGACTAGCTTTGCCTATCTTAGAATTTCATATAAGTAGAATTTTACAGTAGGTACTCTTTTTTGTGTCTGGCTTTTCTCATTCACTGTCCTGGGTGGGTTTTTTGTGTGTGTGTGTGTGTGTGTGTGTGTGATGTCAGCCAAGTATCATTCACCTTAGGCAGAGACCACAATTTGTTTATCCATCCTCCATCTCATCTCCTAGATGGGCATCTAGGCTGTTGCCACTTTTTGAAAATTACAAATAAAGCTACTGTGAACATTTTTGTACAGACCTCTGCACAGAGATCTCTTTTGGGTAAATACCTAAGAGTACATGTAGGGTAGATGTACGTTTTAATCTCATTAGACACTGGAAATTTTCCAAAGCGGTGCCATTTTACGTTCCTGTCAGCAGAAGCTGAGAGTTCTAGTTGCTTCGTATCCTTACCTATACCTGATGTTACCAGTCATTTTAATTTGTTAAATTTCAGCCATTCAGATGTGGTGGTATTATGACTAAGTTGTGTTTCCTGACAAGTAATGACATTGTGTAACCTTTCACATACTTACTAGCCATTCATTTTATCTTTTTTTATGAAGTGTCTCTTCAGGTATTTTGCTTGTTTTTTATTGGATTGTTTGTCTTTTTGTCATGGATGTTAATCATGGGTTTGTTTGTTTTTTTTTTTTTTTTCAGATTCATGTGTTGCAGATTTTTCCCCTAGTCTATGACTTGCCTTTTGGCTATCTTTAAAAAAAATTTTTTTTAAATTAAAGTATAATTACCATACAGTGTTATACTAGTTACAGGTGTGCAATGTAATGATTCAGCACTTCCATACATCACTCAGTGCTCTTCACGGTCAATGTACTTACCTTTCCATTGTCTTAACAGTGCCTCATGATGAATTGATGAAGTCCAATCAGTCATGGTTTTAAGCTTCTTCCTTTCTTTCTCCTTCCCTTCCTCCCCACCCTCTCTCTCATTCTTTTCTTTTTTTTTTTTTTTTGAGTGCCTTTTGCATCCTATGAGGTATATTTGCCTGTCTCAAAGTAATAGTATAATCCCTGTATTGATTTATTACAATTCTAGAGGTCAGAAGTCCAAAATCAGTGTCAGTGGGCTAAAATCTTAGTATTAGCAGGGCTAGGTTCCTTCTAGAGGCCCAAGGGGAGGATCCATTTCCCTACCTACTGCAACTTCTAGAGGCTGCCTGCATTTCTTGGCCTGTGGCCCCTTCCATCTTCGAAGGCAGTGATCACAGTACTCTAACATCTGCTTCCATCCTCGCTTCTCTTCTCTCCTGCCTCGCTCTTTCTATTAAAGACCCTTGTGATGACACTGGGCCCACCTGGATAACTCAGTGTTATATCCTCATCTCAAAATACCTGATCACATCTACAAAGTCCACAGGTGCACATGGACCTTTTTGGGGCACCATGATTCTGCCTACCTCCATCTTCTGTGTTTTCTTCTAGAAGCTTTATAATTTTAGATTTTACATTTATATCTGATTCATCTCAAATGAATTTTTGTATATTGAGTGAAGTAGAGGAAAAGGTCATTTTTTTTTTTTTTTTGTTCTTATTGTTGCTGTTGTTGTTGAAAATTCTCTAAAAAAAGATTTCCCTGGGGTGCCTGGCTGGCTCTGTTGGTGGAGCATGCAATTCTTGATCTCAGGGTTATGAGTTTGGCCTTACACTGGGTGTAGAGATTACCTAAAAATAAAATCTTTAAAAAAATTTTTTTTTCTTTTTTCCAACTGAATTGTTTTGATTCTTTTATTGCAAATTAATTGAGCATATATGTGTAGGTTTATTTCTTTGCTTTCTATTCTGTTTCATCAACAGGTATGTTTATCTTTGTGCCAATACCATATTGTCTTAATAGGAAATATTGAGGGATGCCTGGGTGGCTCCATCTCATGATCCCAGGGTCCTAGGATTGAGTCCCACATTGGGCTCTTTGGTCAGTGGGGAGCCTGCTTCTCTCTCTGCTTGCCACTCTCCCTGACTGTGAATGCTCCCTCTCTTTCTGTCTCTGACAAATAAAATATTTTTGAAAAATAGTAAATATTGGGATCCCTGGGTGGCGCAGCAGTTTGGCGCCTGCCTTTGGCCCAGGGCGCGATCCTGGAGACCCGGGATCGAATCCCACGTCGGGCTCCCGGTGCATGGAGCCTGCTTCTCCCTCTGCCTGTGTTCTCTGCCTCTCTCTCTCTCACTGTGTGCCTATCATAAATAAATAAAAAATTAAAAAAAATAGTAAATATTGGGATACCTGGGTGGCTCAGCGGTTGAGCGTCTTTGGCTCAGGGCATGATCCTGAGGTCCCGAAATCGAGTCCCACATCAGGCTTCCTCCATGGAGCCTGCTTCTCCCTCTGCCTATGTCTCTGCCTCTCTCTCTCTCTCTCTGTATTTCTCATGAATAAATAAATAATATCTTTAAAAAAATAGTAAATATTGAAATCAGATTGTGGTGGACTTCCAGCTTTGGTCTTCAAGAGAATCTATTCTAGATTCTTAGCATTTATTTCCATGTAAATTTTAAAACCAGCTTATGAATAACTTCATTTATTCCAGACTTAGGAAAAGTTGCAAAAGTAGTACAGAGGATTCCCTTATAATCTTTATGTACATCCCCCAAATGTTTGTTTGTTTTTACATCCCCCAAATGTTAACACAGGTGTACTTTTTTTTTTTTTTACTGAACTGAAAGTAAATTGCATATGTGATTTTGTGTTATCTATTCCTGATAAATACAGTGGATATTTCCTAGAAAGAGAGATACTCTCTTACTTAACCTCAGTACAATTAATCAAAATTAGGAAATTAACCTTGATGTAGTACTGTGTCATCTGATCTCAGACATTATTCAGATTTTCTTCATTATTTCAATGATGTTCTTAATAGCAAAAGAAAATTCAGAATCAATGTATTGTGTTGATTTGTTGTGTCTGCTTGGTTTCCTTTTTCTGGGAACAATTCTTGTGACTTTCTTGGTATTTTATGCCATTGACATTTTAGAAGAGTAGAGGTCAGTGACTCTGTAAAATATCACTTATTGTACAAAATGTCTCATGTTTCCTGATAATTAAATTTAGGCCATACACCTTTGGCCAGAACACCACACAAGCGATGTTGTATTTTTCTCAGTACATTGGATCATGGAACACATGCTACTGACTCTATGACTGATGATGTTAACTTGGTTCATTTTGTAAAGGCAGTGCAGGCCAGATTTGTTCAATATAAAATTATTGTTTTGCCCCGTGTAATGAATAAGTATTGTGGGGAAATACTTGGAGACTATATAAATAACTCATCTATCCACAAACTTGTTTTAACATCTGTTATTGATTCTTGCCTAAATTTTAAATAAAATATTTTATTTACTTATTCATGAGATGCAGAGACCTAGGCAGCGGGTGAAGCAGGTTCCCCATGAGGAGCCCATTGTAGGCCTTGATCCCAAGACCTCAGGATCATGACCTGAGCCAAAGGCAGATGCTCTACTACTGAGCCACCCAGGTGCCCCAATTCTTGCCTAAATTATTGATGCTATTTGAATGATATATATATTTTTTAAAGATTTATTTATTTAAGGGGAGGGCAGAGGAAGAGGGAGAGAGAATCTCAAGTAGATCCACACCGAGCAGAGCCTGACACAGGGCTCGATCTCAGGACCCTGAGATCTTGAGCTGAACTAAAACCAAGAGTTAAATGCTTAACTAACTGCACGGGCACCCAGGTGCCCTTGAATGATGTTTTTGTTTTGTTTTGTTTTGTTTTGTTTTAATTTTTAAATTTTATTTCCCAGTTGTTGATAGCATGAAAAAAAATACAAGTGATAATTGTATATTGCCTTGTATCTTGTGACCTTGCTAAATTTAGTTATTCTTGTAGGAAAATGCCATGGGATTTGTGTAGATCCTTTGGAATATATTTTTTTAAGACTTTATTTATTTATTCATGATAGACAGAGAGAGAGAGAGGCAGAGACACAGGCAGAGAGAGATGCAGGCTCCATGCCGGGATCCCAACGCGGGACTCAATCCCGGGACTCCAGGATCGCGCCCTGGGCCAAAGGCAGGCGCCAAACCGCTGAGCCACCCAGGGATTCCCCCTTGGGCAGTTACATTGTATGTGAATAAAGACAGTTTTCTTTTTCTTTATAATCTTTATGCTTTTTTTTTTCTTTTTCTGGTTTTATCACACTGACTAGTATCTCTAGTGTTGTGTCAAACAGAGGTGATGAGAGCAGACATCCTTGTCTTGTTCCTGATCTTACTGGCAAAGCATTGAGTCTTCACCATGAAATACAATGTCAGCTGGAGATTTGTTTATAGATGTGTGTTGTCAGGTTGAGGATATTCTTCTCTAGATTACTTGATGGAGAGCTTTTTTTCGTGAATGTGTTTGGAACTTTATCAGTTGCTTTTTCTGATCTGTGAGACACATTTTCACAGATGAAGTTTTCCTTTGGCAAACATTCTAAAGGTTATATAAAGTGCAAAAACGTAAATCGAAGCACATGAAATTTTGAAGAGTTAATTTGAACAAACAATTCATATTGGGGGCCCACACTGAAAATGATTAGGGGTGCTCTGTGGGCAGACTAGGACAGAGCTTTTTATAGAGAAGATGCCAAAGGAAGCCAAAGACATGATTTAATTGGCTGGAGTTTAAACAGTTGCCTCATTTGGGAAGTCTAGTTATTTTGCTGTTAAGTTGTTCTTGAATTTCATTTTCTCAGACTTGAGAAATTTAGTTGGCTGTTTATGATTCATTGTGTTTGCATTTCATTTTCTGACTCTGGTGTAGATTTGGGTTTATTTACAGAGGCTCCCTAAGCACTAGAGTCACCTAGTCTAAACCCTGCTTGTTAGCTGTTTTAACAAAGTCAGCAGTCTTTGAGACTATTAAAAAAAGTTCTCTGTTCTTCTTGGCAAACAGATTTGGATTAAAATTCTATTTATAACGATGGAAACTGAGTAAGTGCCTTTTTAGTTAAAGTTTTATCATATCTCTGGGCACCTCAGTGGCTTGGTCAGTGAAGCATCTGCCTTCGGCACAAGTCATGATCTCAGAATCTCAGGATGGAGCCCCACATCAGGCTCACTGCTGAGCAGGGAGTCTGCCTCTCCTTGTGACCCTCATCCCTCTCCCTTTTTTTTTTTTTTAAGATTTTATTTATTTGTTCATGACAGACACACAGAGAGGGAGAGAAAGAGGCAGAGACACAGGCAGAGGGAGAAGCAGGCTCCACGCAAGGAGCCCGACGTGGGACTTGATCCTGGGTCTCCAGGATCCAGCTCTGGGCTGAAGGCGGCGCTAAACCACTGAGCCACCCAGGCTGCCCCCTCATCCCTCTCCTGCTCTTTTGTTTACTCTTTCTCAAATAAATAAAATCTTAAAAAAAAAAAGAATTAGCAACTAATATTGAACCCAAGAGGCAAGAAGACTAAGGTGTGGTGAAGAAGTAATGCAGGGAGCAGGTGCCACCCCAGGGGCTGGGGGAACAAAAGGACATGGAATTATTGAAATGTTTAGAAGCTTGGAAGCGGGGTTCTGCAGAGCTGAAACTCAAACCTGGAGAAGCTGGCGCTGGAATCCCTGAGAGGGGCCAGGTGAAACCAGCTCTGCAGATATTAAGACACTGAAACCAGATTCCTCTGCTGTCCTGGGGTGGGGCTCTGCAGGAGCCCAAACACACCAGGAGTGATGCTCCCAGAGCTGCAAGGAGATGGTGGGGCAACAGTCCTTCCTTTTGCCTCTCAGCCTCTCTGTAGCTCCTCCTACTGGCAGGGCCTGAAAAGGAGCAGCTGGAGAAGCTGACATGTCCCCAACCAGTGTCTCAGCGCTGAGCCCCAAGAGAATCACTTATAACAGGTGCAGCTCTCCTGGATCTCTGGATTCTGCTCTCTCCTTTCTGGCCTCTGATAATTCCTCTACTTTCCATGCGCTCAACCGTGCATTTGCAAAAGGTATTTGAGTATTATGCCAGTCGTCGTGACAATTCTCTGCTCGGAGAGTTCTTTAGGTTGTGTAGCTGGCTCTATGGCCAGATATAGAAGACCCTTTGAAAGAATTCAGAGACTGTTTGTTTAGACCCGGAAGTTGCAGGATCTTTCTGGGGCCTGTGTCAGGGAGAAGCTGACTGGAGGTGCAGAAGCAGGGGAAGAAAAAGGCGTTGGGGCAGGGCAGCCTGGGTGGCTCAGCGGTTTAGTGTTGTCTTCAGCCCAGGGCGTGATCCTGGAGACCCAGGATCGAGTCCCACGTCAAGCTCCCTGCATGGAGCCTGCTTCCCCCTCTGCCTGTGTCTCTGCCTCTCTCTCTCTCTGTGTGCGTGTGTGTCTCTCATGAATAAATAAATGAAATCTTTAAAAGAAAAAAAAGAAAGAAAGAAAGAAAAAGGCGTTGGGGCAGGTGGAGGTGCAGTCTCGATCCGGTGACTCCCTAGACCCTAATAGGGCCCCTGCTTTTTTCCCGGCACCTAGCAAGTATCATTTCAATCAGCCAGCCCTGCTTCTTCTTCTGTGTTCCTTTTCCCAGGTGCTGCTGGTCACTTCATCTTTTATGTCCCCTTCTGAGAGCCGCAGTGGCTCCAACCCCAACCGTGTTCGCATTTTCGGGCCAGATAAGTTGGTCCGGGCAGCAGCTGAGAAGCGCTGGGACCGTGTCAAAATCGTTTGCAGCCAGCCCTATAGCAAGGTATCTGGGGCGGGAGCTGGGGGTGTAGAGTCCTCAGTTGGCATGGAGAGAGGTGAGGGGCCAGTGTTGAGTCCCAGAGGGCTGGGAGGACGGGGCAGCTGGTCCCCAGGGGGCTTGTGAGGAGGCTGGCTTCCAGAGGTCTCTGAAGTAGGATTGCAATCCTTCCTGTAGGTGACACTTCATTTTCTAGAGGATGTCTGGGAAAGGTGAACTGCAGGATCTCAGAGGGGAATGGGAGAAGGGGGCAGCTGACCTGGCAGAGGAATAGTCTAACAGTTACCACCATGGGATCTGGAATCAGACGCTGGGTCCCCCACTTCTTAGCTGTGTGACCTTGGGCAAGTGCCTTAACCTTTCTGGCCTCAGTTTCCCGATCCTTACAGGGTTGCTGTGAGGTAGGAATGCTAAGCTGTGGTAACGACAAGACTCAAGTATGTCATGATACTCCCACACAGTGGAGGTAGACTTCTTACCAGCAGACCTGTCTTGGGGAGTATTTGGCTGGTCATCCAGGGACCCAGGCTCCTCAAGATCATGGCTCTGCGTCCAGCCCAAAGAGTGGAAAAGAGTCTGGAGCATTTCTGTGTTCCAGAAGTGGCATATAGTGCTCCCTCCCATTCTGTAGTCAGGAATTCGGGCATGCAGGAGAGGATTCTCTTGGACACCCAGCAGCCTTGGCCATTTGCCATGAGGCTAACAGAGCTAGTGCACATAAAGGGCTTACAGCCGAGTCCAGCCCAGAGTTAGGGCTTGCTAGCGGCTAGATGTTATTGTTGTCATCAGTGTTCTCCGGGCACCTCCCTAGACATGTGTGTCCATTAGAGGGAAAGAGCTAGAAAGGGGTCTTCCCAAGTGAAAGGGGCTTGGAGCCAGGCTCTGTCCTTAGCCAGGCTTTATGACCCCCACCTCTCTTTCCCAGGATTCCCCCTATGGCCTGAGTTTTATACGGTTTCACAGCGCCCCAGACAAAGAGGAGGTAGAGGCCTCACCCCAGGTAAGCTCTACCCACCCACCCCCAGAGTCTTCTTCCTACTACTTCACCCCCACCTGCCAACAGCCACTCACTGTGCTGACCTTGTGAGACCTTAGAAGGTGACCAAGCTTGGCCAGTTCCGTGTGAAGGAGGAGGATGAGGGTGCCAACTCCCTGAGACCTGGGGCCCTCTTCTTCAGCCGGATCAATAAGACCTCCCCAGGTGAGTGTGGAAGCTTGGGTCGTCAGTCTAGGGTTGGAACCACAACGTGGGTCTGAGGAAGGAAGAGCCTAGGGACTCCCGGGTGGGAGGGAGGAGGCGGCTGGGGGTCTGGACCCCTGGATCACTCACTACTGGGCTTTGGGAACAACACTCTCTCCCATGGGTAGGAGCGAAGGGTCTCAGGGCCTAGATCACCCAGATCCGCTTTCTCCCTCTGTAGCTGCAGCCACTGACCCAGCAGGACCTAGCTATGCAGCTGCTACACTGCAGGCCTCTAGTGCCACCTCTTCACCCTCTGCAGCCTCCAGGGCAGTAGGCAGCACTTCCAAGGTGAGATTGTCACCTGGTTGGGTGGAAAGGGAGGAGAGAGTTGAGAGGCCTCAACTCATCCTAACCCCTCAGCCTCAAGAGTCCCCCAAAAGGAAGAGAAAGTTAGATTTGAACCAAGAAGAAAGGAAGACGCCCAGCAAACCATCAGCCCAGCCCTCACCACCTGCCATCAAGAGACCCAAACGTGAGCACTGGCTTCCTTGTTCTTGTAGGGGTCTGTGCTCTTATGTCCTGGGGAGGAGGCCCAGCTGGGGGCCTGGACTCCTGGGTCTGAGGGAGGAGGAGCTGGGGTTTAGTCCCACTAGCACTAAGTGAATCCACTCTTTGGCTTCCCCAGCGCCAGCTCCCACCCGCACCCCAGCCACCCCAGTCCCTGCCCCAGCACGAGGCACAGTGCCAGGGAAGACCCGAGAAGGCGCCGAGCCCAGGGGACCACGAGCTGGCCCGCAGGAGCTGGGGAAGATCCTTCAGGGTGTGGTGGTGGTGCTGAGTGGCTTCCAGAACCCCTTCCGCTCAGAGCTCCGGGACAAGGCCCTAGAGCTGGGGGCCAAGTATCGGCCAGACTGGACTCCAGACAGCACCCATCTCATGTAGGCTTGTGCCCTCCTCCCCATTGTGCCCCCTGGTGCTTCTCTGTCTCCCTCTGGCTCCTCCATCTTGCTCTCTCTCTCCCTGACTGCCTGTCTACCGTCTGTCTCTTTTTTTTTTTTTCTTAAGATTTTATTTATTCATGAGAAACACAGAGAGGGGGAGAGAGAGAGAGGCAGAGACACAGGCAGAGGGAGAAGCAGGCTCCATGCAGGGAGCCTGATGTGGGACTCTATCCCGGGTCTCCAGGATCACGCCCTGGGCCAAAGTCGGCGCTAAACCGCTGAGCCACCGTGGCTGCCCTGTCTCTATCTCTTTGGTCCTATCATCTGCTTCTTATTCTGATTCCTGCATCTTTCCCTTGGTCTCCTAACATCTTTTTCTGTTTCTCTCATATCCATCTCTTTCTCTCTCTCTCTCATTCTTCTCTCTTCCCCCATCCTCATCTCTTGTCCCTTGCGCCCCTCCCCCACCCACCACCGCAGACCACACCTGACTGACCACACCCTCCCTTCTGCTGCCCCACCAGCTGTGCCTTTGCCAACACCCCCAAGTACAGCCAGGTCCTAGGCCTTGGAGGCCGCATTGTGCGGAAAGAGTGGGTGCTGGACTGTCACCGAATGCGGCGACGACTGCCCTCCCGGAGGTGAGGCCTCACCACATTCATGCACTTCATACGGATATGTGTGTGCACCTGCTGACCCTGCTCCTTGTCCCCACACTGGGCAGCGCCGGGGATCTGGAGAGTGGTTAGACCAGGGCCTGCCAGTGGGGAACACAGGCGGGCTCCTCCAGCGTCAGCAGGCTTCTGAGAGGCAGGGCAGGGGCTGCACGGCTGCTGAGGAGGAGGGAGGACTTTCCCAGGGTCTCAGGGCTCTGTGAAGTCTGCTTAGGGAGACTGAGAAGCATGGCAGGCTGGAGAAATTGCTGCAAAAGGCGCATGTGCCTAGCATGTGGGAAATCCCATGTAAGCATCAGCTGTTCTTGTTGTGATAGAGCTAGGGACCCCTTCTCCTGGAGTGTCAGCCACTTAAGGTCCCATGCCATGAATATAGTGTCAAGGTCTTTAAAAACATATTTGCTTTTGAGGATTTTCCCTTGACTGATAGGTATTCTCCTAATGAGAAACTGCTTTTGATTCTCAAAGGGGAAAATTATTTCTGGGTTGTTGTTGTTTTTTTCCTTTCTGAAATGGGGCATTTCTTTCCCAAGAGGGCGGGGAAGCAAGCCAGTGAGGCCCATGTCTCTGCTGTGGGTGGCTGTGGTGACTGATGGGTTCAGTGGGGCCCTTCCAAACCTGGAAGCCAGGGCATCCTGAATGATTAGTAAATGCCATTTGCTGTGGCTTCCTGAGCACTGGCCCCCACGCCCACCTCATATCCTCTGGAGGACACGATATGCCGTTTGTCTGAGGCCTGATTCCTCCTCCTAGGTACCTCATGGCAGGACCAAGCTCCAGCAGTGAGGATGAGGGGGGCTCTCACAGCGGCAGCAGCGGGGATGAGGCCCCCAAGCTTCCCCAAAAGGTCCTATGCCCCCTGCCATGGTGGGGAAGGTGCAGTGGGAGGAAGACATGGGTCTGTTGTGGAACCCCAGACTCTCCATCCTTGTCTTCAGCAAGAACACATACTCATACCCATGCTGCCTTCCCTTCTCAGCGCCCCCAGACCAAAACTAAGCTGCCTCAGGCAGCAGGACCCAGCTCACCCCAGAGACCCAAAACCCCAGAAGAGACCAAACCAGCCTCACCAGGGCCCCAGGAAGATACGGACAGTGAGGGGGAGCAGTCAGGTCAGAACCTAAGGGAGGAGGGGTTGGGGGCCTGGACTCTTGGGTCTGAGGGAGGGAAGGGGTTTTAGGTCTTAAGCCTGAGAGAAGAGGGGGCTGGGGACCTGGACTGCTGGGTTCTTGGAGAAGAGAGGGATGAGATCCTTCAGATCTGAAGGGAGGAGAAGGGGCTGGGGCCTGGACTCCTGCATCTGAGGGAGAAGATGGCTGGAAACCCAGACTCCTGTATCTAAGGGAGGTAGGGCTGGATCCCAGACAGTGGACCTAGGGGAGGGGAGGCTGAAGTCCCAGATAACTGGATCTGGAGGGCAGTTGAGGTTGAGGCCTGGCATGCCTGCATCTGTGCTTGGGCGAGAGACCAAGAAGGAAGGTTACCAAACACGTGCCCTTCATTGACCAAGCTTCCACTTGCAGAAGAACAGGGCAATGGGGCAGAAGATTCTGGGGATACCGAGGATGAGCTGAGAAGGTAAGGTGGGGCTGGGGGTGTCGAGGTAGTCCCAGACTTGGGTGGAGGGGGATCTGGTCTGCATGCTCTTCCCCCACGCCCTGTTGTCTCTCCCAGGGTGGCTGAGCAGAGGGAACAGAAGCAGCCCCCTGACCAGGGGGAAAATGGTGAGGACCCGTATGCAGGATCCACAGACGAGAACACAGACCACGAGGGTCCCCCAGAGTCTCCTGACCTGCCAGTTCCCGAGCTCCCAGGTAGGAAATCCCTCCCTGCCTCCTTACATGGGATCTGCCTTTCTCAGTTCTCAGCTGTGACTCCCACCACCCAACCCTTGGATTGAGGCTGCTTCCCATGACTTGTGATTTGTCTCCCCACCTCCTTCCCCCATAATCCCTGCCTCTGCTACCTTTTTGTTGTCTTAGGAAGCAGACACCCTCTTATGACTTCCCTCTCTGTTCCCCCTCCTGACTTCCTGCTGTGACCGCCTCCATCACAGCCCAGGGCTGGGCATGACCCCCTCTGGCTTTCTACTCAAGTGCCAATGGTGCCTCCTTCACCTGCCTCTCGGGTTCAGGTCTGTCAGCATGGGAGGTCACCCAGGCACACAGGTGACATGGGCATGGGTCTCTTGGGGCCTCAGTGGTGATGGCATTGCTATTTGTCCTCCTAACATGAGTGCAGGGGGCATGGGACAGGCAGGGGTGAGAACCTTGGCCAACAGAGAATGGAGGGAGGAGCTAGGCAGCCAGGGTCTGCACAGAGGTGAGGGTCAGTGGCAACTGGAAGAGGCTATTTCTATACGGTTCCCTGTGGGTCTGATGGGCAGGAAAGTACTTTGATCCTCCAAAGCCCCAAAAGTGTCATCCGCAGATTGATGATTTGGAGAACTATGTTAAGATGGAACAAAGAACAGAGGTGTCCTGAAGGTCAGAGCCGGGGAAGGCACTGGCTGGTAGAGGACTGTGACAGCCAGGGTGAGCAAGTGACAGGCTCTAAGGCTGTGAACTGGGCCACATGAGCTAGGTGCCACCAGCCCATCTGTGATGTACCTCATGGAAGAAACACATAGCAGTAATAGTCATTTTGTCTCTCACCATGAAAGCAAAGCAAAACAAAACAAAACTCCAGTTCCCAGAAAAGTTCTATGGGCCTGGCTGAGAATCACCGTTTGTGACAAATGTCTCTGCCAGGGCATGAATGAACAGGCCTCCCAGCCACTATACTGGCCTCCTTCGGGTCTTGCCTTCAAGTGCTCTGTGGCTCCTGGCTGGTGCTTTGAAACTCCAGGCGCCTCACACTTGGCACCTCCACCATCTTTCCTGCAGACTTCTTCCAGGGCAAACACTTCTTCTTGTACGGAGAATTCCCTGGGGACGAGCGGCGGAAGCTCAGGCGATATGTCACAGCCTTCAATGGGTCAGTCTCCAGGGGTGGGGGCGAGGGCAGAGAGGGATTATGCTAAGTTGTGGGAAGGAAGGCGATTGGGAAGATGGAGAAGGGGTACAGCCTGCTGGATGGGCACAGGCTCTGCTTGCTCTGCTGGGCCCCCCGGGATGTATAACTTTCCCTCTCTTCCTCTTCTCTACAATGAGGCCCCCTCTTCCCGCTCACCTTCTGAAAGGATTAGCAGTAGTGGGAGCCCTTGGTATTGTGGCTGTGGCAAGGCTGGCTCGGGGAGAGTGGGGGCCCACAGGGTAGCCCGTAGGGAATGGAGGTGAGGATGAAGGGAAGACAGCCTTGGAGAATGGTTGAGGAGTCGGATGTCAGGAGAAGAGACACTGACTCTCTGCCTCCTGCCAGGGAACTTGAGGACTATATGAGTGACCGGGTCCAGTTTGTGATCACTGCACAAGAGTGGGACCCCAGTTTTGAGGAGGTGAGCTCCAGAGGGGTGGGGAAAGGGACACCCAGCCCGCCCTTGTGTCACCTCCACCATCACCTCACTCACATGTTCCTGTATTCACCCCTCCCCACCCTGCAGGCCCTGATGGACAACCCCTCCTTGGTGTTTGTCCGGCCCCGATGGATCTACAGTTGCAACGAGAAGCAGAAGTTACTTCCCCACCAGCTTTATGGGGTGGTGCCCCAGGCCTAGAGTATGTGCTTGCATGCACTTGCACATGCTTGAGCGCGCGCGCACACACAAGATGAGCTCAATAAAGGTGATCTGGTTTGGAGTAGCTGCCCCTCTTACTCAGAAATCTCCTGAACCTCCTAGAGGGCCCCAGATTGTTGTCATAAGTTTGGTTTTTGCTTCCCTTCTGAGGGTCAGGTGTCTTGGCTGCCTTAAGACCCCTGCCCTGGGGTCCTAGAAAGAATGAGGGGCTCTCTTTCAGGGGTTAGATAGGGAAGGAGCTCTTTGTCACTTCTCCCTGGCAACTTACCCCTGTAGTGGCAGGTGGCCGGGAATTGGGATTCTAACCCATTGAGCCCATTCCTAGGTCTTGTTTGTCCCTTTCTGAGTCCTGGGCTGGAGGCCTAGATGCTCGTGAGGTGTGCTTCCCAGCTCCCCCGGGGCCAGGGATATCTCCCTTTTTTTCAGGGCTTTCAGAAGTGGTTGTGGAACTGTCCCCAGCATGGTAGAACAGGGGGAAGGGGCATTTGAGCCCCCTCAAGCCTCCACCACATTTAAGTTGGGAACTGGGCAAGTGTTAGAGAAGTGGACGGAAGGTAGGATGGAGTTCTAGGCAGGGGCCGGGGCATGGGCAAAGGCCTGGCTCCCTGGGGTCAGTTGCTTAAGAGGCTTTAGGGGCAGATCTGTCTGGAAGGATGGACATAGTCTTTGCAGCTTTGCTAACATGGTAGCCTGTGGACCTGGGTAACTATAAATGAACTGCAATGAAATGAAGGGGAAATTTTACTCTGTTGATGACACTGGCTACCCTGCAGGTGTTCTGTGGCTGCTGTAATAGAGAGCACAGATAGAGTACATTTGCTTCACTATAGAAGCAAAAGGACAGGGCTGTCCCGAAGGGCTGTGAACACCAGGTTGAGAAGCGTGGATGTTATCCTGGAGCTGGGAAGGTCAGGAAGGGGTTGGAACAGTCAGATCTCAATAACAAATGACCATAAACTTAGTGTCTTAAGCCCACGGAAACTTACAACTTTCCAGGTCTGGATGTCTCACATCCAAAATGGGTCTACGGGGCTAAAATTCAGGGTGTAGGCAGGGCTGTGTTCCTTTGGAGGCTCTGGGGGAAATCTGCTTTCTTGTCTTTTCCCCTTGTCTTCTGTATTCTTTTTTTTTTTTTTTTTTTAAGATTTTTTAATTGTTTATTTAAATACACAGAGAGGAGAGAGAGGCAGAGACACAGGCAGAGGGAGAAGCAGACTCCATGCAGGGAACCTGATGTGGGACTCGATCCCGGGTCTCCAGGATCACGCCCTGGACTGAAGGCGGTGCTAAACCGCTGAGCCACCTGGGCTGCCCCTCTTTTTTTTTTTTTTTTTTTTTTTAAATACTTTATTCATTTATTCATGAGAGACAGAGGGAGAGAGGCAGGGACACAGGCAGAGGGAGAAGCAGGCTCTATGCAGGGAGCCGGACATGGGACTCGATCCTGGGTCTCCAGGATTATGCCCTGGGCTGAAGGCAGGCGCCAAACTGCTGAGCCACCCAGGAATCCCCCTGTCTTCTGTATTCTCTGAATATACTTCTGTATTCAAAGCCAACAGTGGCCAGCGGAGTCTTTCTCATACCAAAGCACTCGGACAGACTCTCTTGTCCTCTCCTTCCACTTGTAAAGATACTTGTGTTTACATTGAGCTCACCTGGATAATCTAGGATAATCTCCGTTTTTTAAAAAAAATTATTTTTTTAAAGATTTTATTTATTCATGAGAATACACAGAGAGGAGAGAGAGAGAGAGAGGCAGAGACACAGTCAGAGGGACAAGCAGGCTCCATGCAGGGAGCCCAACGCGGGACTCGATCCAGGGTCTCCAGGATCACGCCCTGGACTGAAGGTGGTACTAAGCCTCCGAGCCACCTGGGCTGCCCAATCTCCCCGTTTTAAAGTCAGATTAGTAACTTTGATTCCTTTGACCATAATTCTTTGCCACATAGCATGTTCACGGGTTCCAGGGATCAGCATGTGGACGTCTTTGGGAGGCCGTTATTCTGCCTATGGCGCCCACCATGTGTGAGACAGTGTAACTGCAGTGTGGAAAACACACACTCTACTCTCATGAGGCAGACATTCTGCCCAAGGGGGGGAAATCGAGTGTGTCCTGCAGCATTGAGCATTGATAAACACGTGAGAGCAGGTAACGCAGGGGCAGTGTTTACAGAGCATGGGATAGGGTGGCATGGTTCAGATGGGGTCAGCAGGGAACGTATCTCAGAGGACTGACTCCTCTGCAAGGACTTGGGAGAAGTAAGGGAGAGTCTGGGGAAGCCATTCCAGGCCAAGAAAAAGCAAGTGCAAAGGCCTTCATGCAGGAGCTGGCTTGACCCGGACAAGGCACAGCAGGAGGTTGGGTGTCAGAGACTCAGGATCCACCCTGACTCAGCACTGGCCTGAGGTTTGGGTGCAGGCAAATCCCGTCTTTCCTGGCCTATTTCCCTATCTGTACGACGACTGGACCAGATCGACATGTCTCAAAATGCATCGATGGTAGTGTAGTTGCTGCAGAGGAAATCTTCCAGGACAGCTCTGTATATAAACCTTGATAGAAGCTGCATTTCCAGGTATGGAGGGACTTCAGTCCTCACTCTCGCCCACCCGTTCCCCAAGGCCTTGCCCAGTGGACTGAGTCTAGCTACCAGCTGGTCTAGTGGCCTGCTAATTTGCATTTGCGTGCTCGGTTCCACCTCTGATGCTGGCTACTTCCACAAACCATTTTCATCCCATCCACACATTACTGATCTCAACTAAAACTCTACCTTCTCAAAAAGTTTTTTTCTAACCCTCTATATAACGTGTGCCGAGTATATACTCTTATTATAGCTCTTGTGATAGTTGTAACTTGATTTGTTTATGGTCAAATGTACCAGTCTTTTCCCCTATGATGTATATTTCTTGTGTCTTGAGGATTCTTTCTGTGCCTCTGAGGTTACCAAGGTATTCTCCTTTATTATTTTCATTTATTTTGTTTTTCAAATTTAGATCTTAAATCACCAGAAGCTTATTTTTGTGTGTGGTAGGAGATCAGGATCTATATGTTTTCCTATTGCTACTGTAACAGACTATCCCAAGCTTAGTGACCTTAAACAATACAAATTTATTTGCTTATAGTTCTGTGCATCAGTAGTCCAACATCAGTCTCAGTGGGCTAAAATCATGGTGTCTGCAAGGCTGTGTCCCTTCCAGGGGGATCCATCTTCTTACGTATTCCAGTCACTAAAGGCTGCCTGCATCCCTTGAATCATGGCCCTGATCCCTCCAGTGTCTGCTTCCATTGTCACATCTCCTCTGACTCTTCTGCTTCCCTGTCTCCAATATGAGAATCCTTGTGATTTTATCGGCCCCCTGGGATAATCAAGATAATCTCCCAGCTCAAGATAAGATCCTTAATCAAGAATCTGCAAAGTCCCTTCTGCCATGTGTAAACTAACATACTCCATCTCTGGGGATTAGGACTTGGACCTCTTTGGGGGGGGGGGGACCATTATTCTGCCTCCAAAGGGCCCCACTTAATGTTTTTTCCAGATCTCTCAGTTCATTCACAGATGAGCCTGTCCTTTCCCCATTGCCCTACAGCAGAGATTTGCAAACTACTTGCCAAAGGCAGAATCAAGATCACCTGCCATTTTTGTCATTTTACTGGACCAGAGCCGTACTCATTCATTTATGTATCATAATGTGTGTGGCTGCTTTTGTACTCCAGGAGCTGAGTTGGGTAGTTGTGGCAGACACTACGGCCTACAAAACCTAAATATGTATATACTATCAGGACCTTTCCAGAAAAAGTGTGTCAACCCCTGGTCTCATCAGGACCTCCTGTCGGGACCTCCTGTAAGCACAGGTCTGTTTCTGAGCTCTTTTTCTCTTCCACTTGCCTGTTTCCAAGCCAACACCAGAGATGTCATTACTATGACTTTGACAGAATTCTTGGTACCTGGGGGTAGGGGTGGAGGGCAAGGCTCCCTCTTCTACTTTGAACTTCAAGATTGACTTGGCTTCTTTACATTTTTTCTTTCTGCCACTACTTGATTAGCACCCACTTCCCTCGCTGGACCAGGCCTGTTTTGTTCGCTGTGTGCCTACCACCGAGGGCAGGGCCCAGCACACTGTAAGTGCTTAACACACGTCTGAAGAATAAAGAGCAGTCCAATGTTAGTTCAGGAGTAACCAGCCAGAGATGATGCTTGTGCCCTTACAACGGCCTTCTAGCATTCCCATGTTTTAGATAAGGCATCTGAGTCCAGAGAAGTGACAAAACTTGTTCAGGGTCCCCCCGCTCCTAAGTAGTGGGTCAGGGCTGGCTCCAAAGCTTGAGCTTTAAAAAAAATGTTTATGCTATTGGCAGTATGTGGGGCACCTGGGTGGCTCAGTCAGGTGTCTGCCTTCAGCTGAGATCATGATCCCAGGGTCCTGGGATCGAGTCCCACATCGGGCTCCCTGCTCACTGGGGAGCCTGCTTCTCCCCCTTTCTCTATGTATTCACTCTCTCAAATAAAATCTTTGTAAAAAACACAAAAATATTGGCAGTATGCCCTTTGTTCTTTTATCATTCAGTATATTTAGGGAAACATTCCACATCTGTACAAATACAGCTTTTTTTCCCCTATAGCAGTATAGTCCATTCTGTGGCTATGTTATAATTCATTAGCTGATCCCCTATTGACGGTCACTTGGGTTGTTTCTCAACATCCTTATGCCTTTCTCAGTGCTTGAGCTTATCTATAGGATAAGTTATTAGGTGTGGAATAGTTTAAACAAGGATGTGAGCATTTTAAATTTTTTATGGACAAGTGGCCAAAATGGAGGCACCAATTTAGCTTACAATAGGAGAGACCCTGTTTCCCCACATTCCTCAGCAACCAACGATACTAGCAGACTTTTGACTCTTGCCTTATAAGTAGGAGGGGAAAAGTAAGTTTGCTTTCAAGCCTCGGCTCAAAGCCCATGGTTTGAGCCCCAGCGCGCTCTATAGGTGACACCTTACCCTCCCCCTCAAACAGGTGAGCAGAGTTCCTCAGCCTTGTAAGTTGGAGCCCAGTGTAGATAGAGCCAGTCTCCCTGCCAGCTATCTGGAAGAGGCAAGTCCATACAGCCAGCTTAAAAATGCCACCTTTTTTTATTGACCCAAGCTGGCAGCAGAGGGGGCCATGAGCCAAGGGGAGGACTCACTCTCGCTCCCCCTGGCTTTCAGCCTGGTGGTGGCTGCGCTGGTGAAGGAGCAGGAGTCGTCTTTGGCCAAAGGCCTGGTCGCAGCTGGAGCAGCGATGCCGGGCTGTGGCCTGGCTGCCTGGTGCTGTCGGGGGATCATGACAGAGGCGGTGGGCGGCCAGTTTGGAGGGGAATGAAAAAGCCTTGGGGCAGTGAGGGCAAGGATAGGGGCGGGCTTCGGTGGCATGGTGCGTGTGGCGGTGGGCTGCAAGCTTGGAGGGGTAGCAGAAAGACTTGGGGCAGTCGGGGCATGGGTAGGGGCGGGCAGGTGCGTGGGTCCAGAGGTGGGCTGCCAGCTTGGAGCGGTGGCCAAAGGCCTTTGGGCAGTGTGGGCAGGGGTGTGGGCGGGCGCCACTGTGCGTGAGGCGGTGGGCTGCCAGCTTGGAGGGGTAGGAGAAGGCCTTGGGGCAGTCGGGGCACGGGTGGGGGCGGGCGCCGCCGTGGGCCAGCCGGTGCGTGGCCAGCTTGGACGGGTACGAGAAGGCCTTGTCACAGTCGGGGCAGCGGTGTGGGCGCTGGGGCGGGGGCCGCCGTCGGGGTCGGGAAGGCGCCGCCGCGGTCGTGGCAGGCCCCGGAACCGACTGGCTGGGCTTCTGCGGCGAGCCCTGGAGCGGAGCTACAAGACAGGAGGGCTTGTGGACTCCAGGCATCAGCCAACACCCTGAATCTAGGCCAGGCTTCCCTTCCTCCACCCCAAACTCCTCGGGGACTGGATCTGGACACCTCAAGAATCATGGGATTCCTCAAATGACAGGTCTCTATTCCCCACCTTCTGCCATGCATCATCCTAAAGGGTTCCAAAGGGTTACCTGGCTGGAACCCCAAAGCTACTATGGTGTCCATTTCTAGTATATTCCCAAGTGACCACTCTGAAATTCTGCATATCAAACGCCCTGACCCTTAAATTTCTGAGCCCTAAAATCACTGAAGTTCCCCAAAGCCAATAGTAGGATTCTCTATGTGTTGGTGGAGTATCCCTGAGATTGCCTCAAAATGTGATTTCTTTAGCCCCATTTCCTGTAGAATGCCCCCCCTACCCACAGGCGGGACCGCTCTCACCTCCTCCCTTGGTTACTGGTTCCTTGCCAGCGGGACTAGGATCGGTGTCCCCAGCCGCGGACTCTGCATCTCGTTCCAGCATCTTGCTTGCTGGCCCAGGAACCCAGAGGGAGGTGGGCGATGCCGGTGAGTACAAGGCTGATGGGGATAGGGCTGTAGGGCCGAAAATCGGGCCAGTTAGGGAGCAAGGTCTTTTTAAGTCTGGAAGCCAAAGGCGAAGGGCGGAGCCTAAGAGCACAGCGGGCGGGGTTTATGCAAACTGACCCTACGCTCCTCAAACGCGGGGTGGGCGCCCTCGAGCGGAGTGGGCGGGGCCTCTACCACTTCAACTCTGGGGCCGCCCTGAGCCCCGAGCTCGCGTGGCCTCTCCCTGGAGTGGGCGGGACCTCCCCCACCGGACCCTCCCAGCCGCGGAAGGGAAGACGGGCAAGGGCGGGGCTATACACACAGGACTCAAAGCGACTCCGACCCAGGGGAGGGGCCTTCGAGCGGAGTGGGTGGGCCTTTTGCAACTCAGTCCCAGGGGAGGAGCCTGAGCTCAGTGGGCGGGACTTCACCTCGGAGAGGTAGCTTTACCCGAGTCTTGGTTTAGTCTCAGTCCATTGACGCCGCGTGAAGTGCTTCCTTCTTGTTGCTAAATTTCATCCCCAGCGTGGAGGGTAGAGGGAAGACCTAAAGGGAGATGCAGAAAGAACGTGGCGTGTCTTGCGATCCAGAGACACCCCCCCCCAATGGATTTCTCCCTCGGGGTCCCAAGCGTCCGGGCCTCAATGCACGCCTCCGAATCATGGCATTCGGGTACCAATGCACCCTACCAAGGCTCAGGCACCAATGCAACCCCTCCGGAACCTATGCATCAGGACGCCAATCGATTCTTTTCCGGGAGACCCTGGCGTCCAGCCCCCCCCAATCCACTTCCCAAAGACCCGAGGCGACGAGGCCTCGGACCCGTGCCCGCCTCACCTGCGGAAGGCCCCTCCCCGGGGGCGGGGCTCCGGGCCCCTCCCGCAGCGGCCGCTGCAGCTGCTGCTGCGCTGCCCTCCGACGCGGCAAAGCTGCACCGCCCGGCGCGTGCCCAGCGACGGGAGGGGAGGGAGCGCGCGCGAGCCGCTCGGCCAAGCCTCATTTCCAGCCCCTCCTCCCACGCGGGAGTCGGCGGGGGCGTCAGCGCGCATGCGCAGTCGCGGCCAGCAGAGGCTGCTGCGGGGGAGAAGGAATGGAGGAGCGGGGGGGTGCGCCAGGCAGGCGAGTTGGTGAGCAAGCGCGGAGCTACCAGAAGGGCCGTTGGAAAGTACACTGCGGCTGGCGGGGCCTACGGTGGCTGACTGGAGTCAAGCACGTACAGGACCTAACTCGGGGAAACTTAGAGATCACGGAGACAGCGCCCAGCATGCGCCCCGTCCTTGTCTGTGCCCCTGCTCCCTTTCGAGAATTCCTTTGGCAGCTTGAGTTCCCTCTCCGGAGCGAGTTTCAAGAGCTTGCTGCCCGTCACCCCTCAGAGCGTTTGCAGAGAAGTCAGGCCAGGTCTTGGGGAGAAGGCGGGCGGAACGCCAGGCTGAGAGCGAGCTGACGCCCAATAAAAAACATGCTATTTGCATAGCGCCCCGGCACCCTTCGCCATTGGCTGATTCGAGGATCCTAGCGCCTCCCACCCCGATGCTGCGGCTCCCGGGTGGAGACGCGAGGGGGGCGGCGGTTCCCGAAGGCTGCCTGCTGGGGTTCCTGGGAGGGCCGGAGCTCCTGGTACCTGGTCCAGGGTGGCACGCTTGGCACCCTGCCCCCGGGCTGTGACGCGTACTCTTCCGCCCAGCACGGGAGTGCCCGTGAAGTGCCCATAAAAATGCCCTGCATGGGTGGGTCTTCAGTCTGATAACCCACAAAGTCTGGCGAGTCCTGGGAGCCTTGGGAGTTAGACGGTGGGGTTATGGGAGCTCTGGAGCCAGACTGCCTGGTTGGCTCGGCCACTTTCTAGCTGTGTAATCTTGGTCAAGTCCCTTCACCTTCCTGGGTTGTTCGGATAAAATTCAATAATCTAAAGTTTAGAATAATGCCTACAGTGCTCAGTACAGATTCCCAATATTCTTGTTTTTATTGTGCATTTAACTAGGCCATGATGGGATCAAGGTTGTCCCAGAACAGCAAGTGCAGAGAGAGCTTAAGGTGGGAAGGAGCTTGCTGTGTGCAGGGGCTCTTTCCTACCTCGATCCTCCAAACTAACCTTCCTTCCAGTGCTGCTACATCCCATGGTCCATCCTACTACTTCAGGGATTTCCCTCTGTCTCCCCAAGGCCATTCCTCCATCAAATTGCTTGTCTGACTCCCCTGTGTGATCTCCTTTCAAATAGTAACACTGCAGAAGGCCTCCCTGATTCACCCTGGCTCATGGAGCCCCATTCCCTCCATTCCTCTGTTGTCACATCTCCCTTGTATGCATGTAACACTGTGTACCTATCTTCTACAATGTACGCTCTGTTAAGGTGAACAGCCTATGTTGTATATCACTCTGTCCAGAACACAGCTTAGCACATGGCAGATGTCCAATAACTCTGTATCAAATACATGCTGGAAAGATTCAACAGCCAGAAGCTCTCTGTGATGGGAAGATAGAATGATGTAGAACTTGAGGCCAATGAGTTAGAGGCCTAGCTGAGTGGAAAACCAGAGGAGGGTTTTGAATAGGGGAAGTGACCTGGTGCCTGGGTGGCTCAGTGGGTTAAGCATCTGCTTTCAGCTCAGGTCATGATCCCAGGGTCCTGGGATTGAGCCCCATATTGGGCTCCCTACTCAATGGGGCTTCTGCTTTTCCCTCTCCCTCTGCCACTCCCCCGGCTTGTGTTCTCTCTGTCAAGTAAATTAAAAATAAAATAAATATGGGCAGTGATGAACTAATATAGGTTTTTTTAAAGATTTTATTTATTTCTTCATGAGAGATACACAGAGAAAGAGGCAGAGACATAGGCAGAGGAAGGAGAAGCAGGCTCCATGCAGGGATCCCGATGTGGGACTTGATCCTGGAACTCCGGGATCATGCCCTGAGCCAAAGGCAGAGGCTCAACCACTGAGCCACCAGTCCCTAGTTTAGGTGTTTATATACTTTTAAAAAAAGATTTTATTTATTTATTCATGAGAGACACAAAGAGAGGCAGGGACATAGAGGGAGAAGCAGACTCCCTGTGGGTAGCTTGATGCAAGACTCAATCCCAGGACCCCGGGATCACGACCTGAGCCAAAGGCAGATGCTTAACCACTGAGCCAACAGGTGCCCCTCATATACTTAAAAAGAAATTTTTTTTTTAAGTTTTGGAAAATTTCAAACATAGCCAAAAGAAGAGGAAGGGAAAGAGCATAATCAACCCCCACAAGCCCATAACCGAGGTTCATCATGACCAATCTTGTTCCACCATCCCCTTGTCCCTTAAGGCCCTTGAAGCAAATCCCACACATTTCATCCAGAAACACTTAGTCTGTCTCTAAAAACTAAGGACTCTATTTTTTGTCTTGTAAACACAACCAAAACATCATCACCAAACTTTCAAACTTTATAGAGTAGTTTTTTCACGTTATTACATTTCTCCCATGATCCCACATATATCGTTTTCCCTTTCCAGGACAATGTTTTCTTTCAAACATACAAGTTAGAGGAAACAGAATTGTTCTCCGCATGAATAAAACAAGTGGCACCAGCATTAACAATTTTCTACTCATGGTCGATGTTTCATTTCTTCCACCCATGCCTCCTGGGTGATTTCAAAGCTATGTGCCAGACATCATATCCCATAAGTATCTTGTTATTACACTCAGTATGTCTGCATCATGATCTAAAGGAGAGCCACATGCTGTGTTTATTTTCTGTGATTCTTCAGTCTCTGTCATTGACATTTTAAAAGGTTCACTCTGGTTGCTGCATAAAATAGATCTTAGGGAGGCAGGATAGAAGCCAGAAGCCCAGTGAAGTAGATGGCTGGTATATATTAATTACCGTATTAATTACCAGCACTTATTTAGCACTTTTTATATACCTGAAACTGGCTTAAGGGCTTTGTAGACATTCTTTCATTTCATCCTGATAGCAACTTTTTTAAAAAATTTTTATTTATTTATGAGAGTCACACAGAGAGAGAGAGAGAGAGAGAGAGAGGCAGAAACATAGGCAGAGGGAGAAGCAGGCTCCATGCACCAGGAGCCCGACATGGGATTTGATCTGGGGTATCCAGGATCGCGCCCTGGGCCAAAGGCAGGCGCCAAACCGCTGCGCCACCCAGGGATCCCTGATAGCAACTTTTTAAGAGGAGGCACTACCATTATCCCCGCTGTACAGAAGAGGAAAATGAGGCATAAGGCGGAAGGTCACTTATTCAAGATCACACAGCTTGGAGGTAGCAGGGTCAGGGTTTGAACTCCTGCAGTCATGCAATTTGCATTCATGCTTTGCTGCCCCTTGACTGAGGCTGAGAGCCTGATGGTGGAGAAGTGCCCTGATTGGAGGGGTTCACTTAAATAGGGCCTAGTGAAGAAGTGAGAGGAGGAAGGAGTCGAGGCTGGTGAGGACACCAGCTCCTGTGGAGAGCTTGCTCTGCACCATGTGCTCTCTCAGACTCTTTACATGTCTGAACTTATTAGATCTTCACAATGAGGGAGGAGCTATTTTCAAGTTCATCTTACAGAGAAGTATGCTAAAGCCCAGAAGAGGGTAAGTTTTGAGCCCAAGAGCTGGGAATGGTGGTGCTCAGGTTTCTACCTCTTAGGACATCTCACAGCTGACTCAGAAGGTGTGCCTGCTTTCAAGGGACTGGTAAACTGTCTAGCAGGTCTAGCAGTCCTGCCAAAACAAGAAGAATGGGCCTCAGGGGTGAGGAGGTCTCGTTTGGGGGACCTTCACAGTAAAGAATGCATGAAGATCCCTGTTTTCCTGTTTCCTCTTCCCCTGAGCTCCTGGCAATCCTTGAACCTCCCTTTATTTCAGCCCCAGTGTCTGCACTATTCTCCTCAACGAACCAGACAGGACTCACCTCTGGGTCCCCAGCCTCACCCAGCTTGGCCTGGGCACACAGGAGCCCTCACATGAGGAATAAATGAGCAAAATTTTCTCCTCGACTTTGAATTTCCTTTCTGCCTATTTCTCTATCTGAGAGATTCTCTCCCTCTTTCTGCTCATTCCTCCTGGCTCTAATGTCCCACCATCTCTTCCCACCTTTCATACTTGTCTAGGATTTCCAAGTGTATCTTTCTGACCATATTTCTTTGATGGACAGCCCGTTTCAACTCTTTATCTCTCTGTGAATCTCGGAAAGTGTTTCCAGGTGTCTCTTCTTGGTATTTCGGGGTCCAATTTTCTCTCAAGTCTCTGAGCACCTCCCTGGTCTCTGAGTGCCTTTCTGGGTCTCTCTCCTGATAAAAACCACTAGGAATACACTAGAAGGCCGGCTATCGGTGCATTGGAGCCTCTTGCTGGGTTTTCATTTTTCTCCCTGTCTGTGCTTCTGCCAGCGTCTCTCCGTGGCCTTCTGAGCCTTGTGAGTGTCTCCCTGTCCGCCGGTTCCCGGGTCGCGCAGTCGTCTGGGTCTCTGTTCTCTCCGCAAGATCGCCTGGAGCCCCCAGCGCGCGCGGCCCCTTTAAGGCTGGCCCCGCCCCGCCCCGCCAGCAGCCCCGCCCCCGCCCCGCCCGGGTCAGCCCGGGGGCACCCGGCTTCGGGAGGCGCTCGGAACTCCGCTCAGTCCCCACCCGGCCGCGGGCGCGATGGCGGGGGCTACTCTGAGGGTCGCCGGGCGGCAGCTCAGCCAGCGCAGCGGCTCTGGAGTCCCCATCCTCCTACGGCAGGTGCGCCCACCGCGGGACCGCTGGGCGCCGGGCGTCGGGCAGCGACTGGGGCGGGACTCCCGGGTCCTTGAAAGGGGAGAGATCTGGGATCCCCTGGGCCTGGGGCAGGACTTCCCCTTACGGAAGAGGTTGCTGGAGATCCTGATTTGGGGGGGTGTATGTGAAAGTGGGGACTGTTTCAGAGGGAGTAAGGTGCAGGGGCCGCAGACTCCTGACACAGGTGGGCAAAGAAGGGGCTGGGTTTTCTGCTTCTGGATCTTTACGTGGCTTGGGCTCTTGGGTCCCCCGTGAGCTGAAATCTGGTTCTGCCCTCTCACCTGTCCCACCTGCCTCCTCCCCAGATGTTTGAGCCCAAGAGCTGCACCTACACGTACCTCTTGGGTGACAGAGAGTCCCGTGAGGCCATCCTGATCGACCCGGTTCTGGAGACAGCGCCTCGGGATGCGCAGCTGGTCAAGGAACTGGGGCTGCGGCTGCTGTATGCTGGTCAGTGTGGAGGCCAAACCCCTGGGTCTGAGGGAGGAGGGGGCTGGGAAGCCTCCGTCCTCCCGGGGCCCTCCTGGACCTGGCCCTCCTCTCTCTCCCAGTGAATACCCACTGCCATGCGGACCACATTACGGGCTCAGGGCTGCTCCGGTCCCTACTTCCCGGCTGCCAGTCTGTCATCTCCCGCCTTAGTGGGGCCCAGGCTGACTTGCACATCGAGGATGGAGACTCCATCCACTTCGGGCGCTTCGTGAGTTGGATGGGGTCCCCCCAGAGGGTGGTGGCCTGGACTTCTTGGACTCAAGGGAAGTGAGGGGCTTGGGGGCAGGGGGTGCGGGGGCCCTAAGCCCTGGGGTAGGAGGGAACTCTGGTCTGGGTTCCTGATCCCTGAGTTTGTGTCTGGGAGGAGGGCACCATAAACCCAGGTAGGGCACTGGAGCAAGAGGTTCTGGGCAGGTGTGTCTCTGGCCAAGCCCCTTAAGTCAACAGCATTTGTAGTTTCCTACAGCCTTGGGGCAGCTCCTTTGGCCTGGGATCTCCATAAAAGTTGATTGAGGGCTAGAATTCTGAGGCCAGGGCTGAGGGAGTGACCCAGCTTTGTCTTCTAGAGCCACAGTTCGAGGAAGGAGCATCTCGTTGCCCAGGGCCAGGACTAGGGTGAGGTGAGCCAGGCGCCTAGGGCACAACGTTTAAGGAGGCGCTCACTCTCAGGGTCATGCAAGGGCAGGGTCAGCACCTTGGGGCCAGCGCCTCCTTAAATGTTCTCCCTTTAGTGCCCGCTTGCCTCACCCTCAGCCCTAGCTGTTGCCTCACACAGGAAGGTTCTGAAGGTTCCTATCTCCTCTCCTGTCTTTGTCACAGGCAAGGTCAGCAGGTTTCTAGCCAGGATTTCAACCCAGAGCAGTAGATTGGGGTGGAGAGGGCACTGGGGTGGAGTTGTCCTCAGAGGGAGGAGAAACAGGTAGCCAGGCTTTTTTTTTCTGATCGGACTTGCTAAAGCTACAGAGTCTGGCTGACTTGGGAACAGAATGGGCAAGTGACATAGGGTAAGACTTGACCTCTAGGTTAGGGGATTTGGGGACAGTTTATCTGAGTCAGAGCTTTTAGAGATGAGAGCTGTATGTGGGATCAGAGGGTTTGAACCACAATGGTTGCAGCCTCTTCATTTCAAGCTCTTTCCTGGAAGCCGGTAAAAAAGTGCATTGTACCCTTCTGTACACCGTGGGTAATTGTGAAGTGCTAGCAAGCATTTCTTGAGTTGAGAAGGCCTAGAAGAGTGAAGAATGACTGGGGTTTCCTGTCAAGATAAGTCCTTTGTTTAGATCAAATAAGTGATGTTTTGAAGGAATGAATGTCGAAGGGTTTAGTTGTAGTAGATTTAGCTTCAGTGTCTGTTTTTTTTTTCCAAACAACTTAAATGATATCATTTACAAGCCATCCGGTTCATCCATTTGGAGTGTACCATTCGGTGACTTATTATATTCAGAGTTGAGCCCATCCAGTCCAACCCCACAATCATTTTTGGAATATTTTCGTTGCTTCCAAAAGAAACCCCACGCTCCTAGCTGACATCCTAGCCCCCTCCGCTCTCCCTCCAACAGCCTTAGGCCACAGCAAATCTACTTTCTGTCTCTACGGGTTTATTCTGGGCATTTAATAAAAATGGAATCATATATTATGTGGTGTTTTGTGACTGGCTTGTCCCTGATCATAAGAGTTCAAAATTCCTCCATGTTGTAGTGTGTGTCAGTGCTTCATGCCTTCCTATGGCTGAGTAATATTCTATTGTGTGAATATACCTTATTCATTCATGCATTCATCTATCGGTTGATAGACATTTCCATTGCTTCCATTTTTTGGCTATTATGAATAATGCCGCTATAAATATTCATGTACAAATTTTTGTGTGTCTGTTTGCATTTCTCTTATATATGTGTGTGGGGGTGGGTGGGTTGCTAGATCAATAATAATTCTATGTCTAGCAGTTAGAGGAACTGAGGTGCCTGGGTGGCTCAGTTGGTTAAGTGTCAGACTCTTGATTTCAGCTCAAGTCTTGATCTCAGGGTCATGAGTTCAAGCCCCATGTTGGGGTTCATGGTGGATGTGGAGCCTACTTAAAAAACAGTTGGAAGGAGGCTTCTGGATGGCTCAGTTGGTTAAGCATCTGCCTTTGGCCCAGGTCATGATCCCAGAGCCCTGTGGCCAAGCCCTGTGTGGGGCTCCTTCCTCAGCAGGAAGTCTGCTTCTCACTCCGCCCTTCCCCTTGCTCAGCTCTCTTTCAAGTAAATAAATAAAATCTTAAAAAAAAAAAAAACAGTTGGAGGAATTGACCGACTGTTATCAAAAGTGGTTGCACCATTTTATGTTTCCAAGGGCAGCATATGAAAGTCCTAGTTTCTAGGCACCTGAGTGGCTCAGTAGGTTAAGTGGTGAACTCTTGATTTAGGCTTGAGTTGTGGTCTCAGAATCCTGGGATCTAGCCCTGCATCAGGCCCTGCGTTCAACCAGGAATTGTGTTCAGCAGGGAATTGGCTTCAGGATTTTCTCTCTCCCTCTGCCCCTCCCCCTTAAAGTAAATAAATCTTTAAAAAAAAGTCCCAGTTTCTCCACATCCTTGCCAACATGTGTTAGCATCTGTCTTTATGATTATTCGGTATTCGTGTGGTTTTCATCTGAGTTCTTTTTTTTTTTAAGATTTTATTTATTTATTCATGAGAGACACATACACACACACAAAGGCAGAGACAAAGGCAGAGGGAGAAGCAGGCCCCATGCAGGGAGCCCCATGTGTGACTAGATCCCCAGGATCACACCCTGGGCTGAAGGCGGTGCTAAACCACTGTGCCACCCGGGCTGCCCTCATCTGAGTTCTTTATAAGCCTTTAGAAATGGTCACATTTCTTCCCCCCCAGTTAAAAAATTTCCATTTTAACATGCATTTTATGTAATAGAAAGTGCACATATTGTACATGAGCAGCTAGGTAAATTTTTACCTATGTTTACACTTGAGTATTTGCCTCTGAGATCCAGATACAGAGCATACTCATCACCCGAAAAGGGCTTCCTTGTCCCTCTTCCTGACCATTGACAGCTCCATCAAGAAACTGTCTTCTGACATTTATTTTTTAAGTTTTCTTTTTTTCCCCTTATGATAAGAACTTTTAATATTTGCAATCTTAGCAACTTTTTTTTTTTTTAAAGTAGGTTCCATGCCCACTGTGGGGCTTGAACCCACAACCCTGGCATCAAGAGTCACATGCTCTACCGACTGAGCCAGCCAGGCGCCCCTCTTCTGACTTATTTAATCATAGATTAGTTCTATGTGTTCCGGACCTTATAAACAGGACTCATACAACATGTGCTCTTTTGTGTTCTGGCTTCTTTCTCTCCACATAATGTTGTATATAGTTGTAGTTCTTTCCTTCTGTTGCTATATAGCAGGGATTCTGTAAAGGACCAGACAGTAAATATTTTCACTTTTGCAGGCCATATGGTCTCTGTTGCAACTACTCAACTCTGTTGGTGTGAAAGCAGTTATAGACAATGCATAAATGAATAAGCATGGCTGTGCTCCAATAAAACTTTAGTTCTGGCCTCTGAAATTTTAATTTCAGTAATTCTCATGTGTTACCAAATACCATTCTCATTTGATTTTTTTTTTCAACCATTTTTGAAAAAGTGTAAAAATCATTCTTAGCCCTCAGGCCATACAAAAGCAGACGACAGACCAAATTTGATGTACCAGCCTTAGTTTGCCAACCCCTGATGCAGAGCATTTTATTGTGTGAATTTATGACACTTTGTCCATTCTCCTTGTGATAGTTGATTCCAGCTTGGGGCTATTCATGAATAATGCTGCTGTAAGAGCATTTGTTTATGTGAATTTATGAAAATTTATCCATTTGCCTTTTGATGGTTGATTCCAGTTTTGGGCTATTGTGAGCAATGCTGGTATGAAGGTTCTTATGCAAGTCTCCTCGTGGACATTACTCTCAATTCCAAGGAATGGACTTTCTGAGTCATAGGACTGACCTCTGCTTAACTTTAGTAGAAATTGCCAGTTTTTTTTAGCTGGTTGTGTTTTACATTCACAGTGGGCCAAATTTGGATGGTTTCATTGTAGAATGAATTTTCTGTTTTAATGAGCAATGAGATTTGAACGTTTTAGTTCCCATGAGGGATGGCAGATTCGGAAAGTTAGTCTTGCCTGTTGAATATGTTAATTTAAAGTGCTGCCAGATACTGAAACCCCAGATCCCACTTTAGAGATTCTGATTTAATTGTTTGGGGCATACACAGGGAATCAATCTATTTTAAAATCCCACAGGTGGGACCCTGGCTGGCTCAGTCAGTGGAGCATGTGGCTCTTGATCTCAAGGTTGTAAGTTCAAGCCCCACATTGGGTGTAGAGATTACTTAAAAGTGAAAATCTTCAAAAAATAAAATAAAAGCTCATAGATGATTCTCATGTGGTCTAGGTGGGAATTTCAGTGCTTCCTTCCATTTAGAACTCATTATTTTTTCCAAAAGGTTATTTGAAAGAGAGAGCATAGGGGGAGGGGCAGAGAGAGAGGGAGACAAGCAGACTCCCTGAGCAGGGAGTCTGATGGGGTGCGGGTGGGGCTGGATCCCAGGACCCTGATATCATGACCTGAGTGGAAATCAAGAGTCAGCTGCTTGGGGCGCCTGCATGGCTCAGTCGGTTGAGCGTCTACTGTCTGCCTTGGGCTCTGGTTGTGATCTGCTCTGCAGGGAGCCAGCTTCTCCCTCTCTCTCTGCCTGCCACTCCCCCTACTTGTGCTTACCCTCTCTCTCTGTCAAATAAAGAAATAAAATCTTAAAAAAAAGAGTCTGCTGCTTAACCAACTGAGCCACCCAGGTGCCCCTGGAACTAATTATTTGAAATGTGGAATAAATCTTCCCCCTTGCAACATTTTATCAAAAATCTCAAGCATACAGAAAAGTTGAAAAAGATTTTTTAAAATATTTAATTTATTTATTCATGAGAGACACACAGAGAGAGGCAGAGACATAGGCAGAGGGAGAAGGAGGGTCCCTGTGGGGACCCTGATGTGGGACTCGATCCCAGGACCCCAGGATCACTACCTGAGCCAAAGGCAGATGCTCAACCACTGAACCACCCAGGAGTCCCAAAAAGTTGAAAAAAATTGACAGCAAACATCATATCCATCTGTTACCTATCTTATTTTTTTGATGCCCCTTTGAATCATAGACATCAGTATACTGTCCCGTAAACGTTAGGACAACTAATGTTTTCTTTCACCAAAAGAAAGGAAGATTTGGCTGACAACGGAGGTTCAGAGTATTTAGCCTCAGTGGAAAAAAGACATTTGGGATTTTTGAGTATAAATTGCACAGAAACAGTGGCCCAGGGTTTTATACCAAGATTAGGTGCTTTTGAACTTGACCAAATGGAAAAGAAGGCCCCAGCCTGCTTGCCACCAGGGGGCAGTGTGGGCCGTGGGAACTGCAGGGCGGGGGAGCTTGCGCGGATCCCTTTGGGTGCAGGTGTGGCTGTGAGGTATTGAAGACGGCGTCGCTGCACCTGGAAACAGGTGAGGGGAGAGCTGTTGAGCAGTGTCACATATGTGAAGCACCACGAAGGGGAAAAGGAATTTGTTGGAAGAATGTGGGGCTAGGCAGGCTGCACAAAATCCCTGTAGAATATTCTGCTGCTGAGAAGATGATCCAACTAGTTTCAGGAATGGTGGAGGCTGCCCGAGGTCCAGATGTTAGGTGCTCCCCCACAAGCTTTTATTAATATTCTAATACCTATAGTGAATTGAAATAATAGTACAGTTAGTACCCTTCGCCTAAAGTTCACCAGTTGGTGACACTGGTTTTTATTGGGTGTGTGTGTGTGTTAGATTTTATTTATTTATTCATGAGAGACATAGAGAGAGAGAGGGGCAGAGACACAGGCAGAGGGAGAAGCAGGCTCCATGCAGGGAGCCCGACGTGGGACTCGATCCCGGGACCCCAGGATCACACCCTGAGCCGAAGGCAGACGTCCAACCGCTGAGCCACCCAGGGATCCTGAGACTTCCTTTTTTAAAACACAAGAATATCCAAGTACTCTATCAGCTGTCAGAGCAATGACATCATCACCAGTCACGGGGCTTTCGGGAAAACACCCCTGAACTCTGACCTGACTGAAGAATGAGAGTAAGAAGGGGGGAAGGGCTCTTCCTACTATCATGAAAATAGATTTCACCTTGGAGGCCCTCAGGGTTCCTTCAACTGCACTTTGAGAACAATTCTTTTACAAAATCTCCATCACAGAAGATACATGATACTTCTGAAATAATTCTTAAATCCAGTCTGAGTTCAAATAGTGCCAGGTGCCCAGGAATCATTTTTATGGCGGTTAAGAGCCAGAACTCACTCGAGGTTCATGCATGCCATTCAGCTGTTCTATTTAGTCTCTAAATCAAGAATGGTTTCTTTTCTTTTTTTTTTTTTAAGATTTATTTATTTATTCATTCAGAGAGAGGCAGAGACACAGGCAGAGGGAGAAGCAGGCTCCATGCAGGGAGCCCAACGTGGGACTCGATCCCAGGTCTCCAGGATCGCACCCCGGGCCGCAGGCGGCGCCAAACCGCTGCGCCACCGGGGCTGCCCAAGAATGGTTTCATACCCTTTCTGTGCCCTGACATTGACTTTTGAAGTTTCCACCCTGTTGTCTTGTAGAATGTTCCACTTCTGGGTGTGTCTGGTTGTTTCCTCATGGTGTCATTCAATGTATTCTTCTCTTTGCTATCAACAAGAAGTAAATTGTAAATATCAAATATCACTGCAGGCAGCAGGGAGTGTTGGGGCCTGTGGCAAATGTTAGGGTGCATGTTCTGTTTATAGGGGACACCCACTATACAATTATTTTTTTTTTTCCCATTGCACAATTCAAGTTGATTAGTCATGTTTAGGAATGTAGTCTGGGGGATTCCTGGGTGGCTCAGCGATTTAGCGCCTGCCTTCGGCCCAGGGCGTGATCCTGGAGTCCTGGGATCGAGTTCTGCATTGGGGTCCCCACAGGGAACCAGCTTCTCCCTCTGCCTATTTCTCTGTCTCTCTCTGTGTCTCTCATGAATAAATAAATAAAATCCTTTTCTTTTTTTTTTTTTTTAAGGAATGTAGTCTGTCGGGGTGCCTGGCTGGCTCAGTTGGAGGAGTGTGGGACTCTTGATCTTGGGGGTCATGGCTTGAGCCTCATGTTGGGTGTAGAGATTACTTAAATAAATAAGCTTTAAAAAAAAAAGGAATGTAGTCTGTCCCCTGCGAAGCCTTTTATTTTTTGAGAACCCAAATATCTTTTATTAAACAGATATTATAGAGATTTGCAAAAACATTAAAAGTGCTACTCTTTTTTACTACTTTTTGTTGCAGTTTTGGAAAAAAATATTTTTCACAAGAATGTTATTCACAGTGATGTATAGTGAATAAATGTGCTATTGGTTTTTTTTTTTACTGAAATAACTTATTTTTTATTTTTATTTTATTTTTTTAATAATAAATTTATTTTTTATTGGTGTTCAATTTGCCTGAAATAACTTATTTTTAAATTTAAATTCAGTTAATTAACACATTGTATTACTGGTTTTAGAGGTAGAGGTCAGTGATTCATCAGTCTTATATAACCCAGTGCTCATTACATCATGCTCCCTACTTAATGTCCATCACCCAGTTACTCCATTTCCCTATCCACCTCCCTTCCAGCAACCCTGTTGGTTTCCTATGATTAAGAGTCTCTGATGGTTTGTTTCCTCTGATTTCATCTTGTTTTATTTTTCCCTCTCTTCCCCTATGATCCTCTGTTTTGTTTCTTAAATTCCACATGAGTGAGATCATATGGTAATTGTCTTTCCCCGATTGACTTATTTCACTTAGCATATTAACCTCTAGTTGCATCCACGTTGTTGCAAATGGCAAGATTTCATTTGTATGATGACTGAGTAGTATTCTAGTGTGTGTGTGTGTGTGTGTGTGTGTGTGTGTGTGTGTATACACCATATCTTCTTTATCCATTCATCTATCGATGGATATCTGGGCTCTTTCCATAGTTTGGCCCATGTGGACACTGCTGCTATGAACATTGGGGTGCAGGTGTCCCATCATTTCACTACATCTGTATCTTTGGGGTAAATACCCAGTAGTGCAGTTGCTGGGTCATAGGGAAGCTCTATTTGTAACTTCTTGAGGAACCTCCACACTTTTCCAGAGTGGTTGTACCAGTTTCATTCCCACCAGAAGTGCAAGAGGGTTCCTCTTTCTCTGCATCCTCACCAACATCTGTTATTCCCTGACTTGTTAAACTTGTTCATTTTAGCCATTTTCACTGGTGTTGGGTAGTAACTCATTATAGTTTTAATTTGTATTTCCCTGATGTCAAGTGATGTGGAGCATTTTTTCATGTGTCTGTTGGCCATTTGTATGTCTTTGGAGAAATCTTCGTTCATGTCTTCTGCCCATTTCTTGATTGGATTATCTGTTCTTTGGGTGTTGAGTTTAATAAGTTCTTTATAGATCTTGGATACTAGCCCTTTATCTGATAGGTCATTTACAAATATCTTCTCCCATTCTGTTGGTTGTCTTTTGGTTTTGTTGACTGTTTGCTGTACAAAAGCTTCCTATCTTGATGAAGTCCCAATAGTTCATCTTTGCCTTTGGAGACGTGTCTAGTAAGAAGTTGCTGCGGCCAAGGTCACAAAGGTTGCAACCTATGTTCTCCTCTAGAATTTTGATGGATTCCTGTCTCACACTTAGGTCTTTCATTCATTTTGAGTCTAGTTTTTGTGTATCGTGTGAGGAAAAGGTCCAGTTTCGTTCTTCTGCATGTGGCTGTCCAATTTTCCCAACACCGCTTGTTGAAGAGACTGACTTTTTTCCATTGGATATTCTTTCTTGCTTTGTTGAAGGTTAGTTGACCATAGATTTGAGGGTCCATTTCTGTGTAGTCTATTCTGTTCCACTGATTTCTGTGTCTATTTTTGTGTCAGTACCATACTGTCTTGATGATCACAGCTGTGTAGTACAGCTTGAAGTCTGAAATTGTGATGCCTCCAGGTTTGATTTTCTTTTTCAACATTCTTTTGGCTATTTGAGGTCCTTTTTGGTTCCATACCAATTTTAGAATTATTTGCCCCAACTCTGTGAAATAAGTTGATGGTATTTTGATAGAGATTGCACTGAATGTATAGATTGGTCTAGGTAGCATAGACATTTTAACAATATCTGTTCTTCTAGTCCATGAGAATGGAATGTTTTCCATTTCTTTGTGTCTTCCTCAATTTCTTTCATGAGTGTTCCATAGTTTTCTGAGTACAGATCCTTTGCCTCTTTGGTTAGATTTATTCCAAAGTATCTTATGGTTTGGGGTGCAATTGCAAATGGGATTGACTCCTTACTTTCTCTTTCTTCAGTATCATTTATAGTGTATAGAGATGCAACTGATTTCTGTGCATTGACTTTATATCCTGTCACTTGGCTGAATACCTGTATGAGTTCTAGCAATTTGGGGGTGGAGTCTATTGGGTTTTCTATATACAGTATCATGTCATCTGCAAAGAGTGACAGTTTGACTTCTTCTTTGCCAATTTGGATGCCTTTTATTTCTTTTTGTTGTCTGATTGCTGAGGCTAGGAATTCTTGTACTGTGCTGAACAACAGTGATGGGAGCGGGCATCCCTGTCATGGACCTGACCTTAGGGGGAAAACTCTCAGTTTTTCCCTATTGAGAATAATATTTGCTGTGGGCTTTTTATAGATGGTTTTTATGATATTGAGGTATGTTCTCTCTATCCCTACACTGTGAAGAGTTTTAATCAAGAAAGGATGCTGTACTTTGTCAAATACTTTTTCTGCATCTTTGAGAGGATTGTATGGTTCTTATCCTTTCTTTTATTAATGTATGTATCCCACTGATTGATTTGTGAATGCTGAACCACGCTTGCAGCCCAGGAATAAATCCCACTTGGTCGTGGTGAATAATCCTTTTAATGCACTGTTGGGTCCTATTGGCTAGTATCTTGGTGAGAATTGTGGCATCCATGTTCATCAGGGATATTGGTCTGTGATTATCTTGTTTGATGGGATCTTTGCCTGGTTGTGGGATCCAGGTAATGCTGGCTTCATAGAACGAGTTTGGAAGTTTTCCTTCCATTTCTATTTTTTGAAACAACTTCAGAGGAATTCTTCTTTAAATATCTGGCGGAACTCCCCTGGGAAGCCATCCAGCCCTGGACTCTTTTTGTTGGGGGATTTTTTATTACTGCTTCAGTTTCCTTGCTGGTTATGGGTCTGGTCTGTTTAGGTTTTCTATTTCTTCCTGTTTCCGTTTTGGTAGTTTATACATCTCTAGGAATGCATCCATTTCTTCCAGATTGCCTAATTTGTTGGCATATAGTTGCTTATAATATGTCCTTACAATTGTTTGTATTTCTTCAGTGTTGATCGTGACCTTTCCTCTTTCATTCATGATTTTATATATTTGAGTCCTTTCTCTTTTCTTTTTAATAAGTCTGGCCATGGGTTTATCAATCTTATTAATTTTTTTGAAGAGCCAGCTCTTAGTTTCATTGATCTGTTCTATTGCTCTGTTGGTTTCTTTTTCATTGATTTCGACTCTGATCATTATTGTTTCTCTTCTCCTGCTGGGTTTAGGCTTTGTTTGCTATTCTTTCTCCAACTCCTTTAGGAGTAAGGTCAGGTTGTGTTTTTGTGATCCTTCTTGTTTCTTGAGAAAGGCTTGTATTGAAATGTACTTCCCTCTTAGGACCATCTTTGCTGCATCCCAAAGGTTTTAAACAGTTGTGTTTTCATTTTCCTTTGTATCCATGAATTTTTAAAAAATATTTTATTTATTTATTCATTAGTGACACACACAGAGAGAGAGAATGAGAGAGAGAGAGACAGAGACACAGGCAGAGGGAGAAGCAAGTTTCCATGAATTTTTAAATTCTTCCTTAGTTTTCTGGTTGACCAATTCATTCTTTAGTAGAATGCTCTTTAGCCTCCATGTATTTGAGTTCTTTCCAGATTTCCTCTTGTGACTGAGTTCCAGTTTCAAAGCATTGTAGTCCAAAAATATGCAGGGAATAATTTCAGTCTTTTGGTACCAGTTGAGACCTATTTGTGACCCAGTATGCGATCTATTCTAGAGAAGGCTCCATGTGCATTCGAGAAGAATATGTATTCTGTTGCTTTAGATGGAATGTTCTGAATATATTGGTGATGTCCATCTGGTCCAGTGTGTCATTCAAAGCCCTTGTTTCCTTGTTGATCTTCTCCTTAAATTATCTGTCCATTGCAGTGAGTGGGTGTTAAAGTCCCCTACTATTATTGTATTATTATCAATGTATTTCTTTAATTTGGTTATTAACTGGCTTATATAAATGGCTGCTCCCATATTAGGGGCATAGATATTTAAAATTGTTAGATCTTCTTGTTGGATAGACCCCTTAATTATGATATTCTGTCCTTCCTCATCTCTTATTATAGTCTTTGGTTTTAAAATCCAATTTGTCTGATACAAGGATTGCCAACCTAGCTTTCTTTTGATGTCAATTAACATGATAAGTGGTTTCTCACCCCCTCACTTTAAATCTGGAGGTGTCTTTGGGTCTAAACTGAGTCTCCTCCAGATGGCATATGGTTGGATCTTGCTTTTTTATCCAATCTGATACCTTGTGTCTTCTGATTGAGGCAATTGGCCCATTTGCATTCTGAGTAACTATTAATAGATATGAATTTAGTGCCATTTTATTACCTGTAAAGTCACCATTACTGTACATTGTCTCTGTTGCTTTCTGGTCTATGCTACTTTTGGGCTCTCTCTTTGCTTTGAGGACCCCTTTTTAATATTTCTTGTAGGTCTGCTTTCAGTTTCTGTTTGTCCTGGAAGCTTTATTCTCTCTCCTTCTATTTTGAATGCCATCCTTACTGGATAAAGTATTCTTGGCTGCATATTTTTCTCACTTAGCACCTGAATATTTCTGGCCTGCCAGGTCTCTGTGGATAGGTTTGTGCCAGCCTAATGTATCCTTGCTGGATAAAGTATTCTTGGCTGCATATTTTTCTCACTTAGCACCCTGAATATTTCTGGCCTGCCAGGTCTCTGGGGATAGGTCAGTGCCAGCCTAATGTTTCCACTCTTGTAGGTTACCAAGAGGTTACCCCTTGTCCTGAGCTGCTTTCAGGATTTTCTCGTCTCTGAGATTTGCTAGTTTCGTTATTCTATATTAGGGTGTTGACCTATTTTTATTGATTTTGAGCGAGATTTTATTGATTCTCTGTGCCTCCTAGACTTGGATGCCTGTTTCCTTCCACAGATTGGGGAAGTTCTCCACTATAATTTGCTCCGGTGTACTTGCTGCCTCTCTCTCTCTTTCCTCTTCTTCTGGAATCCCAATTATTCTAATATTGTTTTGCTTTACAGTATCACTTATCTCTCAAATTCTCCCCTTTTGATTAAGTAGTGTTTATCTCTCTTTTTCTCAGCTTCTTTATTCTCCATCATTTTGTCTTCTATATCACTAATTCTCTGTTCTGCCTCATTTATCCGAGCAGTTAGAGCCTCTGTTTTTGATTGCATCTCATTAATAGCCTTTTAGATTTTGACTTGATTAGATTTTAGTTCTTTTATTTCTCTAGAAAGGGATTCTCTAGTGTCTTCTATGTATGTTTCAAGCCCAGATAGTATCTTTATAATCATTATTCTGAACTATTGTTCTGGTATCTTAATTATGTCCATACTGATTATTAGGTCTCTAGCAGTCAGTACTGCCTCTTCTTCTCTTTTTTGAGGTTTTTCCATCTTGTCATTCTGTCCAGAGAAGAAGGGCTGAATGAGAAAACAAAATACTAAAATGGCAACAACAACCCCAGAGAAATACACACTAAACAAATCAGAAGAGATTTTCCCAAAACTGGAAATTTTTTTTTTTAAAAGAGAATATAACCAGACAGATAAATAGAATAGAGCAATATACCGGATCCTGTGTCCATTTGTTAGAAAACTAGATTCCAAAATTATAACAAAAGAAAAACTTCGGATGCCTGGGTGGCAGTGGTTGAGCGTCTGCCTTTGGCTCAGGGTGTGATCCTGGAGTCCTGGGATCGAGTCCCACCATCAGGCTCCCTGCATGGAGCTTGCTTCTCCCTCTGCCTGTGTCTCTGCCTCTCTCTTTCTGTGTCTCTTATGAATAAATAAATAATATCTTAGAAAGAAAAAGAAAGAAAAAAAACTTATGTATGTACAAAGAATTAAATACAATGAAAGGATAGAGTTTAACTGTAAAAATGAAAACTAAAAGACAAAAAAAAAAAAAGGAATATAAATAGGTGAACAGAACATAGCAATACACTATATCCTGAGTGTGTTTTGGTCAGCTTGTTAGAAGAAACTACATCTCAAAGTTCTAAGGAAAGGAAAACATACATGTACAAAGATAAAATTAAATACATTGAAAGGATAGAATGTAAAGGTGAAAATTTAAAAAGCCTTTAATAAAACAAAAAAAAAGAAAAAAAAGAAAAGCAAATATGATCAGACAAATGAAGAGAACAGAGACACACACTAGATTCCAGGTGTATTTTGGTCTGTTAGAAGAAACTGCACCCCAAAATTGCAAAGAAAGAAAAACTTATACATATACAAAAATAAAACTAAATACAAAGAGACGATAGAATGTAACTATAAACATGGAAATTAGAAAAGTTTTTAAAAAGTTGCTAAAATAAGAAATTGGTTGAAAAAGGAAAGAGAAAAAACTTAAAAAGGAAGGGCTAAAGAATCGTGGAAGAAAAAAACTGAATTCTATATACTATATTGCCTAGCACTGGAGTTTTGCAGTTGTCAGTGATCAGAGACTTGGTCTTGGCTGGATGTGCCTGCCGATCTTCTGGAGGAGGGGCCTGCTGTGTTGATTCTCAAGTGTCCCCCACCTGAGGGGGGACAGCCCTTGCCAGGGGGCCAGGCTGGATTGCTCTATATGACTTTTGTTCCCTGAAGACTTTCACCTCCACTTTAGAGGATGAGAGTGACAATAGCAGCCTCCCAGTCTCCAGCCTGGGAGCCCAAAGTGTGGGGCCCTACTCCTCATTGCACCCCCAGGGAGAAGCAGTCCATCGCTCCTGTCTCCCTGGTTCCCACTGCACTCCGAGCTCACTCAGCCTGTGTCCAAGCCTTTCTATCTCAGGTCTGGGACCCACGTTTGGAGTCCTCAAACCTTGCAGACTCCTCAGCTCTCATGCTTCTCCCTGTGGAGGAAGGAGGGGTCTCACTGGTTCTGGCCACTGCTCAGAGAATGATCACACTGCCTCAGCCCCGGTTTGGGGTTTATGGCCACTGGGAGCTGAATGCCCTCTCCTGGGCTCACTGATTGCAGCTGGTTTCCCTGCTCTGATGCCTAGGAACTCTGCTGCCCTCCGACTCCCCTGGTCTTCCTGTGACCCGAGGATCCTGAGACCACACTGGCTCACCTAGGATTCACCCCTGCTTCGTGGCCTAAACCCCTTTCAGGCAGGCAGGTCCCTCACCTGAGCAGACTTCTAAACGTTCTGATTTTGCACTCTGCTGCTCTATCCCTTTCTGGCAGCCAGCTGATGGAGGCTTCTCCTCCCCATGATTTATCTCCTCATGTATCACCTTGGATTCACTTCTCCACACCTCCTACCTTACAGAAAGTGCTCGCTTTTCTATTTGCAGCGTCACAGCTATTCTTTTCTTAGATCTCCTGAGTTCGCAGGTGCTCAGGATGATTTCATAGCTATCTAGCTGAGCTTCTGGGACCAGACGAAACTGAGGTCTCCTACTCCTCCACCATCTTGGACTCTCCCCTTTTCAAGCCTTTTTTTCTTTTTTAATAGAAGCTTCAAATACACATTTTTTAGAAATCTTCCACTTTTTAATGGTAGACTATAAATTCAGCTTTCTCATAAATCCCGGGTGGGCCAAACAAAACATTTCTCTGGCTGAGTCTGCCCCTGGGGCCTCCACTGTGTCTTCTCTGACAAACAGATCTCATTAAACTTTCATAACCACATAGTGGAATCAGAAATATTTTTCCAAAAAAAAAATAAATATTTTTCCCATTTTACAAAGAAGGAGGTATAGAGGGATCCCTGGGTGACGCAGCGGGTTAGCGCCTGCCTTTGGCCCAGGGCGGGATCCTGGAGACCCGGGATCGAATCCCACATCGGGCTCTCGGTGCATGGAGCCTGCTTCTCCCTCTGCCTGTGTCTCTGCCTCTCTCTCTCTCTCTCTCTCTCTCTGTGACTATCATAAATAAATAAAAATTAAAAAAAAAAAAAAAAAAAAAAAGAAGGAGGTATAGAGAGGAAAAGTGACTTGTCCGGAAATGACACTGAAAGAGTGGCCCAGTTGGAATTTTTTTAAAAGATGTATTTGTTTATTTGAGAGAGAGAGAGAGAGAGAAAGAATTGGGGGGTGGGGCAGAGGGAGAAGGAGAGAAAGTTCTAAGCAGACTCTGAGTGGAGCCCTACAACGGGCTCCATCCCATGACCCATGAGATTATGACCTGAGCCAAAACCAAGAGTTGAATACCTACTGACTATGCCACCCAAGTGCCCCTCTGAGTGTGGATTTTAACCCAGGAAGCCTTGTGGTTCCACTAGATCAGTGTTTTTTTTTTTTTATAAACTTCAAAACATCATTATTATGTTACTTTGATTATATAGTGATTATTGTGTGCCAGGCATTTTTTAAGCTTTACATATACAAAGCAACTTAATGTTTATAATAGTCCTACGAGGTGGGGACAGTTATTATCCTCATTTTACAAGGGAGCAGAGAAGCTCAGAGACAGAGAGGTGAAGTGACTTGTCCAGAGCCACACAACTAGTAATAAATAGCAGAGCCAAATTTAGAACCCATGTCACCTGGCTCCAGAGGCTGTTTTTTTTTTTTTTTTTGACTTTATTTATTTATTCGTGAGAGACATAGGCCGAGGGAGAAGCAGGCTCCCTGTAGGGAGTCTGACATGGGACTTGATCCCAAGACCCCAGCCTCGACCTGAGCCAAAGGCGGCGAGTCAACCCCTGAGCTCCCCCGCCCCAGGCACTCCCCTGAGGCTGTTCTTAATTACTAGTCCATGCACTCTCACCAAGAGATAGATATCTTACACCTGGATTCATAACTGAAAGCTCCACTTCATGAAATACCACTTCCCCTTACTGGGTACTAGGCACCCTGAGATTTCCCACTTCATTGCATTTCTCTCCACACCACTCCGTTCTGTTCCATCCCACACTTCTCTGCTCTTCTGTGTCTAGCATGCTTTATTCTACTTTTGTTTTATCTGTGACATCCATCCATATTTTCACATATAGTTTGCTCACTCTTATTCTCATGCTGTGCTTCAGTTTCTTCATCTGTGGAATGGTACCTACCCCATAATGATGTGCGAGGACTGGATGAGTTCAGTCATGTCGAGACTTAGAAGAGAGCCTGGCACAGGAGAAAGGGTCAGTCAATGTCAGGGCTCTTGGGAAGGAGTAGGCCTGACTGATGGGAGAGGGTAGGGTTGTACCTAGCAGAGAGAATTGCTTGGGCCAAAAGGTATGGAAAAACCTGATGCTTTCTGGTAGTGACCCTGAGTTTCAGAGTAGCTTGGTGTGTTGAGGAAAGGAAAGAAGATGTTATTAGACATTGGGCTGGGAAGATACCAGAACAGTGGCATTTCAGAAGTCAAGTTGAGAGCCAGAACTCTGCCCTGGGGACAGCAGGAGCCAAGGATGGGTCTTGAGCAGAGAGGAGCAAGTTTGAATCTGGGCAGTAGAAACCCGCCTCAGGGCCATGTGGGAGATGGATGGAGGCTGGAAGGCCAGGGTGGGAGGCTGGTGGTTGGTCCTAGCCGGAGAAGATGAGGCCCAATATGGGCAGGACTGTGGGAGGTACATAGCAGGGGATAGAGTCTAGATATTCCAGAGAAGGAAAGGTCAGATAAACAGATCCTCAGCAAAGCCACTTGCCACACAGACTCAGTCACCAAGGGCCTAGGGAATCTTGATCCATGTGGCAAGCAGGATATTGTTCAATTGATATTAAAATTTGGTCCAATATAGGGTGCCTGGGTGGCTCAGTCAGTAAAGCATCTGCCTTCAGCTCAAGTCATGATCCGAGGGCCCTGGGATGGAGTCCCGTGTCAGGTTCCCTGCTTACTGGGGAGTCTGCTTCTCCCCTCTCCTTTCTCTCACACTCTCTATCTCAAACAACAAACAAACAAACAACAAATAATCTTTAAATTTTTGTCTAATTTATACACATACACAATTACATATACCATATGTATACTTTAACTGTACCATATATGCCATATATATACTGTCTAACTGTACTGGTTGTTTATAGCTGATGTTTTTCTGATTGGTCAATATCCATCACTACAACTGTGATTAACTATTTTGAATTTGACTCTTGAATATCCATCCACAATGTTTAGTTCAAAAGACACCTATGCTTTTTTGCTTAAAAAAATTCAGAGAATATGAAAACAGACAAAATAATGAAAGATCATCCCTCTACCACCAAAAGGTTATGTTGATTTGGGTAGGTAGGGTTGTGATTTTTCCCAGATTTTGCAAGATCTGTGATTTTGCTTTGCATTTGTTTTGCATTGCACATATATCCTATTGTGTATGAGTTAAAGGTGTCTGACTGAAAGCAACTAAAAAAATCCATATAGTGGCTTAAATAATTGGAAGTTCAATTTTTTCTTGTAACAGGGACTCTGGAGGAAGGCAGTCCTTCTCTTTGATTTGGCAGCATTTTCATTTGGGGGATTCTTTTTCATGGTTGCAAGGTGGTTGCTGTAGCTGCGGCCATCACACCTTTGTCTAGAACCAGATAAAGTGGGAAGGGGAGGTGCACACTGATGTCCTGAACCAAACTGGAGACCCATGAGTGAGGAAGAGCAGAATGGATGCTGGGTGTGGACACAGGATCTGCACCTAGTGTCCTTCTATAATCAGCAGATGACTGACCTGGACCAGGATGCTAATTAGTGGGAGGAGTGCTGTGTGAGTGGGAACTAATCTTATAAGTGGTTGTTAGAGCTGAGGATAACAATTTTTTTTTTTTCCTGACAATTGCTTGCCTAAACTGAGTGTAGGGATTTAGATAATGAGGATTTCCTGGATAGGCATTTTTGCCCATGTGTCAGAAGTTCTTAACTACAGAATGTTAGCAGAAGTTTTGAGGGGTCAGAAAGAGTCTGCATTTGGGTTCTTGGTAAACCCTGCAAACTTGCCCCCTACAATGGGTACAGTGAATCTTACCCACATCCCAGGAAATGTAAGGGCTTGCAGCAAACACACTGAGCAACTCTGACAGCTGCCAATCAGATAGGTGAAAAATAAGGGTTTTAAATTTAAATCTCTCTCTTTTTATCCCTAAAAAGGAGAGCAGACGTTTCAGATGGTTTTTTGACTATTTACTTCCTCTTCCTGGTTTTTTTCTTTCGTGCATTTTTCTTTTGGGAGTTCTTATTGATGCTTAGGAGCTGTTTATATATGATGGTTTTTCATACTTTATAATACTTTCTTATACGTGCTAATACTGTCTCTGAGTTTTTTGTCCTTTTTTTAAGATTTTATTTATTTATTTGAGAGAGAGTGCATGAGAGAGCACAAGCAGGGGAGAGGGGCATAGGGAGAGAGAGAAGCGACTCCTCCCTGAGCAAGGAGCCCAGATAGAGGCTTAATCCCTGGACATCTAGGACCTGAGCTGAATGAGCTTCCCAGGTGCCCCTGAGTTTTTTTTTTTTTTTCTTTTAACTCTTGTTTTGTTCTTTTCTATAATAAAGTTAAACTATGTGGTCATCTCTGCCACTGCTTATCCTTATGTCTTCTGAATTTAATATCATGCTTATAAAAACCTTTCCTACTTCAAGATTATATATATATATATATATATATATATATATATAAAGATTATATACATATATTTCCTTATACATGTATAAGATTATATTCTTATATGTTTTTATCTTATATAAAGGTTTTATCTTATCTTTTTCTTATTGATTTGAAGATCTGTTTGTATATGAAGTATAGTGACCACCATGTGGTGTATATGTTATAAATATATTTTGCTGGCTTGTTGGTTCCCTTTCAATTTTGTTTCCGGTGTTGTTGCGTTCAGAAACTTCAGATTTATTTAAAGTCAAACCACTGATCTTTTTTGTAATGATTTGCAACTTTCGGGATCACATTTGAATGTTCTTCCCTAACCAGAGATCATATATTCATTTGTATTTTTGTTGTTGTCACAGTTTTATGGTTTTATTTTCTTGCTTTAAATGTTTAATTTACTGGGAGTTTATCCTGGTGTGTGGTTTGAGTCTGGGAATCGAACTTAATTTTTTAACAATAACAACAAAAAAACTATGTTAGCTAGATGTGATCCTGGGGTAGGATGGGGACTTCTGGGGACAGTTTCACTGTGAGGCCAGAGCCCCTGGCTTATTGGTAACTGTCTGTATTCTCCTTCCCCACCAGGCCTTGGAGACCCGGGCCAGCCCCGGCCACACCCCAGGCTGTGTCACCTTTGTTCTGAATGATCACAGCATGGCCTTCACTGGAGATGCCCTGCTCATCCGAGGGTGTGGGCGGACGGACTTCCAGCAAGGTCACAGGCCCATTCCCCTAACCTGAGATCTTAGTACAGTTATGTGTGTGCCAGGGTTTTAAGTATCTGTTGCAAGAATGAATGAATGGACATTAGATTTTTAGGGAGTTAGGATTAGATGGAAGAAGTTCAGCTGCTGGAGTGAAGGAGAATTAGATTCAAGGGTTAGCTATTGCCAGACAGATTCAGCAGTTTACCTTGTTGGGGGACAGTTAGATGCAAGGGTGGATTAGTTATCTATGGCTCTGAAACAAATCACCCCAGAACTTAATGACTTAAGACAATGATTAACATTATCTCACATAGTTTCTGACAGTCAGGACTCTGGGAGCAGCCTAGCTGGGAGGTTCTGGCTTAGCGTCTCTCATGGGGGTGTAGTCACATGAAAGCCTGGGCTGTGGTCATCTGAAGGTTTGACTGGGGTCTGAGAGTCTGCTTCCAAGGCCCCTCACTCACATAGCTGGCAAGCTGGCTCTGATTGTTGGTAAGAGGCTTCAGTTCCTCACCACATGGACTCCCCATGAGGCTATTTTGTCTTCATGACATGGCAGCTGGGTTCTCCCAGAGGGAATGTTCAGAACAACACAGACAAGACTAATTTTTTTTTAATGACCTAGTCTAGAAGCCAAACGCTGTCATTCCTTTTTTAAAAAATAATTATTTATTCATGAGAGACACAGAGAGAGAGGCAGAGACACAGGCAGAGGGAGAAGCAGATTCCCTGCAGGGAGCCCAATGTGGAACTCGATCCCAGAACCCCAGGATCATGACCTGAGCCAAAGGCAGACACTCAACCACTGAGCCATCCAGGTGCCCCAAAACTCTTGTCATTTCTGCAATATCCTATTTATTAGTTGCAAGCCACTTAGTCCAGACCACTGTCAGGAGGAGAGGTGTCACATTTTCAACAGAAAAATGTCAGTGAATTTGTAGGCATATATTTTTTAAATTTTATTAAAAATTTATTTTCATGTGGAATTCTTCATGAATTTGCATGTCATCCTTGTGCAGGGGCCATGCTAATCTCTGTGTCATTCTAATTTTAGTATAGGTTTTTATTTTTATTTTTTAAAAGCTATTATTTTTTAATTTTTTTTTCATTTATTTATGATAGTCACACAGAGAGAGAGAGGCAGAGACATAGGCAGAAGGAGAAGCAGGCTCCATGCACCGGGAGCCTGACGTGGGATTCGATCCCGGGTCTCCAGGATCGCGCCCTGGGCCAAAGGCAGGCGCTAAACCGCTGCGCCACCCAGGGATCCCTATTATTTTTTAAAGACTATATTTTTCATTTTTATTTTTTTAAGAGATTTTATTTATTCATGAGAGACAGAGAGAGGCAGAGACATAAGCAGAGGGAGAACCAGGCTCCCTGTGGGGAGCCCGATGTGGAACTCGATCCCAGGTCCCGAGATCGCGCCGGAGCTGAAAGCAGATGCTCAACCCCTGAGCCACTCAGGTGTCCCCCAAGATTATATATATATATTTTTTAAATTTTATTTATTTATGATAGTCACAGAGAGAGAGAGAGAGAGAGAGAGAGAGAGAGAGAGGCAGAGACACAGGCAGAGGGAGAAGCAGGCTCCATGCACCGGGAGCACGACGTGGGATTCGATCCCGGGGTCTCCAGGATCGCGCCCTGGGCCAAAGGCAGGCGCTAAACCGCTGCGCCACCCAGGGATCCCAGATTATATATTTTTTAAAGTAACCTCTACACCCATTGTGGGACTCTAACTTATGACCCTGAGATCAGAGGTGTGTGTGCCACCAACTGAGCCAGCTGGGTACCCCTATGGATATTTTTTTTTTAAAAAGATTTCCCTCTGTGGCCTCAGGTCTTCAGTTTCTTACCTTCTAGTCCAGCCTCCCTGCCCAGAACCCTTTCTTGGCATCCCCAGGCTGAGGGCACAACTCCTTGGTACTTCAGGATCTCATCCCAGCCTTATTTACTGCTATAGTGAATTTCTTACCATTCCCCAATTCTTTACATATGCTGTTCCATCAGCTCAGAACGCCCCTTCCCTCTCTTTCTGTGCCTAGACAAAGGGGTACTGGCTGAAGATGAGGGAGAGACTCTAGCTACTGTGATTTCATCCTCCCACCCTTTTCTTGAGGGAAGGGTCTAGAAAGCTTCTGTCTTGTTGATTACTCACCACTGAGTTTTCCCTCCCCAGGCTGTGCTAAGACTTTGTACCACTCGGTCCATGAAAAGATCTTCACGCTTCCAGGAGACTGTCTGATCTACCCTGCTCATGATTACCGCGGTGAGGGCTTCCTTGAGGAGGTGTGGGACGTACATAACTTCACATTTGAAGGGGAGGGAGTACCAAACTGCTGTAGTCTTTGTGGGCATGGGGGCTACAATTCCCAGAAATTTCACTGGCCGAAAAGATCAAGTGTTTAGGTATGCTGAGTGTGGATGGAGAAACAAGACTAGAATTCCCAAGGGTATGTGTATTCCAGGGACTTCCTTACAGAGCTTAGGGATGTGGGAAACTACATTTCCCAGAGTGCCAATGGAGGCGAGCCAGCGATCTCCACGACATTCTGGGAAGAGCCTGTGAGTCCCAGCCCCGAGATGCACCCTAAGCCTTCTGGGAAATGTAGTCCTAGGAGGCCCCAGGCACTTGCCGGGTTGACGTCCCTCCCCTCCCTTGGCCACTAGGGCTCACAGTGTCCACTGTAGAGGAGGAGCGGACTTTGAACCCGCGGCTCACCCTCAGCTGTGAGGAGTTTGTCAAGGTCATGGACAACCTGAACTTGCCAAAGCCTCAGCAGATAGGTAAGCAGTTGGGGGCCCGGAACTCCTGGGTCTGAGGGAGGAGGGGGCTTAGGGCCAGAACTCTAGTTTCCCAAAGAAGAAAGGCTCCTAAGATTTGTGGGTCTTCAGTGGGACATCAGGGGGTGTGCTGGGGACCCTTTAGTTTCAACTTTTTTTTTTTTCCTTTCAGACTTTGCTGTTCCAGCTAACATGCTCTGTGGGATCCAGACTCCCCCTTCCTGACCTGGCTTTGTCAGGTGCCTGTTTCCATTAAGAATGCACTAGGTGGGGTACAGAGAGAGGTGCCATCGCCAAGCCTCTCTTCTTCCCCTCCCTCACCAGCTCCTGAGCTTCATAAATAAATAAATAAAAATTATTTTTTGCTCTTAATCTTACTTCCATCTGTGTGGGGGTGGAGGGAGCAGTTGGTTTTCTGGTCTGAGGTGTATGGTCTGAAGAGGCCAGGGAGGAAAGCAGGGTGAAGATTCAGGGTGCTGGGAAGGAGGAAAGGTTCCAACTCACAAGACCAGAAACAAACATATCTGGGGCAGAGGTTCTCACATCCTTGGATTAGAATACCATCTTGAGGGGTGCCTGGGTGGCTTAGTGGTTGAGTGTCTGCCTTTGGCTGGGGGTGTGACCCTGGGGTCCTGGGATTGAATCCTGCACTGAGCTTCCCACAGGGAGCCTGCTTCTCCCTCTGCCTCTGTCTCTGCGTCTCTAATGAATAAATAAATAAAATCTTAAAAAACAAAACACCATCTTGAGTTTGTGCCACTTGCACCCGTATGACCCAGGATAAGGTGCTCCAAGTCTCAGTTCCCTCACCTGTGCAATGGCAATAATATTAATAACAGGGTGTTGTGATGATCCAATGAGTCCACATGTATGAGGTGCCTGGCACACTGCCTGCGTGACAGGCGTCATATCAGTGGTGACTATTACTGTTACTATCATTTGCAGTGATCTTCCAGGCACTTCCCGGCTGCATCAGAGTGACAGTATGCCCAGTTGTCAAGAACATGGACTTTCTAGAGAACAAATCTAGCCTTAAGATGAATAACATGTTCAGGCTTCCAGGCACATTTATCCCCCTAAGCCTCAGTTTCCCCAACTGTAAAATAAAGCTGATAGTACCTTTCTCATTAGGCTACTGTAAGGATAAAATTAACGTGTATACAGTGTTGAGCACAGCTCCTGATATCCAATGACCCCTTCTCACATGCCAGTTATTTTCCTGTTTTTGCCCAGAGAGGAAAGGGTCTGGTTGAGACCTTTAACTTCTGCCCTCCACCCCATAGCAGGGTGGGGCGGGGGTCACACTTCCCCTGTCTCTGGGCGGGTCTCTGACTCAGTTCAGGGCACCCCCTCCCCTTGCCCAGCTCCCCAAACCGGTCAGAGCCCTTCTAAAGGGCTCATTAGAGGGGAGAGGTCCCTATCTCCATTCCCCCTTCCTTTCATGATTCCCGGGGTCTGGGCATTAGGGAGGCGCTTATACATAGGTGACCAAGACACCTAGTCCTCCAGGGGGCATGAACGGGGCGGGGGGGGGGTGCTGGAGGGAGAGTGGAGGGTCGCGATGCTGGGTTTTCCGAGGGTGGGGCTGGTGGGGCTGGTGGGGCCGGGATGGCCGGATGCCGCGGCCGCGGGCGGGGCAAACTGGTCGCTCCCTCCTCCCTCGGGAGCAGTTGGACCTGTTGTCCCCCCCTCCACTTCCGGGCTGCTGGGGAGGGGGACAGAGCAGCTTCTCTCTCCTGCCTCTTCCCCAGCCACCTGTCCCGTAGACAGAACAGGCTGCGCCCCGAGCGCAGAGGGAAACACGCCGAATCCTGAGCAGGTGAGGGGGCCGGGGCTGCGGGGAAGGAGGGGGCTGGAGACGGCCTTCTGGGCTCCCTCGGGGAGAAGGGAGGCTGGAGTTTGGGAATCTAGCCCCCGGGAGGAGCAGAGGACGCAGACTCTTGGTTAGTTCGGGGAGAGAAAGTAGGAGCCCAGACTCCTGGATCTCTGAGTGCGACGGCGTGGGCGCTGATCCCCCCGCAGTGGAGTCGGGGCCAAGTCTACCAGGCTCGGGAAAGGAGGGTGCGGGATCCCGGACGCCGGAGTCCGGGAGGGAGGAGATGCGATCGCTCTGGAGTGCTCCAAGGGATTCGCTGGGGGTTGCTGGGAGGGTACAGGGCTGGACACCTGGGTGGGAGGGGAAAGGCCAGTAGGGGGCGTGCTAAGACCCCGACTCAAATTCCGATCCGGCCTTCGGGGGTGTGGCGCCCTGGGAACCACCGAACCCCGCCCCTAGAAACTCCAGGCCACGCCCCCGGGGCGCTCAGTTGCAGCCTTTGATCTCTTAGGCCCCGCCTCCTGGAGCTCTTTCCCAGCGCTGGCGGATCGGGAGTTGCTCGGGCCTCGTGGGCCGCACCCCCACGCTGCCAGGCCACGCCCCCGGAAACTCGGGGGCCCGCCCACTCCGCCGGAGCGCCCAGCGGCCATGGGGACGCCGAGCGGCCCGGAGGAGGGGGGCCAGCCGCCTCCGGTCTCGGAGGGCGACGCGGAGGCCCGGCCCCAAGGGGCTGCACAGCCTCACGTGCACCCCGAGGACCCCCACGAGCCGGAGGCGCCCGCGGCCCCGGAGGAGCCCCAGCCAGTGAAGGAGCTTCCGAGCGGCCGAGGAGCTGAGCAGCAGGCTGAGGAAGAGGAAGAAGTGGGAGAAGGCAGCAGCACGGAGAGCAGCCGCGACGCGGTGAGGGAGCTGGAGGGCGAAGGAGGGGTCACGGGCCCAGAGGGAAAGGCAGGGGCCAGCCGTGACAGACACAGAGGGACAGGTATAGAGAGCCGGGAGAGACACCTGGACACAGGGAGACCGAGAGACAAGGACCCAAGAGAGACAGAGACACAGAGAGATGGGGATAGGGACACAGACAGGGACCCAGAAACAAAGGACAGAGATGCTCGAAGGGAAATACTCTGAAAGGGAGAGACCTGGAGACTCGGAGACAGATACGGAGTCGGAGAGACAAAACCCAGAGAAACGGGGGGAAGACTCAGAGCGACCTGGGGAGACAGGGAGAGAGACCCAGGTCCACCGGGACGCGATGTCAAGAGAATGGGACCTGGGTAGCGAAAACGGGATCTTCCTGGAGTCGGCTGCGTACCCCGTCCCGAACTGCAGGCCCCTGGGTCTCCTCTCGGCCGGGTGGGGGGCTCCCGCGCCTGCACCCTCCCCCACTCGAGTAAACGGGCGTGGCGGCCGACTGGGGCTGACCAGACCCCCAGCCCCGGAGTGCTGGGGGAACCGACCTGCCTCGCGACGGCAGAGACCCGGCCTCTCCTCTTGACCACGCCCCCTCCACCCTCAGGGGGAGGCTCCGCCCCCGGCACGGACCCCGGCCACGCCCCCCGCATCCTCCCCGCCCGGGGAGGGGGTGCGGGGGGCCGCACGGCGGCTTCGAGAGCAGCAGCTCGAGGCGCTGACCCGCGTGGCCCTGATGGAGCAGCGAGTGAAGGAGCTGCAGCGCCAGAGGAAGGAGCTGAGGATCGAGGTGAGCCTGCGGACCTCGTGGGCAGTCTGGCCCCGGCTCAAGGGGAGCCCTCAAGGCCGAGCTCCCGACCCCGCCCTGCCTCCCGCGGAATCCGACCCTTAGGCCTCCAGCCCTATCCTCCCTCGGAATCCGGGAGCTCAGACCCCCAGGCACACCCCACGTGGACCCAGGAGTCTGAGTCCCCAGCCTCCTCCTTCCTCGGACCCAGGCCTCTGGGCCTCAGCGCCTACATCCTCCCCACAGATGGAGGTGGAAGTGGCCCTTCTGCGGGGCGAGCTGGCTGGGGAGCGGGTGGCTGCCCGGCGCGAGGAGGAGCAGCTCCGGGAGCTGCTGGGACAGCAGGTGGACACGGAGCAGGGCAGCCACGAGCAGCGGGAACAGGTCAGTGTGTCCTGCCGGATCTTCACCATCAGTGTCCTTCCTTGTCCGACGGATATTCCTGGTGGTGCCCTTGGGACTTGAGCCCCATTCCCCAAAGGGATACTGGGGCTGGGGGTGGGGGGTGGGTAGATGCTCCTTGTTTTCCTCCTCCCTCCCGGACCATGATTCTGAGGCCTGACACATTGGGGTCTCTTCCTTTGCCCCCTCTCTGTGCTCTTTGAATGTCATATTGTGAAAAATGTCAAACCCACAGAGTAGTCAGGTGGGTGGCCATGTGGTATGCTCGCCAGCTTCAGCGGTAATTGATCTTCCATTCTTGTTTCATGTCCCTCCATTTGCTTCCCCATCCCCAGTTTTGTTTTGTTTTAAGGTTTTATTTATTTATCTATTTATTTGAGAGAGCCATGAGTGGGAGAGGGAGAAGCAGGCTCCCCATTGAGCAGGGAGCCCCACGCTGGGCTCTATCCCAGGACCCCGAGATCCTGACCTGAGCTGAGGGCAGACACTCAGCCAACGGAGACACCCAGGCGCCCCCTGCCCCCCAACCCCAGTTTTAAAAGCCAATCTGAGACCTGGTATTGTCTGTAAATTCTTTGAGAATCAATTCATTCATAAGGTGTGATAATGATATGGTGATAGTGTTTTTAAAAACAGGCACACAGCTCTGGACACCTCCCTCTTTCCAGCCCCAAACCTGCTGTCAGATAACATGCCCAGTTCTTTCAGCTCCCTGACTCTCTCTCTAGTCCTGTTGCCCCAGGATAAGGGCTCCTCAGCCTGGTTGGCCAAACCAGACAGGAGCTCACCGTCCCTGCCTTTCCACTGTCACCTCCTCCCTCTGTGCTCCTCGTGGCTACCGCCCCACCACATCTTCCTCTCTGACCAGGCTTTACCCCTGAAACTTCCTATGCTTTTCAACTACTATGCATCTGTGCTGCACTGTGCCCTCAGCCTCAAGTGCCCTTCCAGCTCCTTCTCTCTCCCCAGGTCTAATTGTTCCCTGATTTTTGAGGCTTATCTTAAAATCCTCACCTCCAGGAAGCCTTGGATCATCCCGGTACACATTGCTCCTCACTTTTGGTTTCCGTAGTCTCTGTTTTCTTTTCTTTTCTTTAAGATTTTTATGTATGTATGTGTGTATGTATTTATTTATTTGAGACACACAGAGAGAGGCAGAGACATAGGCAGAGGGAAAAGCAGGCTCTCTCTGGGGAGCCCAGTGCAGGATTCGATCCCAGGATCCCAGGGTCATGACCTGAGCCAACGGCAGATGCTCAACCACTGAGTCACCCAGGTGCCCCAGTCAGTGTTTCACTGTCCTGATTGTCCCAGCCTGTACAAGAGTGAACTAGATGGGGGCGCCTGGAAGGCTCAGTGGTTGAGTGTCTGCCTTTGGCTCAGGTCATGATCCCAGGGTCCTGGTATTGAACCCTGCATTGGGATCCCTGCTCGGTGGGATATCCCTGTCCCTCTTCCCCCTGCACTTGTAGTCTCTCACTCCCTCCCTCTCTCAAATAAGTAAAATCTTAAAAAAATAAAAATAAAATCTTAAAAAGAAAAAAAGAGTGAACCAGACAGACAGACGGGGAGTCCCTGTACTCTTGGAGCGCTCACCCAGGCTGGGTCTCACGATCCGGGTAGCCTGGCCCATGCCGGCCTCTGTTCTCTTCCTGTGTCCAGACTGAGGCTGGGAACCTGGGTGTCCTTTCAGGAGCAGAGGCAGCTGATCCAGGAGCGGGATCGTGTGGAGGGTCTTCGGCAGAGACTCCAGGAGGCCCAGGGGCAGCTTGACTCACAGCCGGAGGACCAGCGTGAGCGGCTTCTGCAGGGAGTGCAGGAGGTGAGGGCCCTCCGCATCCTCTCAGGGACCTGGTAACCAGGCCCCTCTTCCCTCCTTGACCAGGACTCCTGGTCCTGGCCCACCTACCTGCCCTGGGTCCCGGGGGGCGGTCCAGACCTCTCCAGGTCCTGCAATCCCACCCACAGATGAGGGAACAGCTGGATGCGGCCCAGCGTGCATATGAGGACCTGGAGTTCCAGCAGTTGGAGCAGGAGAGCCGGCGGGAGGAGGAGGACCAGGACAGCCCTGGGGCCCGGGCAGGAGACCCCAAGGTCCGGGAGCTCCAGGCCAGTGTGGCACAGCACAGGGTGAGTCAGGCTGGGCCACCCCTTCCTCCCTCGCCTCTGCCCTCTGACTCCTCCATTCCAGGTCTGGCCCTTGCCCTGCCCTCATTTCCCACCTGCGTCACGGTCTTCAGAAGAGTTTATGACAGTCATGGACATTTATGGAGCATTTACAATGTGCTGGGCATGGTCCTAAATGTTTCATGAGTCTTTACTCATCGAGTCCTTACGAGAATCAGAGGGGGCCAATCTGACTCTCCCCCCCCAGACTTTATGAATAAAGAAACTGAAGGTCAAGATGCTCAAGTAACCTTTCCCAGGGCCACTCAGTTTGTAGAGGATAGAGCTGGGATCTGAACCCCTCGATTGGGACGAGTGGCTCCTTTCCCCACCCCCATTTCTGGACTTTCTCTTTGTCACTCTTTTTTTTTTTTGTCACTCTCTCTTCTCCCTCTGTCTGTCTTGTCTGTGCCTTGTCTCCTCTCTTACCTCTTCTTCTGGGGGGCGGTCTTGGTCCTTTGTTTTTGTCTCTATTCTGATTGGACTCTCTGTCCTCCACAACTCTCTCTGGGTCTTCTCTGCCTCTCTCCATCTCTGTCTGAGCATCAGATCCTCCATCCCCTCCAACTCACCCCAGGTTTCTCCTGGATCCCCAAAAGGGAAGAAAGGTGCCAGGAGAACATAACTCTGAGCCCCTAACCCCCACTCCTGCCTGGGCACCCAGGTCCCCGGGTCTCTGTTATGGGGTCCAGCATACCCCAGGCTCTCGAGGAGGACTTGGCTCTAGGGGAGCCAACTGGAAACCCGGGGGCTGCTGAGTAACCAGGGCCCCGGGCTGTGCCCTGCAGCGCCGGATCCAGGTCTTAGAGGAGCAGCTCAAGTCTCTGGGGGAGCAGATGGCAGCTGAGAGCAGGGGGCTGAGCCAGAAGAAGGAGGAGGCCCTTCAGGCCCTGACACAGGTACGTGCTCCAAGGAGACCTGTCCAACTGTCCCTCTGGGGCCTCTCATCACCACTCAGCACCCCAGGATGTCTCCTGGCATCAGAGAAGGCGGCTGGGATGGCCCATTCCGATGCTGCAAGGTGCCAGCCAGTGATAACTTGCTCCTCTATTAGGAGCGGAACCGACTGCTCGAGCTTAATTGCCTTCAGAGAACCCCGGGCAGGAACTTCTCTGAGTCCAGCCAGGCCCTCACTAAGGTATGGGGATTTCCTGTGCCTCTCAGCCCCTCCTCCTCAGACCCAGGAGACCATCCCCCAAACTCTTCTTCCTCCCTCAGGAGTCCGGGCCCCCAGACCCCTTCTCCCTTGGGGTTCACAATTCCCTACCCTTAAACCCTTTTATCTTTGGGTCCCAGGAATTCAGGCCCCCAGTCCCTCCTCCTCAGGGAACCTGTAGTCTCTCCCACGGTCCTTGCTTCCTAAGATCCCAGGCCAGCTCTCTTGTGACCTTGAGCCTTTGTTTTTCCATCTGAGGAATAGGTTGACACTGGAGACAAGGGCCAGATCTTCTGGGAACTGGTGGGTCCTCTGGGATCATTCCAGCTCCCATTAACCTTCAACCCCTCTCCCAAAGCTCCTGATCACCCAGAAGACAGACCGCCAGTTGCTGGTGTACCAGGACCCCACCGCCCACACTGCCTCCACCACTTCCTCCTGCCTCTTCTCTGTTCACAGCTCCCTGCAGGTACCTTCCCCCACTGCCTCTGGTCCCCCATGTGACTTTCTCTCTGTCACTGCATCTCCAGAACTTTCCCTGTGGCTTTCTCCACCATGGGAGACTGGGGGAGAGGAAAGGATGAACGAGGGGTATTTTGATTTTTTGTTAGGCTCAAGCTTTACTTACTGATTCTCTTTCTTCTTCCTGACACCCCACCACTTCCCTGACAGAATGGGACTGGGTACATCCAGGAGTAAATTTCAAAAGCAGCCAAATAGGGCGTGTTGATAAGAAGGCACCCTCTTTCCACCCCACTGGCCCACAGCCCCATCCCCAGCAATGCTTTCTTGGGTACCCCTCCTTCTAGATCTCCTTAAAACCGGGGCTCCCCATTTATTAACGGCATACGACATTCATTGTTACTAACTCTTTCAAATGAAACCGAGTAGAGAGCATCAGAGTGCTGTGCAGGAGGCAGAGGCTGAATGCTAGGTGAAGAGTTTTGTTTTAGTTGTGTGGACGCACAACTAAGCACTTAGAAATTGGTAGTTGGTAGCTTTTTTTTTTTAAGATTTTATTTATTTGAGAGAGAGAGAGATAGCGACAGAGATAGAGAGAACACGAGCTGGGAGGAGAGGGAGAAGCAGGCTCCCCACTGAGCAGAGAGTCTGATGTGGGGCTTGATCCCAGGTCCCTGAGATCATGACCTAAGGCAAAGGCAGATGCTAACCAACTGAGCCACCTAGGGGCCCCCAAATTGGTAGCTCTTATGCAAACTTTTCTTCAAAAATGCCTGTATAAGCTACTTGTTGGCTTTGATTTTTCTAACCTAACACTCGATCGTGGAGACTGTCTTCTACTGATATATTTAGAGCTGCCTCGTCATTTTTAATGACTCTCAAGATAACACTATAAACAGGAATAACGATGACAGCTGACATTTGTTGAGTCTTGAGCGTGTGCCAGGCACTGTTTTAAGTGCCTCGCACGTATTCACCCATTTGTCTTTGCAACGGTACCATCAGCTAGCTTCTTGCCTGCATCTTATAGGTAAAGAAACAGAGGCAGAGCATAGAATTGATATTATTTGGACATGGGAAGGGGTCATTTTTGGCAGCCGGGTGTGGTTTAACTTAATATGTGTATTGTGAGATCTATCAATCTACAAAATGTGAAAATATTTCATTCTTTGCTCAGAACAACCCCCCAAAGTAGGTCTCCATTATTATCTGGGTAAAGGGCTTGCAGATTTTCTGCCTGGGGAAATTAACTTTCCAGCTGGTTCCCCTGGAAGCCTGATAAAGGTGAAGCATCAGCTGCGTTCCTGGGCAACATGACTTATGGTAAATATGACCCTTAAAAGTAAATTGCCTATGTATAAATACTTGCTGGGAAGCCAGGTCCATTCCTATGGAGTTGTGACCTGGGTTATTGGCTGCCACAGACCGTGTGCCCATGGGTGTGGATCCCATGCCCACCTTGCACCTGGGTGCCACCTGGGGAGGCCATCCCAGGCACTCTCCTGTGTGCTTTGCATGAGGTCCCTCATTTAATCTTTGCATCAACTACAGCAGGGTGGTGGGACATTGCCCACTTTACAGAGGGGGACTCAAACCTCAGAAGACAGGACTTGCCAAAGTCACAGCCCCCGGAAGTGGCCGAGCTGGGTTTGAGCCCAGTCTGCCTGCTTCCCACAACCAGTGCCTTCCAGGAGGCAAGGGTGTCTCTGGAGTCCCTCGGAATGCAGGAGGGCATCGTGGCTAGCGTTGGCTCAGGGGACACGGCTGGGGACCGCAGGGCACACAAAGAGCCCAGGGAGTATTTACTTACCTGGCCAGGTAAACATACACAAGTGGATGAATGAGTGTGTGAATTAACAAAGGACTCCTCACTCCTTCCTCTTGGTCCCTCCAAGTCCCGTAAGTCTCAGATTTTACCCTTCTTTCCAGGATCACGTGTTGTGCCAGGGTACTGACGCTGCTTGGGTTCAAACACCTGTTCTGCTGCTTTTTAAGATTTTACTTATTTATTCACTAGAGATGCAGAGAGAGAGACAGAGACACAGGCAGAGGGAGAAGCAGGCTCCATGCAGGGAGCCCAATGAGGGACTCGATCCTGGGACCCAGGATCACGATCTGAGCTGAAGGTAGACGCTCCACCGCTGAGCCACCCAGGTTCCCCCAAGACACATCTTTTTGCCTCAGTTTACTTAGCTGACAAATGTGAACAACAACAGCACCCACTGGTTGATGGCTAAAGTGCTTAGCATGGTGCCTGGCACGTAGTTGGTGTTTAGTGCTGCTGTCACTCTAATGATCATTACAATTATTAGTATTATCGTAATTATGAGCACCCTTCTTCCACCCACTCTCACCCTCATCTCTGATTTTGTGACCCTAAACCAGCCTCTTCACTATGTCTTCATCTTACTTTTTGTCTCTCAACAATCTCTTCCCCACACAACAGCCAGTGATCTCGACCCCTCCTTCAGTCCTCCCCCACCTAGAGCTGTCAGCAGCCTCCTGAGCCTCCCCACCTGAGCCTGTGGGTCCCTTGCATGATCTGGCCTCTGCCGCCTCTCACCACTGTCCCCCACATACACTCTGCTATAGCTGCAGGAGCCCTGACCTGCCAACATTCCCTATTTGCTCCTGCCCCAGGGCCTTTGCATTTGCTGCTCCTTCTACCTGGAACACTGTTCTCCTCAGTCTTCCCCACCAACTCTCATTCTTTGGGCCTTAGGGTCAAGTGTCCAGAAGGCTATCCCTGGTCTCCCAGTTAGAAGCTGATCCTCTATTATGACACTTTATTCTCTCTGCTCACAGCAATTTCTAATGATACAGTTATTTGTATGATAGTTTATTCAGTTCCTACAACATAAGCGCCATGCAGACAAAGCTTGGGTCCCCCTCACCCCCCCCTTGTTGCCTCAGTGCCAGATATCTCAGGTCTCAGTGAGGAAGTGCTGGGAATAGTGATTGAAGCGAGGAAAGAGTGAAGAGGCACAGGGGCTCAGGACTCAGGGTCCTCCCTGCGAAGGGGAGCAAAACTTTCCCAGCTCCCTGGGCTTTTTAGAAACTTCGGTGGCTCTACAAGGTGCCAGGTATGCCGTTAGGCATGGAATGAGCACTTGATAAATACTTGCTGTTGCTATTTTGTCAAACTTTTTTTTTTTTTATTAAAGATAACATGAGTATAGAAAATCACATGGAACACACACCCAGCTTAATTATTATATGGGAACACCCTGGAACTGCCAGCTGTATCAGGAGGCAAAACTGGCAGCCACTCCGGAAACACACCACATGCCTCCTGGAGAATGGCTGCTGGTCTGACATTTATAGTAGTATCTTATATTTCTTTAAAGTTCAGGGGCGCATGGGTGGCTCAGTCAGTTAAGTGTCTGCCGTCTGTTTGGGTCATGATCTCTCAGGGTCCAGCGATCAAGCCCTGCATCAGGCTGGCGCCCTGCTCATCAGGGAGTCTGCATCCCCCTCTCCCTCTGTCCTTCAACCCCTGCTCATGCTCTCTCTCAAATAAATAAGCAAAATCTTTAAGAAAAAAATATGAAGTTCAACCAGTTAAGTGTCTGTCCCTAAATACTATAGTTTACTCTTCTTTTCTTTTTCTTTCTTTCTTTTTTTTTAGTGGCTATATATTTTAAGTCTTTATAGCATTCCCCTCCGTTTCTTTTTCTGTCCCTCTTGTAATTTATTTGGTGAAGACACCAGATGGCTGTTTTGTAGAGTTTCCCAGGCAGGGTCTGCTGATTGCATCATGTAAAGTTGGCTGCAGGGTGCCCGAGCAGGTGCAAGGTCAGCATTGTGCAAGTCTTGCTGGGGGCCATTTGCCTGTTTCTCTTTCTCTGGCATCGGCGCCTTATCTCCTTATCCGAGGGATCTAAAGTACTCCACTTCCAACCTGATATTCCTCCTCATTTATTCATTAAAATACTTCTGTAGAGGCTTGTCTTCCTTTACTTTTTTTTTTTTTAATGAGAGACACAGAGAGAGGCAGAGACACAGGCAGAGGGAGAAGCAGGCTCCCTGCGGAGAGCCCAATGTGGGACTCGATCCCAGGACTCCAGGATCATGCCCTGGGCTGAAGGCAGGCGCTCAACCGCTGAGCCACCCAGGCATCCCGCCTTTCTTTACTATTTGGTTACCCGGGGGCATGGTTTTTGTAGAAAATGCAGGAAAGATGCTCATGCTTGCTGATTTCACTTTACTCACCAGTCTTCAAAATAAAGACTTGGTTCTGTTGCATCCTTCCCAAGGTAACCAATTTGATTTTTCCTTTGCTATTATTATCTCACAAATCAAATATATTTGAAGCCTTGTGACAAATGGCAGTGAGTATCCTTATTGGTACTCACTTTATGCAATGTATTATTTTTGTTATTCTTTTTTAAAATAATTTAATTTTTTAAAAAAGATTTTATTTATTTATTAGAGACACACAGGGGGAGAGAGAGAGACACAGAGAGAGACACACAGAGAGAGAGACAGGCAGAGGGAGAAGCAGGCTCCACGCAGGGAGCCTTACGTGGGACTTGATCCCAGGTCTCCAGGATCACACCCTGGGCTGAAGGCAGCACTAAACCGCTGCGCCACTGGGGCTGCCCTAATTTTATTTTTAAGTAATCTCTATACCCAGTGTGGGACTTGAACTCACAATCCAAATATCAGGAGTCCTACGCTCTTCCTACTGAGCCAGCCAAGAGCCCCATTTGTATTCTTTATTATCCACTCAGAGTTGTTTTTTCTTTTTAAAATGCTTTGCGTTTTATTTCTTCATTACTCTCAATTAAGTTTATTTTCATTTTTTGGTAACTTTTTATTTTGAAATAATGTAAGACAAGAAAAATTACAGAAACAGTAGAAAGAATACCTATATACTGGGCCTTCAGGTTCTGTAATGAACATTTTACCACATTGGACATTTGCTTTGTTTTTCTTTCTCACTGTTCTCTCTTTCTCTCTCTCTCTCTCTCTCTCTCTCTTCCACACACACATTGTGTGCATGTGCACGGACACTTTATTATTCTTTTCTGCAGCATGATTTCCCCTTACCCTAAAATACTTCTACATTTATTACCTAAGGTCAAGGCCACTCTTACATAACCACACTGCAGTGATCAAATTCAGGAAACTAATGTTGAGATAATATTATTGAAATAACCAGATCTTATTTATATTTTGTCAGCTGTCCCCCTATTGTTTTACTAGCAAAAACAAAATGAAACAAAACCCCAGTTTTTTTTTTTTCTGGTCTGAGAGCACAGGCTACATTTGGCTGTCATGTTTATTTTTTTAGAAAGCCAACATTCCCCTCATTCAAAGTTTGGAGGGTATGGCAGGATATTTAGAGAGATGGCTCTCCCACCATTGTCTCCATCCATTGCATTCACCTCCTGGGGACAGCCCCAGGTTGCCAGTTTCTTGAGTCTTCCTGGAGATATTCTGTATTTCTATAGCCTGTCATAAATGTACTTTTGCCATCCTTTTTTTTTTTTTTAAAGATTGTATTTATTTATTCATGAGAGACACAAAGAGAGGCAGAGACACAGGCAGAGGGAGAAGCAGGCTCTATGCAGGGAGCCCGAAGTGGGACTCAATCCTGGGTCTCCAGGATCACGCCCGGGACTGAAGGCAGCGCTAAACCTCTGAGCCACCGGGGCTGCCCTTTTTGCCATCTTTTTATGCATACTAGTACATTCTTTGCACGGTTCTGCATTTGCTTTTGTCTTAGAGATTATTTCCTCTCTGGATAGAAAGAAAAGAGCATCCTCCTCCTTTTATATGTGGGAGCATTTTCTGGGGTGTGGATGGTGGCTGGTTTATTTACTTCATCTCCTTCTGATGGGGTAGCTCCTAGGCATTTGCAGGGAACAATCTGAAACTCAAGTCATTTTGCACATGTTAGGAGTGTGTCCATAGTATAGAGGCCTAGAAGTGGAATTGAGACCCAAATGTTTATGCAATTTCCATTTTAAAAATAAAAAGAGCCAGGGCACCTGGCTGGCTCAGTCAGTTAAGTGTCTGCCTTTGGCTCAGGTCATGATCTCAGGATCCTGTCAGGCTCTCTGCTCAGCGGGGAGCCTGCTACTTTCTCTGTCTTTGCCTCTCCCCTGGCTTGTGCTCTTGCACTCTCTCGCTTGCTCACTATCTCAAATTAAAAAAATAAAAAATTTAAAAATTAAAAAAATCTAAAATAAATAAAAATAAGAAGACCCAAATTGGCCTCTATAAAGGTTATTCCAATAGAATCCAACCCCCACCCCCAGCATTGTGAGAGAGCTTATGGGTTTCCCACATCCACACCAACGTGATGGGCTTTTTTTTTTTTTTTTTTTTTTACAGTCTTATGGGATATAATTTACATATGCTACAATTCACCCATTTAAAGTGTACAATTCAGTGGTTTTCTTTGTATATTCACAGAATGTGCAGCCATCCCCACACTCCATTTTAGAGTATGTTCATCATGCCCAGAAGAAACCCTGAATCCTCTAGCTCTCACCCCTCAATTCCCCTCCACCCCACAAGGCCTGGCAACCACTAATCTACTTCCTGTCTCTAGATCTGCCCCTTCTGCACGTTGCGCCGTGTGGTCCTGTGTGACTAGCTGCTTTCACCCAGCATCGTGTTCACAGTAGCTTTCTGATCTGAGCCAAGGAGCTACTGCTTTTCCTTGGCAGTCCTCCGACCTACAGTTGAGACTGAGCCTCTTTTCCTGTATGCATGGGTCTTGTGTGTTTCCAGGGCTCCATTGGCCTCCAGAGGACTGGAAGCCTGCCCCGGAAGAGGGGAGAGAGAGCCAGCCAGAGGGGATCCCCCCGACCTCTGTCCCTCCATTGTACTGGTGAGGGTCCCCCCCATTCCCACGTACCTCCTCCCTTCCTGCAGCAAGGATGGAGGAGCCTGGATGTCTGGGAGTAGAGGTGGAAGGGCTCAGACAGGGAGAATCCTGGCCCCCTACCCCCCCCCCGCCCTTCTCTCCCAGGACCCCTGGGGGCCTCGGCCCTCCCACCAGCATCAGGAGACTCTGGGAGACACCCGCTCTATCAGCTGCTGAACTGTGGCCCTGGGAACAGGTGAGACATCAGGGAGAAGGTGGGGAGATGGGAAGAGGCTAGGGCACTGTAACTTGCTCCGTCTCTGTTCTGTCCTCCCAGCTGTGGGTCCCTCCACCCAGACATCGCCCGCATGGAGCAGCTCCTACAGCAGGCTGTGGCAGAGAGGGAGCGACTGCTCAAGGCCCGGGTGAGACCCCACCCCTCCTCTTTAGCGTCAGGAGATCCTATTCCAGCCCCCTTCTCCCTCAGACCCAGGAGTCTAGGTCCCCAGTACCCTCCTCCCTCAGACCCAGGAGTCTAGGCCTCTAGCTCCCTCCTCCCTCAGACCCAGGAGTCTAGGTCCCCAGTACCCTCCTCCCTCAGACACAGGAGTCTAGGCCTCTAGCCCCCTCCTCCCTCAGACCCAGGAGGGAGTCTAGGTCTCCAGTCCCTCATCCCTCAGACCCAGGAGTCCAGTACTTTTTTCCCTTGCTTCTTATTGGTTAGCATCCTCATTGACTCCTTCATCCTCAACCCACAGGAAGGACTGAGAAGAAGCAAAGAAGGTTCCTCAGGCCCTGCTGTACCTGCCCTCATGGTCAGTAGCCCCCTGCCCTCAGCCCCACCTCCCTGCTCTGTTTCTGCCCTGGCCTCGGCTTTTTCTTCTCTCAGCTTCTCCTCTCTTCCAAAAGAAAAGTGTCCGGGGCTTGGCAAGGGGAGGGGAACTAAGAAGGCCTGGTTTCTGTTCCTATCATGGTTATCTATGTCCATGGCATGTCCTCGGGTTACATGCTTTACTTCTGTGCCTCAGTTTCCTCTTCTATAAGTGGGTGACAATGTCAGTACTTACTGTAGAATGAGGGCAACTATATGCTGGGGCTTTTCAAAAACACTTAGAACATTTAAAAATTTGTTTCATTCTTTAAAAAATCTGTCTTATCCAAATAGTCATATGTAGAATAGATTAATAAGTTCCTGTGTACTCACCAGGAAGCTCCAGTGATTATCAGTCTTTTTTTCTTTCTTTAAAGATTTTTATTTATTTTTAGTAATCTCTATACACACCATATGTGGGCTTGAACTCATGACCCCAAGATCAGGAGTCATACACTCTATCAACTGAGTCAGCTAAGCTCCCTGGTGGTTATCAGTCTTGAATCTTGTTTTATTTGCCAGCTTTGTTTTATTGATCCCTCACCTACTCTCCACCCTGCAATGGAATATTTTAAAGCAAATTCCAGATATTGTATCATTTTGTCCATACCCCACTGTGTATCTCCAAATTTAAAACAAACAGTTAAAAAGAGTTTTCTTTTTAACATAACAAAAATGCCACTGTCATACTTTATGGGATGATTAATAATTCTCTAACATCATCATATGTGATCCATATTCACATCTCCTGACTTGCCTCAGAAATGTCTTCTTATGGTTGGTTATTTGAATCTGGATCCAAACAAAGTAGATACAATGCACTTAAAATGTCTCCAAAGTGTCTGAGATTAAGAATCCTCCCTCTTTACTTTAAAAAAAAAAAAAAAAATGCTGTTTCTTTGTGGAAAAAAATTGAGTCATTCATCCTGCAGAATTTTACACATTCTGGATTTAGCTGACAGCTCCTTACTAAAATTATATTTTTACCCATGCTAATAGCAGGAATACATTTTTATCATAATAAATGTTATTGAATTTGGGGAAGTGAGGGTCTCTCCATGGTATCTCTGGAGGCGCAAGTATTTCCTCTTGTTGAGAAGCCTTCAAATCTTTTTTTTTTTTTTTTCAAGATGTTATCTATTTATTTGAGACAGAGCGTGAGAAGAGAGCTGAGGGGGGTGAGCCACAGAGGGAGAGGGAGAAGCAGGCTCCCCACTGAGCAGGGAGCTAAACCAGGGCCCAATACTAGGACCCCCAGATCATGACCCCGCAGAAGGCAGACACTTAACCGACTGAGCCACTGAGGTGCCCCCTTTGAATATTTTTTTTTTTTAAGATTTTATTTATTTATTCATGAGAGACAGAGAGAAAGAGGCAGAGGCACAGGCCGAGGGAGAAGCAGGCTCCATGCAGGGAGCCCCATGCTGAACCGATCCCATGCCGCCCTGGGCTGAAGGTGGTGCTCAACCACTGAGCCCCCCATCCCCACCCCCCACCCCCCGCCGTGGCCCTCAAATCTTTTTTACTTTTCTGCATACACTGATCAAACCATATTTTGTGAATTTATTTTTCCCATAAGTGAGCACATTATTCCCCATCTGCTTTTTGTTTTCTTAACCATTTGTCCTTTCCTTATTTTTTTAAAAATAAACTTCCTTTATATTTATTGAGTGCCTACTGCGTGGTAGGCTGGGGGTCACAGCAGTGACCCAAATGACAATCCCTGCCCTGGAGGAAACTAGCATTTAGAAAGAAAAAGCAGCTTCAATAAGTGAAATAAGTAGCATGTCAGGTGCTGATAAGAGCCAGAGAGAGTCAAATAAAGCAGGCGTGGCAGTGGAGCCTTCTGGGCTGTCAGGGATAAACTGTAGCTCATTAAAAATGAAGCATTCCTGCTTTGGAGCATCATCATTTATTAAACAGCCCCCTGCTTTGTGCATTGTCTTACCTCACCCTCACTCCGGTTCCCCTCTGGCTGTCTTGTGTGCATGCGCAAGTGTGTCTCTCGCATCTCACCTCGAAACATAGTCATGGGATTGGAGAGCCTGACCTCGCGCTCGTCCTGGAATCGGCTCTAAGGGGAAGGCACTGGTGATAGCCCTTGAATTTCAGCATGGGAAACTGAGGCCCCAAGAGGGGCAGGCATGGGTGCACTGTGGGGGTGACACAGTGGACAGCGGTGGAGTTGAGAGTCCCGAGCCCAGGGGCAGCCCCGGTGGCGCAGTGGTTTAGCACTGCCTTCAGCCCAGGGCCTGATCCTGGAGACCTGGGGTTGAGTCCCACCTCGGGCTCCCTGCGTGGAGCCTGCTTCTCCCTCTGCCTGTGTCTCTGCCTCTCTCTCTCTCTCTGTCTCTCATGAATAAAGAAATAAAATGTTAAAAAAAAAAAAAAGTCCCCAGCCCAACAGCTCTCCTGGATTGGGGTCCCCGTCAGCCACATCCTTGCTGGTGACCTTCATGAGTAACGTCCTCTCTAGAAGCCTCAGTTGCCTCATCTGGCAAATGGGGACAATAGAAGGGTTTTTTTGGTTTTGTTTCTTTTTTGAGAGGAAACAAAGCGATCAGTGTGATCGCTTGGCACAGTGCTCAACACGAGTATGACCTTTCGTACACATTGGTGAACGTTAGTGTAACTGGATTGGCAGCCAGACCCATAGAAGGTTCCAGGCCCCAGTAGCTGCATTTTTAACTGCCACCTGCTCCTTCCCCTCCTGTGCATCCCGCTCCCACCTCTGTATCTCCCCTCTGTCTGCCTTCCTCTATCCAGGGAGTCTCATCTCTATTTCTCATCCCTTCTTGCTCTGCTGTCACCTGTCTTCTCAGCTCATTTTCTCAGCCCTCAATACCCAAGGTGTGGTCCTTGGACCAGCAGCATTGGCACCTGGGGAGCTTGTTGCATGCACAGAACCTCACTCCCACCCCTAACCGAACACAAGGCTGTATTCTAACAAAATCTGTAGGGGGTCAGCCTGCCTGCTCAAGTCTGAGGCACACTGCCCTGAACCTCAGTGTGACTGTGGGGATCATTACCATTCTTTGCAGAGATCCTTTGGGAAGAACAAGTGTGATCAGGCTGGGCCTCGTACACACTAGACACTTTCATTGCCCTGATTCTCCCCTTCCTGGCCGCCTGAGATAGCCACTCTGCCTGGCGAGTCCTGGTTCCATCAGCTCCAGCTGTGTGACTTGGGCCTAGTGACTTAACCTCTCTGAGTCTTGGTTTCCACACATCTGTAAAAATGAGGTAATGGTGTACTTACCTCCCTACCCCCCCCCCCCCAAATAAAATTCCCTTACCTCCCAAGAAAGTCTGAAGGTGGCAGAGGGATTATACCCATAAAGTTCTTAGCACAGGTAGTAATCGCTGATTGCATCACAATAACAACAGTAGTGGAAACTGCTCTCATGTATGGATCACTTATTTGGTCCGTATTTCGCAGTATATGAGGGTCCCACTGAGCTCCCTTGCTTCTGTGGAATACCTCTTGTGTTTTAGAGTGAGCTCTGGGGGTGAGACCTGGGTTTGTGTTTCAGCTCTACCACCTAGAAGCTCTGTGTGACCTCGGTTGGATCATTTTACCTTTTTGCATCTCAGTTTGCTTGGGGCTCCTAGTAGCCCTGTCCCAAGGGCAGTCATGGGAAGTCAAGTTGTTGCTGCAAGGAAGCCCCCCCCCCCCCCCGGGGAAGGGTGTCCTAGTTACTGAGTGCAGCTGCCAGAATCATTCTCATGATGAGCATTGTTGAAACGGTTGGTTAGGGACTCCTGGGTGGCTCAGCGGTTGAGTGAGCATCTGCCTTCTGCTCAGGGTGTGATCCCAGGGTCCTGGGATCGAGTCCTGCATTGGGCTCCCCCCGGGAGAGCCTGCTTCTCTCTCTGCCTATGTCTCTGCCCCTGTCTCTGTGTCTCTAATGAATAAATAAAACTTTTAAAAAAGGAAGAAAGAAAGAAAGAAAGAAAGAAAGAAAGAAAGAAAGAAAGAAAGAAAGAAAGAAAGAAAGAAAGAAAGAAAGAAAGGAAAGAAAGAAAGGAAGGAAGGAAGGAAGGAAAGAAGAAAGAAAGAAAGAAAGAAAGAAAGAAAGAAAGAAAGAAAGAAGAAAGAAAGAAAGAAAGAAGAAAGAAAGAAAGAAAGAAAGAAAGAAAGAAAGAAAGAAAGAAAGAAAAGAGCTGCTTAAAGGGCCTTGCAGGTGAGCTGATCGGGTGAGCAGGATGGCCAGGACCGCTGGCTGCAGGACACCCCCTCCCTGACCCTCTGATGTCAGCTGCGCCCCCTTCTCTTCCCTCCCCAGGCCCCGCCCTCGCCCCCACCCCGCCCCCCAGGCCCTCGAGTCTTGGATCTCCGCCAGCACCTAGAACGTTGGGGCCACAGTCCCGAAAGCTGCCCGCATGTGAGGGTGTCGGGAGGCTGCTGCCGTGGATCCCTGGTGAAGATGGGCGGCCGCATTAAGACCTGGAAGAAGCGGTGGTTCTGCTTCGACCGCCAGGCCCGGCGTCTGGCCTACTATGCTGGTAAGCCCAGGCCAGCCCCCTGGGACCTTGGGGCCCAGAGACCCTGGAAGTGGCCATTCCTGAGGCCTTCCGCAACAGACACCCAAGAGCCCTGGCCTCCTGCCCCCTTCTCTCTTAGCCGCCAGGAGTCTGGATCCCCAGCCCTGTTAGCCACCCAGAATCCAACCCCCCCGCCCAGCCCTCCTCAGTAATGTGGGTACAGTTCTATACAATTCTGTCTCCCCAGACCCTATTTTCCTAGGACACAGGGAGGAATCCAAACCCACATTGTCAGGCCCTCCCCCCACCCTCAACACCCAGGAAGGAGTCCAGGCCCCTCCTCACCATTCCTTTCCAGGCAAGTCAGTGATTCTGAGGCTCTCCAGAGTCTCTCTTCTTCTCCAGGACCAAGGCACTCAGAGACCTAGGATTGCAGCCCCCCAGACCCCATTTCCAATCTTATCCAGTCTCCCTTCTGATCTCAACATTCACTCACCTCCCAACCAGGGTATCTTAGGGACCTCAAACTCTGCCACCATTCCGTCACCCCAATGTAAGTTTCAGGAATTGGCTCTAGTTACCCCTGCTCCAAAGCATACACACACACCTCTCACTGGCTTTTCTCTCCCTCACCTCCTCCCTCCATCAGACAAGGAAGAGACCAAGCTCAAAGGAGTCATCTATTTCCAGGCCATTGAGGAAGTCTATTACGACCACTTACGCTGTGCCTTCAAGGTGAAGCCCCCATGTGGTGCCCTTTGCCCTCCTGGTCAGAGCCCCTGCTGGCAGGCTTTAGCTTGCCCCTGGGTACACCACACCATCAGGGTCCTCTATCCAACACAGGAGCGCACCAGGTCATTTCCCTGCAGCAACCAAAAATTAAGAGCTCAGTCTCTGGCTCCCAGCCACTATTACTTTTCTTGGAGCCAAAGATCTAAAGCAAAAATTTGAAAAGCTCTGATGCCAAACTGGGAATAAATGGATGAGGACGAAGACAGCCTCTTAGCATCTAGGGGAGGCGATGGTTTCTCAGCCTCTGCCTATAGTTGCCAAATGGGAATGGACCGCACCTTGTCATTTCATATTCTCTTGCCCTAGGGGACTCAGATATTCGAAATTTGTAGAAGTGCAGTGCCAGAAATCTAAATGTTGGCGACTGGTGTGGTATTTAGAAAACTCTGGGAAGCAACCGACTATGGCCTTTTAGAGCTTAGGCTGGAATCCCAGCTGTGAGACGTCTGGAAAGTGACTTCCCTTAGCCAGCCTTCATTTTCTCACCTGCAAAATGGACACGGCGTAATCCATTTCTTCAGACTTGAGAAGGTTAACAGCAGGTAGTGGATAGGTGTGAAGTATTTACTCAGTTCAGGATTGGCAACTAGTTACTTAATAAATGGGGTGTAGATATTAGCTTTTTCCAGTTACAAGCTAGAAAAAACTAGATTTTGAGGGGGGATGTGAATGCGTATATTTCTAATACAGAAGGTAGGCTAGAAAGGGGACACGAGTCTTCCTTCTAAATCCCTCCTGCTCCCCAAATCCTAAGCTCCAGAAATATTAATTCGCTTAATCTTCATAACCCAGTGAGGTAGGTAGCATCATTTAGGAAGACAGATGGGGAAACTGATTCAGAGAGTCTAAGTGACTTGTCCAATGCCACACAGCACGGAAGGAGCGAGGCTGGGGTTCCCTTAACCATCTTCACTCTGCTGCTTGCCGCAGAGCCCCAACCCTCGCCTGACGTTCTGCGTGAAAACCTACGAGCGCCTGTTCTACATGGTGGCGCCCAGCCCCGAGGCCATGCGCATCTGGATGGACGTCGTGGTGACCGCGGCCGATGAGAACCACGCCCCTTGAGGCCCCACCCTCGGGGACGTCCCGCGAGGCCCCGCCCCCGCGCCCCGCCCGCGGTCGGGAGGCCTGGGCCCGCCCCTTTGGAACTCGGGGAATCCCGCAGGTGCTGCGGCTCGGCGGGCCTGAGCGCAGTGTCTTGGGCTGCAGGTGCCTTCCCGCTACGGGAAGCCAGCCCTTGGGGCCCTGCCCCGGGAAGGAGGAGGATTGCAGGGGCGGGAAGGAACTATTTATTGGTGCTCCTGTGATACCGAATTAAACACGGAGGGAAACAGTGGTTGCCGCAGTGTATTTCCAGCTCAGGCGTCCAGGGCCCCTTGGCCCCTAGGCGGGACATCTGAGTTATAGGTACCTCTGGGAGCCAAGCGTCCCACAGCCGGTTCTCCACTCTATAGGAATGGTGGCCTTCAACATTAGGGTCAAGGCTGGGAGAGGGAGGTGGGGAGGCGTGAGTCCTTAATCTTTGGCAATTTTGTGTTATTAGTTTGTGGGGTCCCCTGCTTCCACCCTTTCTGACTTGACTGGCCTATTGGCAACTTCAAGGAACTTCTAGGCTCCTGTCCTCCGGACCTTGTCACATAATTATTCCCTCAGCCCTGCCCATAACCAGCTAGCAACTCAGGTTTTCTTTGGGGTGTCCCTTCTTTCAGGAAGCCATTCTTGGGGCCCCCTAGATGGGTCAAATACCCCATTTTGAGCTCCCCTGTCTCATCCCTGAACACTCTAGGTCATCACTGGTGATGGATCTGTGTCCCGTATCGACCCGGAATCCCATGAGGTCATAGCCAGTGGCGTCCTGGTTACTGCCCTGTCCTCAGCACCATAGGGCACATTTCATTCCATAGAAGTGGAAAAAATGCTTCCCTTTCATCTTTTGGTCTTTGTACATACTGTTCCTTATGCTGAGGCACCTTTCCTCACTCCACCCTACTACTCATCATAGCTCAGATGTTTCCTTCTCCAGGGAGCCTTCCCTGATTCTCCTGGCTGAGCTAGGTGCTTCCTCTGGGCTTCCTGGGTCCAGCCAGCCCTGACACTGTGCCAGTGCTTCCCCCCCCCCATCACAGCCTTGGGGACTTTGGGTCATCAGTCGATGAGCATGTCTCTTGTGCTGGTTGGGAGCCCCAGGAGGCAGGGATCAGGGCTCTTTGGGTCACTACTGAGTCCATGGCACACAGCAGAAGGCCCAAATGCAAATTAGGTGTTGAAGGAACATCTGCTGGCTCAATTAACTGATGAGAAAGAGCTGCTGAGGATCGAGGACAGCAGAGAATAAGCAAAGGGCTCTTCATTCTTTAGGTGTTATTCAAGGTGTCCCCTCCTTCAGGAAGCTCTCCTTGATCCCTGGGCTGGACTTGCCTATTCTGGGCTTCCACAGCCCCCTGGGATTGCTCAGTGCAGTCCTGACCACTTTAGGCCCTCACTGTGTAGAGACAGGTCTTTGCCCACTGGAAAAACCTCTCTGGAACTAGGCCCTCAGTCTGGTTCCCATTTCCTCAGGGCCTGGGTGTCCTGTTGCAAGATTTCTTTTTTTTTTTAATATTTTATTTATTTATTCATGAGAGACAGAGAGAGAGAGAGGCAGAGACACGGGCAGAGGGAGAAGCAGGCTCCATGCAGGGAGCCCGATGTGGGACTCGATCCCAGGACTCCGAGATCACGCCCTGGGCCAAAGGCAGACGCTCAACCGCTGAGCCACCCAGGCGTCCCTGTTGCAAGATTTCTTAAGGATCCAGATGTGCTCCTGAGTCCTGGTGATACAAACGCCTCCAACCCCGGGCCCTCGGGGGACCCCTGTGTCCCTTGGCCTCCACCTCCAGGTGCCAGACATCTGGATTCTTGGATCAGTTCACCCCAAGCCCTCTGCAAACTGAGTGCTGACAGCAGCAGGGGGTGGAGTGGGGTGGGGCAACTTCTCAGACAGGTGATCAGTGTAGTTGACAGGTCCTTGTGCCAAGAAGCCCTTTCCGATTTGATGCTCTGTAGCTGCCACCTGGAAATTCTTAATTTTCTTTTTTGAATGTGTATTTTGTAAGAAGTCTAAAGGGATGTCAGGCATGCACTGGAGGGGATTGGAGCTCACACAAGTATTCACCTCCTGCCACCTTCCCCGTCCTGGAGACAGGCTTTATCTGCCTTTCCCTCCCGGCCCCTGCCCTGTGACCACTGTCACCCTCCAGCTTCAGCAGGGCCAAGGGACACCCAGAAAGAACAGGGTCATGCACCTGTCCCACATGGCATCTTGGGTTGGGGCATGGCAGTGGACAGCTGCCCACTGGAAAGGGAGTCTAGCAACCCAGTTGCTCTGGGTGTGGGACAGGGTCTGTAGATACCTCTGAAGGTCTGTGCTCTCAAGCATCAAGATGTTTGCCTTTGGGAATATGATATTAAATGCCAGGATGGGCGGAGAAAGATGGCAGAAGAAAGGGAAAATGCACTTCTATTTTAATATCTTTAATGGCACTCTTTCATGCTTTTTTTTTTTTTATTATGATAGTCACACAGAGAGAGAGAGGCAGAGACATAGGCAGAGGGAGAAGCAGGCTCCATGCACCAGGAGCCCGACGTGGGATTCGATCCCGGGTCTCCAGGATCGCGCCCTGGGCCAAAGGCAGGCGCCAAACCGCTGCGCCACCCAGGGATCCCTCTTTCATGCTTTTTGAACCAGGTCCTCATATTTACGTTTTGCACCAAGCCCCACAAATTATGTAGCCAGCCCTGCCCCTAACTCCACCCCTTCCCTGATACATCCCAGATTGTACGTCCCAGAGGGAATGGGTCTGAGATAGGCTGGGAATGTCACTGGGCTCAGGGCCTGCCTTGGCCCGGGGGACAGGAAACCGTGGTGGACAGACAACCCAAGGTTGTATAAGGCCCTGCCATGACCTCCAGAGCTGGAGACTGCCTCCACACTGGCCTCTCTGTTCACCTATCTGGGGAACCAAATACTAAATCATTTTGCAGTGATCTCTGTGAATAGGAGCAGGGAAGAATCAGAGCAGGTGTAAGTAAAGGCGCTGCATTCAACCCTCCCTCTGCTCTCTGGGCCTGGGCCAGGTGGGGGTCAGCATCGAGGATCCAGGCAGGCCTGAGCAAGAGGAGACTCCCCACCCTGGGTACCACTCCCTCCCAAAATGCTAGTTCTTCTGGTCTGGCTAGTTGGGGTTCCTCCCTGAAACTCTCCCACGCAGCTGGGGACTGCAGGGCCTCCTACTCCTGAACACACAATAGTTATGGTATTATTAACCTGACTCGCTCCATCCCTCAGGAGATAGGGGTTTTCAGATCCATTTGGCAAAAGAGGCAGCTGAAGGTCAGAGAGGGAGTCCCAGTTGCTTGAGGTCACACAGCAAGAGGATGGCACAGGCAAGATTAAAATTTCATTCTGTCTAGTGTTTATACTTTACCCACTGCCTCGCTCCACTATGAAAGACACTCCTTAAAAAAAAAAAAAAAGACACTCCTTACAAAACAGATATCTCAGAGGCTCAGAGAGGTGAAGACACTTCCCCAGGGTCACACAGCAAGCCATAAGTGGGCATAAGTGGGGCTGGGATTTCAAGGCTGCAAGGCTGAAAGGCAGGGAGGCAGGGGTCAGTGCTGGATGACTTCACAAGTAGTCATTCACTTTCTCCCTGCGAGCCTCAGCAGGAAGCCAAGTGACGTCACCTGTATGAGTGAGGTGCTAGTCATTATTGGGAATAGGGGTGCCCAGCGGGGTCTGGGGAATAGCTGATATCTTAATGAACACAGCCGCTATTTTTCCCTGGTATAGATAAATCTTACCTATGAGTGGGGAGAAACAAAGAAAGGTTAGAGATGTGACTTATATAATGATATAATATAGTATAATGATATAAATATTATGTAATAAACATAATCTATATAAATACTATAACATAACATAAGGAGACACTTATATGAGCCTGGACATGGGATGATTAGTCATTTTGCAGCTTGCACAATGTTCTTGTTTCTGAACCTACACACAGTAATGCAGTGGTCCTGGTCGTGTCTCCCTCTACCAGGTCACGGTGTGCTCCTGTCCAGTGTGGGTGTTCTGTGTTGGTGTTGGTGTGTAACAGAACACCATGGCCTCACTGTGGGTGCCTGGCCAACTCCCTGATGTCAGGGGCTGCTTTTCTTCCTTACCTGGAAGACAGCCCAGCTCCCTCACTGGTCTCCTGGTTTTCTCTCTCCCTCCAGAATCATCATCATCATCATCATCTTCTTTTTTTTTTTAAGATTTTATTTATTTATTCATGACAGACACAGAGAGGCAGAGACAGGCAGAGGCAGAAGCATGCTCCCTGTGGGGAGTCCGATGCAGGATCCCAGGACCCCAGGATCGTGACCTGAGCCGAAGGCAGACACGCAACCACTGAGCCACCGAGGCGCCCCTTCTCCTTTTTTTACACAGAGGCCACAGTGATATCCTTTATCTTTTTTCTTCCTTTTTAAAAAGTATAATGTACACTCAGTGGAGTATATAAGTTATAGCTGGGTAATTCTTTACAGATTTGTACACATGTGTAACTACCACCTAGATGAAGATAGCAGAGGCTCAGCACCAGTGCTCCATTGGGAAAATGAATCCCTGTTCTGTTCTAGAAGTTCATGTACATGGAATTCTATGGTATGCTTTATGTGTGTAAGGCTTCTTGAGCTCTCCATAAAGTTTTCGAGATTCATCCATGTGGCTGCAGACACCAGTAGTTGGCTTGTTTTTACTGCTGTGTAATATAATCCACTGGGGTTCGGGACCCACTCATTTTTTCTCCATTCCCTTTTGATGGATATTTACATTTGTTCCCAGATTTTGATAACATTAAAAAACAAGTCTGGGAGTGCCTGGGTAGTTCAGTCAGTTAAGCATCTGCCTTTGGCTCAGGTCATGATCTCAGGGTCCTGGGATGAAGCCCCGCATCAGGCTTCCTACTCCACAGGGAGTCTGCTTTTCCCTCACCCCCTGCCTGTGCACTCTCTCTCTGCCAAATAAATAAATAAATAAATAAATAAATAAATAAATAAAATCCTTCAAAAAGAGAGGGAGAAAGAAACACTTAAAAAAAAAAAAAAAGCACATCTGGGGATCCCTGGGTAGTTCAGTGGTTTAGCACCTGTCTTGGGCCCAGGGCCTGATCCTGGAGATCCAGGATCGAGTCCCACATCAGCCTCCCTGCGTAGAGCCTGCTTCTCCCTCTGCCTGTGTCTCTGCCTCTCCCACTCTCTGTGTCTCTCATGAATGAATAAATAAAACCTTTAAAAAAATGCTAAATTTTTTTTTAAAATGCTAAAGAAAATTAGAAAATATTTTTTAAAAAGTAAGTCTGGGGGGAATCCCTGGGTGGCTCAGCAGTTTGGCACCTGTCTTCAGCCCAGGGTGTGATCCTGGAGACCCGGGATCGAGTCCCACGTCGGGCTCCCTGCATGGATCCTGCTTCTTCCTCTGCCTGTGTCTTTGCCTCTCTCTCTCTCTCTCTCTCTCCCCCCCTTTCTGTGTCTCTCATGAATAAATAAATAAAATCTTAAAAAAAAAAAAGTAAGTCTGACTGTGTGCCCTCCCACCCCCACTGATTTACACCCTCTAAAAGTTTATTCACCTTTCTCAGAATTAATTGAAATTTCTTCACAGGGCCTCTAATGTCCCTGCCTGGCTCCTCCACCTCTAACATCCACCTTCCTCCTTTGTCCTCTGAGCTCCAAGCCCACTGCTCTACTCCCTGAGTGGTCCATGCTCTAGTCTTTGCACAAGCTGCTTCCTTTGCTTTGTAATCTGCTCTGCCCCCAAGTCTTTGAGACCACATCTTGAAGGGCAGACACCTTGGAGCAAGCTTCACTGGCCAACCAGCCCCCCACCCCCAGACTCCATAACTCCTTGGAGCTTCCTACACTTCTTCTGTCATTATTCTAGTTGTACATAACAGTTTGTGTGATTACTTAATTAGTATCTGTCTCCCCCATCAGACAGTGTGCTCTGTGAGGACAGGCACTGGTTCTATCTTCACCTCCAACAGTGGCGCAAACCAAAGCTTGCACACCGTACGTACTCATTAAATATTTCCGGGGGGCTGGGTGTCCAGCTGACCCCTTACCCATTCTGAGCCTCAGTACTTTCCCCTCTACACCCCCCGGCCCCAAACACACAGACTTTCTCCTGGGAATTGTCAGAGAACCTTGACTCCCACCCTTTCCCTCCTCGGCAGCTGTGGGGTGACGCACGCAGGGGCGGGTGCTCCGCCCCACGGCGGACGCTGATTTGGCCTGGTTGGGCAAGGCCAGGGTTGCCTGGGGGGAGCTTACTCATCCTGGGCTCAGGTAAGAGGGCCCAGGTTGGGAAGCGGCACACCCAGGGGGGACATCGAGGGAGCAGGACCGAGCCATGGCCCCTGCCAGAAAAGCAGGCGCCCAGGCAGTGATCTGGACTCCAGGCTGGCAGCTGCTGCTGCTGCTGCTGCCGCCGCTCCTTCTTGGAGGTGGGTCTGCTGCCAGGAGAGGATAGAGGGGGTAGAGTAAGGGTTCTAGAAGGAGCTGTCTCCTACAGGAAGAGCTGTGGAGACCTGGGAAGGATCATCGGCTCTGCTCAAGGAGGCTGTGGGAGGGATCCCCCACCCTGGGCAGAGAGACTGTCCGGAGGATTCCTGCCCTGGGGGACCGTGGGAAAAGTTTTTCCATCCTGAACGGATGGGGGCTGTGGCAAGGATCCCCCGCCCTGGTCAGAAGGGGCAGTGAGGACGGATCTCTCCTTGAGCTGACCGGACTGTGGAGGAGTTGTCCCATCAGAAGGGTGAACTGTGGGAGAGTGTCTCTCCCATCCATAGCAGGGATCCCTCGTCTTGGATATAAGGGGCTGTGGGAAGGATGCTCCCACTGCAGGCATAGGGGGCTTGAAGCAGAGGGGCACCAGATTTGTGGGGAGGTTTTCCTTACTTCTGTCCTGGAAAGCGGTGGGCAATCGTGTCGTCCCATCCCGGGGAGAGAGGGCACGAGAAGGACTGTTCCTCCTTTCCGGAAGGAGGTTCCAGGAGCAATACCTCATTTCTACTCGGCCCTGCATCCCCAGGAACGCAGGCCCTGGAATGCTACAGCTGCGTGCAGAGAGCAGATGACGGATGCTCTCCGCAAAAGACCAAGATCGTGAAGTGCGCGCCGGGCGTGGACGTCTGCACAGAGTCCGTGGGGGCGGTGGAGACCAGTGAGTGGGGCCCTCTGGTCCATTCGTGCCCCTTCATGCTTCTCCAGCCAAGCTCCGCCTCCTTTTGTCCCGCCCCTTCTTCCGAATTTGTCCCCCACCCATTCAACGCCCTCCACGCTTCCTTTTCAGCCTGACTGGGGCCCTTCAACAGCATCACGCCGTTAGGGCTTAGAGGGGTGGAGCTGAGAAGTGCTACCGGAGTTGGGCCAACTGGGAGAGCCCGGATTTGGGACCTGGTCCCCTTCAAGGGCACAATCTATCCATTTCCGCCCCACCCCTGAGACCTCGCTACCCACCCTGTCCCTTCCAGAATCCTCTATCCAGGTAGGCTCGCTGTGATGCTGACCGCTCTAGGGGTCTCCTAGGTTCCCTAGACGGAGGCTCCACCCCACCGGCCCACGCCCGGGGGAATCTTGCCCCTGGCTGAGGCTAGGCTCCGGGGAGGCCCCACCTCTCTGCCCCTGTGCCCTGTCAGTCTCCCAGGTCCTCCTTAGGATGCTTCCGGCGGTTGCGCCCCTCTGTCGCCCGGCCCCGTCCTACTCCACTCTTGGCCTTCCCCGCCTCTTTTTTGTCCAGAGTCTGTCAGCCTGTCCCCTCGGATCCCCTCGGACTCAGCCCTTTGCGGTTCTGCCCCTCTGTCTGTGGCTCTTTCGCCTGCGACCCGCTCTCTTCTGGTGGGGGGGGTCCACTCGAGGTCCCGCCGCCGCTCACCCCGCTCCTCCCCCTCCCGCAGTCCACGGGCAGTTCTCGGTGGCAGTGCGGGGCTGCGGCTCGGGTCTCCCGGGCAAGAATGACCGCGGCCTGGACCTTCACGGAATTCTGGCCTTCATCCAGCTGCAGCAATGCTCCCAGGACCGCTGCAACTCCAAACTCAACCTCACGTCGCGAGCGCTCAACCCCGCAGGTGGGTGGGGGCGGGGCCCTAGGCTCGGGGGGCGGAGCCACACCGCGGCCGAGCCACTGGGGTGATCCCAAGCCGGAGGCGGGAGAACGAGGCCCGGGCTGGGGGCGGGGCCACGCGGCGGCAGGCGGGGCTTCGTCGAGGCCGACCTCGTGGGGCGGGACGCCAGGGGCGGAGCTACGGGAGGTGGGCGGGGCCTGCGTGGGGGCGGGGCTAGGGGCTGAGCCGAGAGTCCGTCCAGGGACTTTGGGCTGACCTGTGCTTCCTGAACCTTCTGGACCGTTTCCCTCCTACCTGCTCCCCTCGCAGGCAATGAGAGTGCGTACCAGCCCAACGGTGCCGAGTGCTACAGCTGCGTGGGGCTGAGCCGCGAGGCGTGCCACGGCACGGCGCCGCCCGTCGTGAGCTGCTACAACGCCAGCGACCACGTCTACAAGGGCTGCTTCGACGGTAACGTCACCCTGACTGCAGGTGAGCGAGTCGAGAGCACGGGGCCGACAGGAGTTGTGGTAGCCTCTCTGAGGCCTCATGGGCGGTGGGTAGCCCTTTACACAAAGACTTCCCCCCCCCCAACGCCTTCTGGAAACTGTAGGCCTAAGTTCTTGTCTTATCCTAGAGCATCCTGAATAATGCAGCCCTATCCCCAAATAGCATGGGGCTAAGGTTGCTTTTGTCCTAGAGTTTTTTTTTGGGGGGGAAATGCATTTCCATAGAGGCCTGGTAGGTGCAGAATGGGACAATATGCCATAGGAAATGTAAGCCTCCAAGCTTCTAGATGGCAGGGGTCTACTTCGATTCCTTAAAACTCAAGGAGTTAGGGCCCCCCACCTAACCACTTAGGAGAGAGGTAGTGCATGGGCCTGGCCTCTGCCTCAGGGGGGATGTTGAACTGGGGGATGTTCTTCAAACTCCTCTTCAGGTGTATTATGGGAGATGTAGTTCTGAACTCTCAAGACTAAATTTTGGCAGGGGAGGGGGTGGAAGAGAGAGAGAGAGAGATGGAAAAAATGAGTGGGATGTAGGGAAAGTTTGTTGGCTCTTTGGTCCTGTGAGAGGTGTCTCCCTGTCCACACTTCCCTTGCAAGGCATTGTGGGACTTGTAGTTCATCCCACACACCTTTCCTCTCAAGAGTGGGAAATGCGGCTCACTATGTGTCAGAGACAGTGGGACAGCGTTTCTTAAAGTGGGGCCTGAATTGAGACTTTTGGGTGAACGGAGGCAGAGCCCTCCTGTCCCTCATTTTGGGGGTTCTTGCCCTTGTCTCGCCCCTGTTTCATTCTGGCTCGGCAAGCCTCCAACCACCGACCTACTGTGTCTCCCTCCTGCAGCGAATGTGACTGTATCCTTGCCCGTGCGGGGCTGTGTCCAGGACGAGTTCTGCACCCGGGATGTGGTGACAGGCCCAGGGTTCACACTCAGTGGCTCCTGCTGCCAGGGGTCCCGCTGTAACTCGGACCTCCACAACAAGACCTTTTTCTCCCCGCGAATCCCACCCCTTGTCCTGCTGCCCGCCCCTAAGCCCACCACTCTGGCCCCAACCACCTCTGTCACCACTTCCACCCCAGCGCCAACCACGCGTGTCTCTACCACCAAAGCCACCTCAGCCCCAACCAGCCAGACTTCTCCCCAGGAAGTACATCCTGAGACCTCCGGGAAAGAGGAATCTAGCTTTGCTGGAGGTGCCACTGGCCACCAGGACCGTAGAAATATGGCAGGGATCCCTACCAAAGATGTGGCCCATGGTAAAGCCTCTGCAACTCCCTTCACTGGGTTGACAGCCTTTCTGTTGGCTGTGGCTGCTCGCACCTTATTATGAGTTTTTCCATCTAGAAACTTCCATCTTGCCCTGTTCCCTGGCCCTGGGTACCTCTCTCTTCCCATTACTTTCCTTTCCCTGACTGGACTGGACTGGGCTGGCCCAGCCTCTGTTCTTCCCATTGTCCCCACTATCCCCGGCTTCTGCTGCACTGGTTTGCGGCTTTGGGAAATAAAGTTACCATTGTTTGTATATATCCTGCCAGGGTGTTAATAGCTTTCTGAAGGCAGCAAATGTATCTCCCTCATCTTTGTCTCTCCCTCCCCTCCTCATGGTGCCTAGGACAGAGAAAAGCCAGGGCTGTCCCAGGGAAGATGGGGGAAACAATGATAAACTTCCTCTTCGCTTTTTTATAGCCAACCTTGAATATGGGGGCAGAACCAACCTGGAATGTAGGGGTTGGAGCAACCTGGAATATAGGGGGGTGGAGCCAACCTGGAATATAGAGGGTGGAGCCAACCTGGTATATAGGGGGCAGAGCCAACCTGGAATATCGGGCCAAGGCGGATAGTGGTGCCCTCCTATGCTGGCTGCTGCCCCTGCCCCACCCCCCCCCACCCCCACCATCTCTGTGGCAATTGTTTTGGCATCTGAGTTCCTTACTAGACTGTGAGCTCCTCAAGGGCAGGGACCGTGCCTTATGCCCCTGTGTAGTCAGCTTCTGGCACATAAAGGTCTCAATAAAAGTTCAATTCCTTTGTACAGTGTTTTGAAGGACTCATTTCTTACCCTAACCTCTGAGGGTGACCACTTAGCTGAACTAAGATGGGACTGCCAAGATCTTTAACAGAGAATCTGAGATCTAGAACCACAGCCCAGGGGGAAGTTGGGGTTTAGCCAGTTTGTGGGCGATCCCACTGGTGAAGGGTTACCCCATGAAACCACTAAGAAGTGAGAAGGGTGAATGGGGCTTTTAGTAATGTTTGGGAGCAGAGGGGAGCTTTGTTTTCTTGTTTTTTTTTTTAGGATTTTATTTATTTATTCATGAGAGACAGAGAGAGAGAGGCAGAGACATAGGCAGAGGGAGAAGCAGGCTCCCTGCAGGAAGCCGGATGTGGGACTCAATCCCAGGACCCTGGAATCAAGACCTGAGCCAAAGGCAGATGCTCAACCACTGAGCCACCCAGGTGCTCTAGAGGAGCTTTGTTTAATGGATCATACACCATCCTTGTCCCCCCACCCCCCGACCTTGTCATCTGTTTGGCTTCTTAAAAATTGTTCTGTGGGCCTAGCCTCTGCATCCTACTCATCGGGAGATCTCAGTGGTGCTGTTGACCTCTGCTTCATGTTGGGGACTTGGGGCCTAAGTTCCATTTCCATTTCCTCCAAGGTGTAGAGGCACCAGGATGGAAAAGCCTGGCTTGGGACTGAGGTCTTGGCAGACTTGGGATGGCTTGATGGAGGGGGGACCAGATGCGGTCAATAACAAGATCATAATAGTAATATTTCCAGTATCCATATTAATGAGGAAGAGTATGGTGACACAATAGTAAATAATGATTATAGGAACAAAATAGGAAATTAATAAGAAAGTAAGCAACAGTTAATAGTAACTGTAGTTACGGAATGTTAATCATTTTAAAAGTCTTACCACATGCCAGGCCTGTACTGAGGGTGTTTGCATCTGGAGTCTCATTTAGTTTTCTGCATACATTCTCAGATGGAAAGTTTGGGGAAACTGAGGCTCAGAACAGTAAAATAATTTACCTACAGCAATTAATCCACATATCAGGTACTGTTTTAAGTGCTATACTTGGATTGACATACCTGATTTATATAACCATCCTATGAGGTAAGTATTCATCATCTGCATTTTACAAGATGAAGAAACCAGACCCAGAGAGGTTGAGAAACTTGCCCCAGGTCACCCAGCTTTAATAAGCACTGGAACCCAGATTTGAACCCAAGCAGACTGGCTTTACAGGGCTGGACCAAGAGGGCTGTAACTTTTCCTTCAGCTTGACTAAACTTTTGATAGGCTTCTCTCCACTTTTAAACTCCTGACCTCCCTCTCACCCCAGCCCTTCCAGAATCCAGATGGCCTAACCACAGAAGCCCCAGACCTCGCTTTTCTTAGAGCACTCACTTTAGAAAACTTGTCATTATAAATTCTTTCTCTATGCCTTTGAGATCTATGTAAATGTCTTTAAAAGCCTCCTGCCAGTTTTATAGCCCAGAAACACGTCTTTCTCTAGGCCCTGGGAACCATCTCTTTGAAATGTAAACTTCAAAGGAGGTAGCACCCCTGTCTGTCTTACAGTCTTCCTAGAGGAGGTGGTGAAAGCCTCACTTCTGTGGGCACCTTCTTCCAAGTTGTAAAACTACCTCCTGTCGCACAGATTTCTTTTCCTTTGGGGAAAGCCAACTAGCAAACACAGATGACCTAAGATGTCCCCCTCACCCCACCTCTTAAAAACCCAACTGCTCTTTGTTTTAGCAGATTTGAGTTCAGACTGAGTGCTGGCCTCTTTACCCTCCCGCAATACCCCCTGAATAAAGTCCTTCTTGCCTGTTTAACGTTGGCAGGTGCAATTTTGTTGGGGTTCCGTTGTTTACCAGGCAGATATCACTTACATCTGAAGTCATTTGCATTTACCAGAGAACAAGTTTTCAGTCTATCAATTTTCTTATCATTTATGAAAATAATTTGCAAAGCTGAGTCTAAACCTTATAAAGTGTGGGCCCTAGTCAGTGATATATAGTAGGGCATACAAAGCTACATTCCCCCTGAGAACCAGAGAATCCTTGAGTGGTTCTAGAAGTTAGACAGTGCTCCAGTAAGATGTTTTAGAAATATATGTCGTTTTGCTTTTGTCTTATTTATGAAGTAAAATTTTCTTTTGATTAAGTAGACTTCATGCCCTGCATGGGGCTTGAATTCATGACACCCAGATCAAGAGTTGCATGCTCTACCAACTGAGCTAGTCAGGTGCTCCTGGTCTTATTTATAAATTTCATTCATTCATTTATTTATCACATATGTATTTTTTAAGAGATTTTATTTATTTATTTGAGAGAATGAGAGAGGGAGAGAGAGAATAGAGGGAGAGGGAGAAGTGGGCCTCCTATTGAGCAAAGAGCCCCACATGGCTCAGTCCCAGGACCCTATAGCACCTGGGTGGCTCAGTTGGTTAAGCGGCTGCCTTCTGCTCAAGTCATGATCTCAAGGGTCCTGGGATCCAGCCAGCAGGCTCCTTGCTCAGCAGGGAGCCTGCTTCTCCCTCTCCCTGCCTGCTTGTGCTCTTTCTCAAATAAGTAAACAAAAAATTTAAAAATTATATGGAACTTCACAAATTTGCATGTGATCCTTGCATAGGGGCCATCCTAATCTTCTCTGTATCATTCCAATTTTAGTGTATGTGCTGCCAAAGTGAGCACTTACTTAAAAATTTTAGATCTGCTTTGCCCAACAGAAATATATCACAAGACACACTTAAATTACATACATAATTCAAAATTTTCTAGTATCCACATTAAAAAAGTAAAAAGATGTGGTTAATTTTAATCATATATTCTAACCTTATATGCGCAGACATCATTTGAATACATAATCCATATAAAACCATTATCAATGAGATATTTTATGGGTTTTTTGTACTCAGTCTCTGGAATGCTTTGTGTATTTTATGCTTTTATTACATTTCAGTTTGCACTAGCTACATTTCAAGTGCTCGGTATCTAAAGCCTTAGAACTTTGCATAAATAGAAGTATACAGTATATACTCATTTGTGTAAGGCTTCTTTCACTCCACATAAAGTGGCATATCATGATTTATTTTTTTAATAAAGATTTTATTTATTTATTCATGAGAGACACACAGAGAGAGGCAGAGACATAGGCAGAGCGAGTAGCAGGCTCTCTCTGGGGAGCCTAGTGTAGGATTCGATCCCAGGATCCCGGGATCACGACTTGAACCAAAGGCAGATGCTCAACCACTGAGCCACCCAGGTGCCCCTATTTATTCTTTTATTGACGAACACTCATACTGTTTCCAATTTGGGGCTATTATGAATAAAGCTGCTATGAATATTCTTGTACACTTACCTTTATGGACATAAATTTTCATTGCTCATATGTAAATTCTTGGCAGTAGAACTGCTGTGTCAGAGGACTGGCATGTGTTTGGCTTATTAAGAAACTACCAGACCTCTTCAAAATCAGTTGTACTGTTTTACAGTCCTGCTAGTGAGTAAGGATTCTTGTAGCTCCACTTTCTCATCAATATAAGGTGTCATCAGTAGGTCTTTTAAATGTTATCCTTTGTGTAGGTGTGTTGTAGTATCTCATTGTGTTTTTTGCAAGCATATCCCTGAAGACCGATCACGTTGAGTAGTTCCTCCATTGTTTGATGTCCATGGAGGGTAATGGGAGTTGCTTTGTGGGAAGCTGAGAAAGTATGAAATTGGAGCGCAGGCAAGGGAATGGACGTGACCATGTAGGCTGATTTCTAGGCAGAATTAAGAGCCCAGTGGAAGTTATGAATCATGAATTTAAAGTAAGACTTTCCAGCAGAGTTGTGTGATTTTTCTCCAGCTTTGGTCACTTACGTGAGTATGGAAACTGAGCGGTAGAAAGTGGGATATTGCCAGATTGCATTATCAAGAGGACAAAGCCAGAGACTTGAGAGTATATGCACAAGTGAGACTATCATGATTAAGAGTGGATTTAAGGAAGGAAAGAAGGGAAATTAGGATCTGAGGGATATGACAGATGGATTATTCATTCATTCCTTTATTCGTTTCATACGTTTTTTTAAAGATTTTATTTATTTATTCATGATAGACATAGAGAGGAGAGAGAGGCAGAGACACAGGCAGAGGGAAAAGCAGGCTCCACGACAGGAGCCTGATGCGGGACTCGATCCTGGGACTGGATCCTGGAACTCCAGGATCACGCCCCGGGCCAAAGGCAGGCGCTAAACCACTGAGCCACCCAGGGATCCACCATTTCATACGTTTTTTAAAATTAAGTAGACTCTACCCCCAATGTGGGGCTTGAACTCATGACCTTGAGATCAAGAGTCACACGCTCCTCCAACTAAGCCAGCCAGGTACCCCAGATTTCATAAGAAATCTTTTCTTTCAAAAAGATTTATTTACATGAGAGAGACAGAGAGAGTGTACAGGCAGGCAGACGGGGGAGGGGCAGAGAGCAAGACCAGCAGACTCCTCACTGAGTGGGGAGCCTGACAATGCAGGGCTCGATCCCAGGGCCCCGAGATCGTGACCTGAGCTGAAATCAAGAGCCAGATACTTAAACCAATTGAGCCACTCAGGCGACCCTTCATACATCTTTATTTAACAGGTACTGTGGGTCAAGCATCATGCTGAGTGGAGGGGATATGGCTGTGAACAAGAAGTCATGGTTTTGGTTTGGGTTAAGACACTCCATGGTTGAGTTTCTACGAGCTTGTATTCTGGGACCGCCAGTGCTTGCATTCAGATCTTGGTCCTGTGGCTACAATACGTAAAGGTGGCAAGTTATTCAATTCCCCTGTGCCTCAGTGTCTTCATCTTTAAAACAGAGGCGACCTACGAAGTAAGAACATAGTCAAAGAACGATGGGTGTGTGTTAAAAGGACACATCTGAAAGAAACTCTCTACGACTGAATCTGGGGCAAATTGAGCACCAAATTAAATAATGATAGTGAAAGGTTATAACCCATTGAAGAAAGAGGAATCCATGACTATATAGCGATATTAAGGGTGTGAGTAAGTCAGGGATGGCTGGATGGACTGGATGGCTCAGTCAGTTAAGCGCTGAATTCTTGATTTTGGCCCAGATAATGATCTCAGGGTCGTGAGATCGAGCCCCACTTCACGCTCTGCTCGGCAAGGAGTGTGCTTCCTCTTTTTTCCCTCTGCTCCTCACCACCCACCCACCCTCAGCACTCACTCTTGTATGCCTTCTCTCTCTCTTTCTCTCAAAATAAATAAGAATCTTTTAAAGAAGGGTGTAAGTCAATAAATGAGAGAAGAGAAAGCTCTTTCTTAGAGTCACAAGTCAACTAATGAATGTAGAGGAATGATGGAATCAGAACATTACCATTTGGGAATCTTCATTAAGAATAATTGATTCAGGGATCCCTGGATGGCGCAGCGGTTTAGCACCTGCCTTTGGCCCAGGGCGCGATCCTGGAGACCCGGGATCGAGTCCCATGTCGGGCTCCCGGGGCATGGAACCTGCTTCTCCCTCTGCCTGAGTCTCTGCCTCTCTCTCTCTCTCTCTGTGACTATCATAAAAAAAAAAAAAAAAAAAAGAATAATTGATTCAGGGCAGCCCCGATGGCTCAGCGGTTTAGTGCCGCCTTCGGACAGGGCGACGTCCTGGAGACTCGGGATCGAGTCTGGCGTTGGGCTCCCTGCATGGATCCTGCTTCTCCTTCTGCCTGTGTGTCCAGCTATCTCTCTCTCTCTGTGTCTTTCATGAATAAATATGGGTGGCTCAACGGTTGGGCGGCTGCCTTCATCTCAGGTTGTGATCCCGGAATCCGGGATCGAGTCCTGCATCTGCGCTCCTAAGAGGAGCCTGCTTCTCCCTATGTCTCTGCCTCTCTCTCTGCAACCCCCCCCCCCTCTCTCTCTCATGAATAAATAAATCTTAAAGAATAGTTGATTCAGGGATGTCTGGGTGGCTCAGGAGTTTGAGCGTCTGCCTTTGGCTTAGGTCATGATCCCTGCATTGGACTCCCTATTCAGGGGAGAGCCTGCTTCTCCCTCACCCTCTGCTGCTTCTCCTGCTAGTGTGTGTGTGTGTGTGTGTGTGTGTGTGTGTGTGCACAAGCTCTCGGGCTCTGTCAAATAAATAAAATCTTGAAAAAAAAAAAAAAGAATAGGGGATCCCTGGGTGGCTCAGCGGTTGAGCATCTGCCTTTGGCTCGGGGCAAGTCCCCCGTCGGGCTCCCTGCATGGAGCCTGCTTCTGTCTCTGCCTGTATCTCTGCCTCTCTCTCTCTCTCTCTCTCAATCTCTCTGTGTCTTTCATGGATAAATAAATAAATAATCTTAAAAAAACAACAACTGTTCTTTAAAAAAAAAGAATAATTGATTCAGGCAAGAGCTGATAATAGATGCTGTGATATTTGATTTATAATAAGAAATATATGTTTGGTCTTTGACCTGGTTTCTCCAAGAGTTCCTAAAACCTACAGAATTTCCTGAATGATGACAGCAATAAAAGCGTCTTCATAACAAACCCCTTTCCTGGCTCACCTGAGTTCATGTTAATGAGGCGACTTTTGGAAAGCACTAAAGGATTGGGGGCTGGTTGCCTGGGGAACCAGTCAGGTGATTAGAGGGTTGGAACTCTGATTCCTACCAGTCTGACCTCCTGGGAGGGGAGATGGGGTGGGGAATGTAATCAGTCCCCAGT